>NC_132934.1:118109928-118414571 GCF_034638445.1 Ciconia boyciana | reverse complement strand
GATCCAAGTCACAAACATTAGCCCAACAAAACACTGGGGTTTTGGAGAGGGTCTACCGAAGGAGGGCAGCAGCCCGTGGCCTGTCCTTGATATGCAAAAATAAATCTTCGATCAGAATCAAGCTTACAGTTTGATGGACAACGCAGATATTAGGCTTGCCTATAAAACACAAACACACAGATTCAGCAGTTGAAAAGGTTAAGACAGAGACTCTTCTTTACAGCTGCGCTTTCTGTTTTAATGCATTCTGTACAAAACCTTTTCATATGTCTGAAAAAGAAAATGCCTACTTTAAATGATTAGGGTGCTGTCCTCAGGGGAAGTTAAAGACGTCCATGGTAACAAAATAAATAATGGAGTAAAAAATGGTTCACGCTTTATTACAGCATTTCACGATAACACAGATCTTTTTTTGAAGTGTTAAACTGTGTCTTTTATTTAGTAAAGCATACCAGCCAACACTGGCATTCGGCAATCTGCAATTTATTAGCCATGATCCTCTTTCATCAGAAGTCATTCTAAATAAAATTGCGGCTGTTTTTTATTTACTGTAACTCATTGCATTCACTAAGAATGATGATCTGGCAGGTGAAAGTGAACAGCAGAGAAAACTGTCAGAGATTTTTCAGGCGGGGCAGCTGCACTGGTGGGAATGTCACGGGGCAATGGCAAACATGTGGAGGGGCAGCAAGGACCCCACATGTGCTGGTGGTCACACATGTTCCCGACGTGGGCAGCGGTGATGGAGACCTCTTTCCAGCAGTGAGCTTCGCTCCTCAGTGCAAAGCCTCCTTGAGGACCTGGGGAACCTGCCAGAGGACAACAATGAGCCTAGCACTGAGTTTCATAAGAGCAGTTCATGAGGCAGGTACAAGAGGAGGTTCAAGGTTAAGGCAAAAATTGATGCCTTCAGGATTTTGCTGAACAGCTGAAGTTCTCCTCCTGAGATGTAAAAGCTGTTGCTGGGAGCAGGGTAGAGGCTTAGCCTTTGTGAATCTATTTTTAATTAGCACCTCACTTTCTGGGAAACGGACTCTCTGGGATATACCTTATGTAAGGAAGGGCAGCGCACCCGCTGCAGCATGCCTTGACAACCACTTGAGGGAATGACCTCAGTTTGAAAATCTTCCTTTTATTTTTCCAACTGGCAGTTTACCAGTTTTTCTGAGGCATGTGGAAGGAGAAAATCATCACCAGCTTTGAGCTGATCACTCCCCAGAATGATCCCAGCCTGCAAGGGAGCCTTCTGACACTCAGCAGAGTCTGTTACTCCTTGTTTCGTGCATGTGGATTTTTAAATTCCCTGATGAAAAGTTGAGCCTGGCAAAGGCACAGGTACATCCTGCCTCCTGTATCTTTTCATCTGTGCTATCCCTGGGAGATCTTGCATTCAAGTTTCCCACTTTTCAAAAATCTAGCCAGTCAGGCAGCTTCCTCCATCCTCTATGCTTTATGGTGAGAATAAGGGATTTTATCTTTTTGCCTTCAAGTCTGAGAGGGGGGAAGGTGAGCAACACATGAGAGGTGCATTAAGGGCCCAATCTAGCTGCCACGCGAGTGGGGAAGCTGCAGAGGCATGGACACACCATGTGTCTCTTGTAACACCTTTGGTGGACGTGTTACAGGAGGAAGGGGTTTTGTGAGTTCCTTGTCCTGGCCCTCTCTTGGGTGAATGTCACATCTAAACACCAACCCAACACGCTATCAGTCTGCCAGCCTCCAGCCTCCAGTTATCCTCATTTCTTACGTGGAGAGACATGTATTCAACATCACCTAGAAGTGGGAGATGTAGGCCTCGCTCCAGCAAGCTGCCCATCTAAATGATACCTCAGTAGTATAATCTGAACAGCCAGCAAAGGAGTAAGATGTGCAATAAAGACAGATAGAGTCTTTGATACAGTCATGGCAGGGCTTTTAAGGTATTTTTCCTCTCTTCTTGGGTTATGTCTTTTGCAGAAAGACACAATTTGGTTTGCCCATGCTCTGAGCTATGTATGCACAAGCCAGCTGTGCACCAGAAACCACATGGCCATGATTAGTGTAGTGCTATGCCCAAGCTAATAAACTGGGCTCCAAAGCAGGATATATTCAGTTGGGCTCACTGCCACCCTAATATGTCTACCCAGCATCCATCTGGTACAACATGCAGGCAAGGCATAGCTTCCTTTCCCTTCAAAAGACCATGTATCTGCACCCTCAGTTATCTCCCCAGTGCTTAGGGGTTAGCTCTGGAGGAAGGAGCATGCTGGAGGAAGAAAATGAAATGGAGATGCCCCTCACCTGCCAGGCAAGGGTGAGGAGGAAACTCTATGGACTGTGGTCAGCTTGAAGGAAATTAGGGGGGATTAAGAGGAAGACACGGTAGGAGCAGCCAGGACATGCAAAGGCAAATGGAGAAATAAAGACTTCATTCATCCAGCTGTGGTAGATTTTATGGTGGTATAGGCCCAAAGTCCTGCTGGTGACTGAACATGCCGAGACCACAAGAATTCATCACTCACTGCCTCAGCCAGGTATGAATGCCCTGAGCAGAGGGTACCTCTCACATTGCCAACCACATTGCTTAGCCAAACACCAAAAACCATTTGCAGGATTTTTTGATCCTCTTCTTTCTCAGGTCCCACCCAGAGTGGTACCTCTCGGTCACGTCCCAGTCCTCTCTGCGCTGGTTCCTGGGAGCCTCCGTGGTCAGAGGTGCCCCTGACATCCATAGCACCAGCACCAGCTAAGCCCAGCTGAAGAAAAGGAATGGAAGCCAGTACAGGGAATTCTCCCATCCATTTCCCCCAGCCACGGAGGTTTGTAAGATTTGGTGCGAGAAAATTGCCAAATGAAAAGTTAGACCTGTTGTGTTGGATAACTCTGGAGGTGTAGGAAAAGAAAATTTGTCTAAACCACAAACCCTATGGAAGCGGAAGCCACAAAGATTTTCATCTTCCCTTTCATTCCCTCTCTCATCCTCCCAGTTTCAGTCCATCTCGTACAGCTGCTTCCCATTTCTTTCCCTCCTGTTTCTCTTGAGAACTTGCTTCATTGACTGTGGTGTGTTTGATGGAGAAGGTCTGGCTACTTTCCAGGCTGAGTCACCTCGAAGGGCAACTGCTGAAGCACCTCTGCTCTCAGGTGCAGAGCATCCAGCCTGTATGTCTCTGGTGAGCTGAGGAATAAGGCACGATACTGCAGAAGTCAAATGTATTCCCCATGTGATGCTGTAAACAGCTATTTTATTTTGCTGCTACCATTAGACCACCCTAGAGCCTCCTAAGCTTCTCTTGAGGCAAGAATTCCTCATTTTAGAAATAGATCCAGGGAATCATATTAAGTCCTGAATGAAGCTGGGGGTGGGGGGAGGGTTGAGTATTGTAGACACAGGTCTTGCCCGAAAGTTTTGAGCTGGAGCTGGATGCTTCCACGAGAGGGGAGGGGGCAGCGGGAGGAGGAGGCAGAGGTCCTCGCAGGCCCTCCTCTGGGGAGCTGTAATAGATTCCCGCACATTCAATTAGTGGGATGGAGAGCAGATTAAAAACAGATTATTGTCGCTGTAGCTCATGCTGAGCAGAATCTTCGCTCTGCTCAAGATGTTGCTCAGATGTGCGCCAGGGTGGCCCTTTACCTTCCCAGAAGTGATTCAGGGGAGCGTTACCTTTCCTACCAGAATAGGTTTAGCCTGCTAATATTCACAGCATTTTTGCAAAGGTGGCTCCCTGGGTACACGTGAGACTGCAGTTAGTTAAAAAGAATTTTATTTATCCATTATTCTTTCTTTTTTTTCTCCCTGACTCCTGTGTTGCTTTTAATCCATACTAGAAATTTGTAATTTCCTTAAGCAAAATGCTCAGGGTCATTTGCATCATGACCATGCAAATATGTGCATAAACATCCTGCTTTCTAACAATGCTTTGTTCTTTGGTGGAGTTTGTGAAATTCTGACCTTTATTGTATTTGGGTTTGCATCTTAACTCATTCAGCAGGGACACAGAAAGAAACAGGCTGCACAAACCCTATTCATACACAAAGCACAGCAGCAGCAGCAGCAACAACAACAAAAGACAGCTAAGATAAGAAGAACACATCTAATGGGAAGCTTTTCAGTCCAAATGTGGCGGTTGGATGGAGTCGAGGCATGGCGTGGTAACCAGGGAGTCTGTCAAAGCTTTAGGTAGAAACAGGAAGCCAAGCAAGATGGGCAGCAGTCTGCTTCACTGCTAGCTTGTAAAAAGTCCTGTCAGGCTGCTTCCCATTCAGCCTTGGAAAAGTCATTTCCTCTTTTTTTGCCTCCATTCCCTCTGTAAAATGTGGGTGAGTGCTTCCTTCTTTCTAACCCTTTCATTTTTCTCATGCAGCGACAGTACAGGTTAGGCTTTGTTTCTCTTCCTGTAGACACTGGGCCCCAGATTGCTCCTGAGGATGCTGGCTCCTGCTGTTGTACAAGCAAACGAGATGATAGAAGAAAAGCTGGAGGCAAAGAAGGGGGATGTGCATCCTGAAAATCAACCTGGAAACAGAGAGGACACGTATTAATTGGTGCTATAACTTGCCCCAGTTCTTTTGACTGAAAGCATGTTGAATATGCTTCCTTCAGCCTAAAGATAAAGAAGTGATGCCAACAATAAAGGCAGAATTTGGAGAAACAGGACCCTATGAACTACAGCTAAGTAGGATCCTAGCAATGCAAAACGAAGGCTATGGCCCAGGCAATAGCCAGAAAGATTTGCCAGACAGAGGAAACAGACTTCCAGGAACTCGGAGGGCATGGAAGTGAGGAAGGGTACAGATTGAAAAATACAGATATTTGAGGAGAGAGAAGAACATCAGACCACAAGGTGCAAAGCTGGTGCTGAAAACCAAGAGGTGACTCAGAGGACAGAGCACACTTCTCTGTATGAAAGATCTGATCTTAGAGATTTGTATCAATTAACGTGGATCACCCAGCACAAGGCAAAAATGTTTTCTCCTTCTCATGCACTCTTAGTCATTTTTGGAGGAGGTGGGCAGGGAACAGGAGAGGATGTACATATATGAATGTATATTTATACATAGACATATATTCATGGCAGGACCTTTATGTTGCACAGAACAGACCGTTTCTGGGCACTTTTCCATATTTAAAAATACGTTCTGGCAATTCAAGTGAATAACACCCAGCCACTTCCACTTTGGCCCGACAACCCCCTCTCTTTTCTTGATTTTGTATGTCTCCCCGTAACAATGTGCTAAGCAGAGCCCAGGGGCTTGCCAAAGCAAGCCTCCTCACCACCGTGCCCTCCAGACCCCCGAAGGCTAGCTCTGGCGAACTCCTGGAGGAAGCAAATTCCAGAAGCAAGAGTTCACCCTTGGAGCAGGCACGCAGACGGGAATACTCCTCTGCTGCAGAGATTTCAGATACGTGGTTTCTGGCCCCTGTCTAGCATACACAGTGTGTGTTGGTATGTAAGTGATATAGTTGCACTTTGTATAAGATAACCTTCCTTTTTTATGTAAATAGATTTCTGGTTGCAGAACAGATCTTTCAAAGGCAAAGTACGGTCTAATGAGGTTGTCTGAAGTTCGTGGATAATGTGAACCAAAGCCTTGGGAAAGTAAAAAGTTGCCCACCCTGTAATCTGTCTGCAGTGCTCACTCAAATGGATATATTTCAGGGGACCGCGTTGGGAAAGGAATCTAAAAGTAAGACAGATAACAGGGTGCAAGAAGATACAAACAAGGTCAAAAAAGCAAAGAACATAAAGATTATTTTATCAGAATATGATACTGAATGCAAAAATATGACACTAAATAAACAGTAGTGATGGTAACTAAATGCTAGTGTTTTTGGCTTTTACACAGCCAGAAGAAATCTCCCAGGCTGGGAGAAGGGCACGATGAACTGCAGTCCTGGGGACTGGCTAGAGGGTGTCCTGCTCTGTTCCCATCACCGGGGACCAGAGGGCACATTCAGCCTCAGGGCTTGATCCTGCTGTCACTGATACCGCAGAACCCACTGGGGTTTCTCTGGAGAAGTGGCTGGAAGCCAGACAAGTGTGTTAGAGCACCACAAATGACACAGCATGACCATGCTTAAGTGAATGAATTTTACTCTTCTTGACCAGGCCATTTTTTGCCGCAAAGCAGAAAAATATGTTTTTCTTCTTTGTCAAAGTGTTGTGTGTTTTCATCCTCGCTTATCAATACTACTGTGAAAAACAAAATAAACAGGCAACCAAGATGGACACTCTGCATTTCTAGGTTGCTTTCCAAGGAAACGATACCTGTCCAGCCACATGATCTCTTGTTGTTCCCCTGTAATAACTTTTGGAGAGGTAGCCACTTTCAACCAAAATTTTGATGGCAAGTAGAAGCGCCAGAGATTACCAGGAAGGGCAGGTAGAGCTCAGCCCTATCTGTCCCAGGAGACAGAGGCCGGGCAGGCAGCATGCCTGCATGGGGAGCCCAAGCACCACAGGCTCTGGTGCAGCCACAGCCACCGGCTGTCCCCTGTGCAGCCCCTGGCAGGGGACACGGGAGGAGGAGTAAGGCACCCGGGAGGGAGCTGAGGGCATTGAGTCTGGGGACAAGAGACGAAGTGGTGCGAAGGTCAGGATGCTTAGGGGACATGGAGAGAAAAGCTGGTAATGGAGGAGGAGAGGAAGATGGAGAGCTGGGGAAGACCTGGGAGCTGTACTGGAGCAACGCTGGGAAACCAGAAGCGACAGCTGGAGAAAAGATGCGTTCAGCAAGAGGCCTCGCAGAATGCAAAACTCTAATAAATAGTTATGGAATAACTTCTTATTTTCAGGCCAATAAGGGAAAGGAGGCACGCAGCTGGGCTTAATGGAAAGGCTTTGCCTTGCTGGGGTCAAACAAGCAGTTCCTTTGGACCGAGGCTGAAGGTCTGGATCTGCACCTGCCCTCAGCGGTAGCTCTGTTGTAAGGGAGTAACAAGCACCAGCTCCAAACTCTGGGTTAGCTGGAGAGGTGCTTCCTACAGGAGTGTGAGTGTATCCTCCACCTGGGGACACCTCAGTCCCTAAAACTTGTGGCAGCTCCAAGGGATCTGTGAGGGTATTTCCTTAACTCAGCCCCTTCCCTCCCCCCTTAAACACCTTCCTCTTTTACAAAACTTAGCAGAAGTATTTTAATTTTTCAAGCCCTGCAAGTTCTGGGGAGAAATATGGGGCATTTGGCCCTGCTCAGATTTTTAAGCACAGTTGGAGGCTCAAAGGGAAAGACATGAGCTGAGAGCAGTGGAATGACTGAGCCTGTCTATGGAAAAGTCTAGCAAGCAATAACTAAAGTCACAGTCATTTAAGAACAAACCAGCCCTAGAGCTACAACAGCCACGCGCTTGCTTTAGGCGGCAGACTCAGTGCACAGCTCTTGCTAGCAATGAGGAGGCTCCACAGGTGACAACTGGCCTCCACTACTGAGAGAGACTGAGGTAGCTCAGGACAGATAGGGGGGATCATTAAACCAAGTGGGAAAGCCATGTGCTGTAGCCAGATAATGTACTCTTCTTAACTGATTCTGTCCTGAAAGGCTAAAACCTGTTGGCTTTCCACTGCTTTGTCAGTATGAAAAAATAACCAACCAGGTATGCCTGTGTAAGGTCAGTCATGGAAGGACACACTAGTCAATAGTTTCTCCTCTGCTCTGATGCTGAAATGCCAACAGCTCTGCAAAATAAATTCATAAGGCTGAATAAGGCTCTGCAAAATAAATTCATAATCCAATTCAGCTAGGACTTTTCTAGGTTATAGAAGTGTAAGGAGAGAGTCTTTGCAGCTTCTATTTGCAGGGAAACAGGAATGGTTTACAGCAGTAGTACTTCCTGCCTGCAGTTTAAACATAACATGACAACTGCCTTAGCATAAAAGCAAAACAAGAACTGTTCAAAATAATTGTCTTTAACACCATTTCAGCAATGACTACTCCACACTGGTGACAGCTTTCATAAAGTTTCACTATGAGAGAAGTTCATGGTTTCCCAGGAGCTCCAGGCATCTAAAAGAAAATTTTGGCACTTAGGAGGCTGCCTTAATTCCAGTAATTGCTTAAAGAGTTCAAGCACGAGCCTTCCTCTGGCCTTTAGCTAATCACTTTTTTCCTCCAGGTGAGATAATTTTTACATATCTCACAGAGATGCGGAGAGGCTTACTTAATCATTTTGTAAAACATTCGAAGTCACGTGCAACCATTAGGTGTTAGGATTGTTGTGTGCTGTCTGTAGCCACCTTTGGACACCACGCTTTCTGTGTGCTGAGAGCAGGCAGCGCTGTGGGAGATGCTCACTCCGTGACACTCTCTTCCTAAGAGCCACCATAAGAAAGAAGTTTAGTCGCAGCAGTCACGTCCAAATAATGTTAAGTATCTGACTAGGTCCACAAGACAAGGCGGTTTAAAAGTTCTGACTCAGATTTCATCCTTATCCCACTACTCATGAAAGTTAAGCTGACCGTATTTGCATTCCCACAGACATATATGCAGACCATCTATCTGGTTGGGAGCCATTTGTCTTCTGATACACACAGAATTACCTGTAAATGTTAAAATGTTCCAGGTCTTCCAACAGTAGATGTTCTTGGGTCTCCAACAGATATCTATGTACCCCTACATGAGATGTAGGGTGAGGAAGACGTAGGTTGCTTTTGGAGAAGTAATGCATGTCCGTAATACTGATTCAATATATTGAAGGTGCAGTTTTAATTAGATGCTTATAAATGCAGGTTTTAAGTAAATACTTGAACTATCAAGGATAATCCGTGTGCTTTTAACCTGACTTTACAGATCTCTAGTGCACCACAGAAGAAAGATACCCACGCAGCTCCATAGCTGAAATAATTTGTTATACTGTCAATAGAGATGTGATAGCTCTTTGCAGTTAACTCTGCCCCCACAGTGTTTTCCTCTGCTGTAAACATTAGGTATATAACATTTAAAATTAATTACTCGACAGGTAATACTTGACACCTGTAGCACTTTCCAGGTGAATGTGAATGTATTTCCTGTACAAGGCAGGAGCATTTTGCTGTCCTTATCCAAGTTGTGGAGGAATCAAGGCAGAGCAGTTAACAGACTTGCAAGTCAGCATGGCAAGTGCTGTTTTCTGTCTGTCTGGTAAAAAATGCAGATGAGACACAAACCCCCAGATTTTAACCATTGTCTTGTGCACAGGCATCCTTTTGGGTCTACCTCAAAGTTTGGTGAGAGCTCCAGGGGATGGCAGCTGGTGGAGAGCTGGCCTGTTCACAGGCCATGTAAGGAAATGCAGAGCAGATAAAAAAGCAGAAACAGAGAATGCAAGTTTTTAGTGATATTCAAAACAAGTCGCATGCAGCTTTTGCGGTGTGTTTTCTGCCTGCAGTCTAGTCCTTGAGTCTTTTTGAACTCTGCGGTAAAGTTGTGTAGGCTTTTTTTCAGCTTCCTCTTCCCTGAGCGCCTCAGAATAAATGCCGCTTACCTTGGTAAGTCTCAAACTCCCAGCAGACTAGCAAGCCTGGGCAATTTTCGAGGGAGCAGAGAAGGCTTTGGCACAGGCATTGGGAGAGCCAGGCTCTGCCCTTAGCCATGCAGAGGACTTCTCCCAAGCAATTGCTCCAGCTCCAACATGGGGAGAATGAAACAGATGTTTCTGTGCTTTAACATGTACTGGTGAAGACTGAAATCTTGCTGTTTTGAATAACAGACTCACCAGAGGAGTCCTCTTTCCTGTGTCTTAATTTTTACTGTTGTGGTCTTTTTTATTCCATCTATATTTAGTTGGAGAAGGGATTTAGAGGAATGTAAATAAGTTGAATGTATGTCTGTAAACATATGAACGAACTTGGCAGTCCACTGTCAAGTGTTCTGTTAAACGTGTTGACATGACCATACTGTATTTTAACAGATTTAGGAGCCTGCCTGGTTTCCCACTCTTACTTTCTCTCTCTCGTCTCACACACACAGACATAAAGACTCATTCACATTTTAAAACCGATCTAACCAGGCAGGCACTATATTTGGCTGTGCAACAGACAAACTGAAACTTCTTTTAGATCTTGGGCACCTTAAGTTAACCAGTTACTGTTACACAGACAGATGGATAGACAGATAATTTACTTGTAGATTACCAGATGGGTAACATTCATTTTCTTTTGACGTCTGCAAATAGCTCAACCTTGCAGGCTGACAAGAAAGTCACAAGTGGAGTCAATAAGGATACTGCTTGTGTGTCCTACAGCTCTGTCACCCTGAATACTTTTTGAAAGCTGTGAGGACAGCAGTTGGAGTCCCCAGAAGTCAGGGCTCCTGCTTGTCTGCCAAGAGGCAGTTTATCAAAAGGAAAAACATCTTGGGCTGGACTCTCTGGAGTGCATATGCTGTCTAATATATCCTTGAAGAGGAAGCATAGTCAATTCTCTGCAAATGGTCATCCATCCTACTAGCCAATAATATCAGGTGCTGAAAAAGTCCCTCCGTATAAATTATCCCATATTATTTAGCCATCTCTTAGACTGGCCAAGGTGTTTGCCAGCTGTTTTAACAAGTTTCTCTGAGCAGCAGCAGCATCCACGTAATCGGCCTTAAACAGTGCAGTGGCCACAGTGAGGTGACATGACATGTTCTGGGGAAGCAAGTTTTACCCAGAAGTTAAGATCGTTTACTGAATTCTCCTGAAGTGAGAAGACAAGTGGTCTCAAAAGCCGTATTTCCCCCTCTTCCCCCTCTCCCCCTTTTAAAAACATGATTTTTCTGGAGTGTTTTGTGAGCAGGCATGCTCACGTACAGCAGACTCCACAGCCTGCCGGCTTCCGACCCACACAGCCACCCTGGGGGAAGCCTGGCCCCCGGCCAGCTTGCTGAGCCACCCTTCTGCTGTGGGTCCACCTGACTGCCCTGGGGATGCACTCAGAGACCTGCCCGCTGAGAAGGCAGCCGGTCTCGTCCAGGGAATGAGGGCATCCGGTTCTCATCCAGGGAATGCTAAAGCACATGGAGGACAGGGAGGTGATTTGAGACAGCCAACATGGCTTCACCAAGGGCAAGTCCTGCCTGACCAACCTAGTGGCTTTCTATGAGGGAGTTACCACGTCAGTGGACAAGGGAAAAGCAATGGATGTCATCTATCTGGACTTCTGTAAAGCCTTTGACACGGTCCCCCACAACTTCCTTCTCTCTAAATTGGAGAGATACGGATTTGATGGGTGGACTGTTCAGTGGATAAGGAATTGGTTGGATGGTTGCATCCAGAGAGTAGCGGTCAACGGCTCAGTGTCCAGATGGAGATCAGTGATGAGTGGTGTCCCTCAGGGGTCCGTACCGGGACCAGTGCTGTGCAATATTTTCATCAATGACATTGACAGCGAGATCAAGTGCACCCTCAGCAAGTTTGCAGATGACACCAAGATGAGTGGTGCAGTTGACAGGCCAGAAGGACCGGATGTCATCCAGAGGGACCTGGACAAGCTGGAGAAGTGGGCCTGTGTGAACCTCATGAGGTTCAACAAGGCCAAGTGCAGGGTCCTACACCTGGGTCGGGGCAATCCTCAGTTTCAATACAGGCTGGGGGATGATGTGATCGAGAGCAGCCCTGCAGAAAAGGACTTGGGGATACTGATGGACAAAAAGCTGGACATGAGCCAACAATGTGCGCCTGCAGCCCAGAAAGCCAACCGTATCCTGGGCCGCATGAAAAGAAGCATGGCCAGCAGGTCAAGGGAGGTGATTCTGCCCCTCTACTCTGCTCTGGTGAGACCCCACCTGCAGTACTGTGTCCAGCTCTGGAGCCTTCAGCACAAGAAGAACATGGACCTGTTGGAGCGGGTCCAGAGGAGGGCCATGAAAATGATCCAAGGGCTGGAGCACCTCTCCTACGAGGACAGGCTGAGAGAGTTGGGGTTGTTCAGCCTGAAGAAGAGAAGGCTGCGGGGAGACCTTATAGCAGCCTTCCAGTACTTAAAGGGGGCCTATAGGAAAGACGGGGACAGACTTTTTAGCAAGCCCTGTTGTGACAGGACAAGGAGCAATGGTTTTAAACTAAGGGAGGGCACATTTAGACTGGATTTAAGAAAGAAATTTTTTACAATGAGGGTGGTGAAACACTGGAACAAGTTGCCCAGAGAGGTAGTGGATGCCCCATCCCTGGAAACATTCAAGGTCAGGTTGGACGGGGCTCCGAGCAACCTGATCTAGTCAAAGATGTCTCTGCTTATTGCAGGGGGGTTGGACTAGATGACCTGTAAAGGTCCCTTCCAATCCAAAACATCTATGATTCTATGATTCTGTGATTCTATGAATGACCTCAGGGCAGCTGGTCTGTCCAGAAGAATCATTTCCATTGCACTGGCAGCAATGGCCATGAACACCAAGCTCTTGCTGCTTTTCAGGGATGTGGTTTTGTTCCATTAATAAAAAAATATGGAAATGCTCAATGATGTCTACTAATGCAGAGTGAGGTGTGAGCACAGTAGGCAAGAGTCCATTCAGGGGGTTTGGGGGCTTGATCTATATATATAATTTTAATGAGAAGAGGCAGAGTTTAATGACTCTGTTTTGAGCAGGGGAAGTTGGAGTTGTTTTCAAGCTGTTCCACAAGGCCCAGTAAAAAAAAGCTGACGGGGAGCGAGAGAATAGGTATTTTCCTCAAACCTTTTTGACCTCAGTGGTTGAATTGCTGGGTTTGTTTTGTTTTCTTTTTAATGTAGGAGAACGATGAACTTCCAGCTCTTATGTGCTGATCCCATGTGGTTCAAGTAATCATGATGTTGTATGTGAAGCTTCTGTTAAGCTTTCACTTTTGACCGCTGAAGACCAGGCACATTTCAGAGGTGATAAACTGCTCAGTCTCTGATGGGAGAAAAGGCCAGTGGTACCTGCAGCCCCCTTTAACCACCCACCACATTGCGACCAGCTGCCGTGCCCTGCTGCTTGCTCTGCGCAGCTTCATGCACGCCCCGGGCACCAGCCGAAGCAGACGGAGCCTCTTCGGTGTTAAATCAAGCCTGTGGTTTGCAGGCACATTATTTGCAAACGCCGCCAGTGACCAGCTCGTGCGTAATGTCAGAGGTGGAGTACTTGGACGGCGTCTTTTTCTGGAGGAAGCGGGGAAAGCCCCGGGAAGCTCCTGTGGAAGGAGCAGCACGGGCCACCTCTGCAGCCATCTGCAGACACGCAGCCAGCTCCAGTCCTTGCTGACTGTGAAAATGTGGGGAAGGAGGAGGGGAGAAATGCAAACAGAAACACCGTCGCTGAAATCTTTACCATCTGGCTTTGAGAAGACGAGCATACATTTGTTGTTTTTTTATCTGACAAGCAGAGAAACTAGGGGGGTTTTTTGGTTTCTGAGGGTTTTTTTTCTTTTTACATTGCTGTCTTTGACACAGTCTCCGAAACTCCCTTTTCCTACCTCATCCCCCTTGCTTGCCTATGCAGAGCCATTACAGGCTTATAATGGAAATATTTTTGTATCTATGTAGTGGAAAACACCCATTTAAACCGGATGTTTGAGATCAGAAGGACTGACCCAGAATCTGCACTGGGGCAGACATGAAAGCATGAAAATTTCATTCACAAAGGTTTTCTGGGACCAGTTCTCTTCTGCCTAAGCGGAGTCACGCACATGCTGGCTCAGATGCTCCCACAGTGTTTCCAGAAGAGAGTCAATTGCTTTTAAAGTTATGCAGAGCTACATCCTTAATGGACAGAGGCCACGAGCGCGACTGGGAACAATTACCAGCTGAATAAGATGTTCATCTGCGAGGGGTGCACTTTTGCCAGCTACTACCCTTGGACAGCCCAAGGAGCGAGAGGCACAGTCAATCCCACGCCTACTTGTTTTCCTTCCCTTCATCGCCACAGTTTCAACTGATTTTGATTACTCTGGCGCCAAATAAATGAAAACATTTCATAGACATATAATCATTCGTCACTGTGAAGAAAGGAAAAATGCTTGTGTACTGTATGTTTATAAATACACTTAATGAAAAAAGGGATAGCTCTACCCTTCCCAGCCCCGTGCGGCTGCAGCCAGCGTAGCTGCGTGTCATGTCGGAAAAGCTGGTTCCTGCTTGCGTCCCGACATGGTCTCTGGCACAGCTGCGGAGCTGGCGGTGCCACGGAGGGATGCGTAACCCTGCCCTTTCCCTCCCACCAGGTTACGAAGGTTAGTGCCCGGGGAGAGGTAAGTGATACGAGGTGTCAGGAGGCAGGAGCACAGCCTGTGCCCACGGACCACAGCAGAAACACAGCACCTGGGAGGGAGCAAAGGGAAGGTCGGGAGGCGGGAAGGAGGAAAATAACTTGCAGGCACAGTCTGCTGCAACTTGCTCGGTCCCTGCAAAGAACCTGACTTGGCTCCCACCAGATCAGGGGACTTCAGCATTGCCAGGTGAAAGGGAAGAGCAGTCATTGCTAGCAGCAGTACGACAGCCTGCGTGCTGCTCTCATCTCACGAGAGCATCCAGCTTGTCACACAAACTCTGTGTGCAGATGCTCATCAGGAAGTTCTTCTGACTATTTGGCAATGGACTTTCCGTGCATATTCATTCATTTTTTATTACAGGGAGTGTTTGGCTTACCTCTGTTTTGAGGAGTGCGCTGCTTGTCATGTCAGGCTAAATACAACTCAATACAAGAATGCCATGCCCTAAATGCAACCTTTAAAAAGGCCAGATGCTCTTCTGTAAGAATAAAATAAACGTGCAAAAATGTCATGAAAAATTGCCACTAGGATCTCTCCATTAAGCTCTTTTGACCTTTATTCTTTACATGTCAGATCTGCTAATAGGCTACTGTTTGCATCTGCCTTGGACCCATGAGCACAGGCATACTGTTGGCCTTTTCCTAACTATTACCTGAGCTGCAGTTTGTAGAAATCATTCACATCAAGCTCTTTTCCCTTTGAAGGTCTTGTGAGCATTGAGTGGAGACAAATAAAAATTAAATTGAAAAAGTGGACAAATTAAATGGATAAAATATTGTGGCAAGATGTCACACCAGGTGCTTGTGGAGGTGGATGCTGCTGCAGGAGCAATTAAATTGCACCACGCAGAGTGCACTTGCAAGACTGTGGTGGGCAGGGAAGGAGAGACATTAGATTATCAAAGGCTCCTTTAAGTTGCTACACCTTGGCAGGAATATCCTGCAATAACTGAGATGCAAGCTCAATCACTACTCCGCATTGAGTTGCTCTTTCTAAGGCACAGGCAGCTTGTAATTCACATTTTTATTTCTTCTTTTTTTCAATGCTATGTAGCTGATAGAGCATTTCAGAGTTTGTGACCCTGTTGTAAAAGGAACAGTGTTTTGTGTTCTACTGGAAGCACCACATTATGAAGAAGATTATTATTTTTTCAAAGAATGGTCAATAATTTATTTTTCTTGCATCATGATGGTGGATGGCTTTAAAATATTTTTCTCTCCAGGCATGCCTCAAAGCCTGTCCTATGGCTTTTGGCAGCTGCCTTGTGATATCTGAAGATTTCAGATGTGATACCAACACCACAACAAGAACTGCAGTCTGATGTGGGCTGTAGAGCAGTGTCCTGCCTTCCAAAGTGGAGAATGACCTTTTTTTTCTTGAAGCCAGGACACCCAGTCATGGTAACTGTCCCCTGAGTGTAGGTTGGCCAACAACACAGACTGTCTATGTGGAGGGAAGGGCTGGCTAGGCTATGTCTCCTGATAGAAATGTAGAGCTAGAGAGTTGCAAGAGACCTAGGAGGTCATCACTTCCATCCCTAAAATATAAGTAGGACAGATATATCAATGGGCAGGACCAGTATTTCAAGCGTTCCTTCTCTTCAAAACTTCCAGTGATGGTGAGTTTGCAGCCTCCCTAGACAGTTTATTCTAGTGCTTGATTATCCTAAACTGTAGAAAGTTTTTCCTCATGTTTAGCCTAAGTCTCCCTACCTGCAGTTGTAGACCACCACTCCTGTCTACCTACAGTGAATACAGAGCACAGCTTACTCCCTTCCTACTTGTTAGCCTGTGACAGGTTTGAAGGCAATTCTTCCTTGAGAGTCTGGGAAACAACCCCAGCTGAATCTGTCCTACAGACCACATTTTTCAAGGCCTTCTCCATTTGCCTCTCCAATTTGCCCTCATTCTTGAACTATGGTGAACTGTGGAAGGCACAGAGCTCCCGCTGGGGTTTTGTCAGTACCGACTCCAACAGAAAGACTATGTAGTGTGACTTGCCCATGACAGTCAGCACTTGCTTTTTCTGTAGCCACATAACATGTTTGCACCATGTGAACTACAAGCCCTGTATCTTCCTCTGCAGAACTTCGGCCAAGCCAGTGTTTCTCCAGTTGGTATTTGTGTATCTGATTATTACTGAATATAAGACCTTGAACTTGCACTGACTGAATTTCATCCTCTTTATTCACACTGTTGCTCACTGGGTCAAGATCTTTTAGGGTTTCAGACTTGTCTTGTGTTTGTGGTTTCCACTGTTTCAGTAGCATCAGTAAGAGTGCTGTGTCTTTCCTCTCCCAAGGAGTTAATACAGGGGGATCACACCTGACGCTTGTTTTCTTTGTCCTTGTTAGCTGCTCCTCCCCACCATCTTACCTTCTACCTGCTCATAGGCAGATGGACCAGGAAAGCATCAGAGATATCCTGGAGTTGGCTTCCCTCTTTTCCAGTCTTCTGGGAAGTTATCTATTACCTCAGGTTCCCAATGGTAGTTGCTAACAGCCCTGGGATAGCTTCAGCTAGTTGCCAAACTATCCTAGTGTTCTATTCCACCCAGTGTGTCTGATGTCAAAACGCCCGAGGGCACATCCCCACTGGTACTTCAGTGTGAATCAGGAGTGTGCTTTTGAAGAAAACCTCTTACCCATTCCCCCGGCGGAGCTTTGGCTCACACCATGGAGCACTCACAGGACACGTCAACAGGGTGACTTTCAGATGAAACTAAAATGCAAGGTGCACTCTGGGCCAGACTAGCACTAATTTGAGGTAAACCTTCCTGAAATACATATGTTGTAGAGGTCAGGTCTTCAGCAACGGGCCATTCCCTGGCACTATCACTTCTTGCAATTCTTTTCTATATGAGCTTGAACGTTTGCCTCCCTGTCAACAACAGGACTGTGTAAGCCCGCTCCTCATAGCTGACTATTTCCATGAAGACTTACATGGAAGATGTAATACTCACTGTGGTTTCCTTGGGATCTGTTATCAGGTTTCCCTCCCCAGTGAACAGCAGACTGACTCCTTCCTTGGAGGGAGAGTGTTAGATTCCTGCTGGTTCGGCACACATGTGCACGTGCACACAACCTCCCTGCAACTGTGAAAACGCTCCCAGGGTACCACTCCTCTGAAACACCCTTTGCAGCCAGGCATCTGGCTGTGATTAAGGTACAGTTTAACCCTGTGAAAAATCCCTTCTTCCCTCTTTCCATCATTAAATACAGGGAATCTGAATGTATCTGAAAGAGTCATTGTTTGCACGTGTTGCTTAAAGGGTTCAGAAAGGACAAAAATACTTTTCCTGCACTGACGTAGAAGTGAGCACATACTTGCTAAAACCACACCTCCATTCCCAGGAAAGTGATTCTCATCTGGTGACTAATGTTAAACAGTGCTGAAGTAGGTAGGCTTTTAATGAACCTGACCTAAGCAGGTAACTTAAAGCAGGCCATAACTTATTAAAATATATATAAATGAATATTGACTTTTATTTAGGATACTGACCAAAGTGGGTTTTCTTACATATTCCTCAACTTAGGCAATTTCAGGGCTGCTGTCCAGGCTCTGATACCAAGACATAACTGGCTAACTGCTACCCTCTGGAAATGCTATTTGAGGTTTTTCTTATGATATTATGTCATTGGCCATGGCATAATATTTCAATACCACATAAAGTACGTACATTATGCACTATTACCAAATGATACAGAAATGCAAGATTTTCCTAAGTAATGCAGAAGAAAATCTGTTGTTGATCACTTCTACTCAACTTTGATGTAGATTGTTTTAATATTTTATTTAATTAGAATTTACTGTGCTTCCCATACAACAGCTGTCTTTCCACTGAATGCCACAGAAATGTCTGAACAAAAGAAAAATGAAGCTAAAGTAATGGAATATCTTCTATTTTGCATGCGTGTATAAGGTACAGTTGTGTTTCATTAGGTACAAGGCCTTTTTTCAAAGGCTCGTACGTTCAACCTCACAGCAAATTTATTCTCTGGCTTGAAAGGGAGTAAAATGGAATAAAGAAACAACCTACTTTGTACAAGCAAACAAAAGCAAATTAATAGATACAATTCCAGTCTTTTACAGTAATTGCCTCCTACTTTGTAGTGCCACAGATCAATTTGCATTTGGGGGGAACTTTTGCTTCCGCTGTAGTTGTTCTTCACTCTGCTGGCTGCCCGGGAACCGAGGCAGGATTTTCATCATGCTCCACATCTGATCTTCAAGGATGTGCATCAGCTCATCCTGTACCGCGCTTTGGAAGAAGACAGAATTGAAGTGCCCTTTAGCTTAAAATCATAAAAGTCTCAAAAGGTCTAAATAGAAAATAAAACAAACTCAGACATTTATTAAGAGCAGGCAGAGAAAGCAAACTTAAAGGAAAAGAGCTGGCATTTATTTGGCCTGTTCAGCCATAAAGAGTCAAGCTCTAGAAAGCTGGTTTATTCTCAGAGCAGCTAGAGTAGAGTTTAGCGGCTTCGACGTTGAGTTCTCTGCCCTCTTGCAGACTTCCTCAGCAAATTACTGGCACTTTCTGTGTCATTGTCCAAGCCTGAAGGGAGGATCAGTAATGTCTTATATGCTATTGAAACTGTAAACTGTTCAGATCAGTAGCAAAAACCTGCTGAACAGTTGTAGAATGCATAAACCCCAGAGGCTGGCAATACAGTTTCTAGGAACAAACCGTTACAGAAATGCATCACTGCTGCTTCACTGGTGTTGCCCCTTTTTTACTCCCTTACCTAGTCTGGCTCTGAGGTGCATTCCTTGATCTCTGTGTGTCTGTTGTCCCCCTCCTGTCACTTCTTGCAGGTGCATGAGTGTACATTTCTACATGTCTTGACACTTTTTTCTGCACTCTATCACGTGCAGATCAGAAGGCAACGCTAACCACTGTGTTGTGCTCTCCTCCTAAAAGCAGCATGGCTTTTGGGTTGAATATATGTAGTCTCCATCTCATAAAGTCATACCTTCATATGCATTTGGAGCTCCTAAACTGTTCCAGGAGCTCGGAAGTGGTTGGGAACATGAGAGATCCCCCACTGGGAGCGGGCACCGCCTCCGGCGCCGCTTCTGTTATCAGACTCCTGAACAGTGATGGGTTTGCACGGTGAGTTATATACTTGCTGGACAAGAATATATATATATATATATATATGTGTATATATATGTATGTATATATATATAAAAGACTTACATAACTTTGTAACTTTATAACTATGTAACTTTGTTGGACTGTATCAGATAGTAAAAGTTAGAATGGACTCTGTAGGCAAAGCTTTGTGATGAGTACAGGGAAGGGCTTTGAGAGAGCTCAGAAGGGAAGCTTAGCTACAATACTACCAAGCCTGGCACATCCAGAGACTGCCCTCTCCTCGGCCTGCCTGGGTAAATGGAAGATTTCTAATACCCCCAGTGAGAGAGAGATTATTCAGACATAACTCCTCAGTGGTTTTTCATTAACTGCCCTAAAGAAGCACAGGAGGAAACAGTATGTAAGAGCTGATGTGCTCCTGATTAGCTGGCACATTACCCCTTCTCAGACTCCACAGAGGAAGAAATGAAACCAAACCAGGTGACAGCCGCTCTTCAGATTTTAAAGGAATCAAAATAAGCTGCAACCACTTTCAGTGGAAGTCCTAGGATTCACTGTAAGGCACAAAGACTCCCTTCCCTTGAATGTGCGTGTTAACACTTTTTTTGTTCTTAGCAGTGTTCACAGTCATAAGACCTTAAAGTCAGATAAATGTACAGATAAGGAGACAGTTCTGGTTTTTAAAGGGACAGAGCAAAATAAAGGACATGTAACATACTCTCCTAGCAGGACAGCTCTGTGAGGGGATTAAGTTGCAGCCCCAGCACTCCTGAAGCTGTGTACAATCTCACAAACTCTACATAGCTAGCTTTAAGCAAATAAGCTGCTGCCAGCTCTCAAAGACAAAATAAATAAACCTAAACAAAATGTGCTTATTTTAAGACTACGGTTCAAAAACCAGGGGCTCCCTTCCAGTGACATTCTTTCCATTGAGTTCAGTAGACATTAGAGCAGGCCTTCAGATGTTTGAAACGGTGATTTCTGTCAGTATCTCAGTAAGCAGTTTCCTTTCATGGGTTTCCTTCTGCTGGCATTTTATCCATCTGTGTGGTCTGTTCTGAAGCTTGATGTGCCGTGCTCCTGCAGTCAGAGGAGATCCAAGGATTCCCCAAATGCTTTCCCTTGAGGGCACTTGGCATGAGACTTTGCCAGGGAAGAAGCACCTTTGAACACTGTTCGGTGGTGTGTTTTCAGAGATGAACAGGCAGCAAGTAGCATTCAGAGGTTCAGTCTGGGAAAGGTATCCCTGCCCCATTCACTGCAGTTTCTCAAACAGACCCCCACACACCTCTGGCTAAGGGCTGTTCAGTTACACTGTGGGGCAAGAAACTCAAGATATGAATTAACAGTGAAATGTATTTTATTATTGCTCCACTGGCAAATTGGCCTAGAAAGATGACAGTGCCAGCTTGTTTCAAGGGATTGGCTCCTGGAAAGAGCAAGATCACTCTACTGTTGATGGTGAGTAATATGGAGCAAAGAGAAACAGAGCTCCAGGGTATCCAAAAGTTTCCACCAGTCAAGCTACTGATTGCAGCAGGATTTGGAAAGCTTTCTTCCCCGGGGATCCCACCTTTCATTCCAGGTCTTTGTTCCACATCACTTTTTTCAGTTAGGTCCTGGCAGGCTGGGAAACATCATAATCCCTCCAGCAAAATGGAAACCTGCACCAACTTTCCCTGATGGCCTTGAACATTCACTGAATCTAAACCAGGAGGAACTACTTATTAAACAGAAATATCTGCAGTAGTTATTGGGAAAGCATACACTGTTGCCATGATTTACATTTCAGTGCTATTGGGCATTGAAACTTTGGGAACAGGGACTTCAAAAAAATTTGATAGGCAAGTATACACTATGACCAAGAGTTTCAGAAGGAGCTAATGGTGCAGAGTGCCTCCATCTTCTGATAGCTTCTATGAACCGAATTAAGGGGACTTGATTTTCAGAAAGGACTAGACTTCCTATTGCCAAATCTTTCCACAGGCTCATGGTGGGAGTATGGAAAATCATTAGCTGCTATCAACAATTTTCACCATCAAGTCTACAGGAGACTTTCTAACTGAAGGATTATTTAAATAAGATTACCTTCCCTCCCAAACTGAAAAGAGTCGGTCATTTTTCCTACAGGTGTACTAAGTTCACAGAGTTAAATCTCTGTCAACATAAAAAGCAGTTTTGCATAGTGTTGCTTTCTGTGTTGTGGTGTGATGTTTTTTATGTATATGCTTGCAGACTGGGGTAAGAGGGCTCTAGTGTGGTATTTCAGGGAAGGTTTTCCTCATAATTTCTAGGACTACCGCATAAAAGGTTGCAGATATAAAGGCGAAATTCTGTTCTCATAACTCTAAGCTTATAACAATGCGATTCCACTGAAAACTGTGGCACTTTCCTGTATTTAGCTACTGAACAAAGAGTAAAATTTAACAGAGAGAGTTGGACATGATTCAGTGCTTGTAAAAACAGAATGAAGACTTTTCATTTGCAAGTTTCCCTCCCATTCTGGTGTCTGCCTGTTTATTGCTATGCACTACCTTGAGGCTACAGGGAACCTCGTACAGCTGACATTGCAAATTTGTAGGTTGGCCAACACATGACAAGCTTATTAAGTGATGTGAACAGCACTCTGTTGCTAATGACTGGACCTCTCATCAAGTCACACTCCCATTCTATGACTCACCAGCGCTTCTTTCCTTTAGGAGCAAACCTTAAATGAAAGTCACACTACAGTTAACTTTCATTAACTTTCCACAGGGTACCTCATCCCACCAATGAACATGCGTATGCTTAACACATTTTTTTAAAGACTAAGAGAAATAGTATGTTGATTATGGCACCACCAGCACATCTGCATTATCTGATACTGGGTGAAATAGTGGCCCAATATAGGATGATCTACACAAAAAGCAAGACTGAAGCTCTTCTTTACGGAGCAACCTGACTACACTCCATCTTGCTTTCAGCCCTTTTATCTGTTGTATGAGCAAAGGTGTTGATGCTTCATGGGTGGGAAGACTCTATTCTCTGGGAAGAAAAATGCATTCCTTTGCCTGCTCAAGAGATTTTTCTCATCACAAAAATGTGCCCAGTGCAGCAGCCGCTGGCTGTTTAGGAAAGCCTTCAGTTGCTTTCAGTGGGGGCTGGATCAGACCCAGTTGCGACTGTCACTGGATGGCCACACATGTGTAGGGGCCAGGCTGTTTGCTGGCCTGTAGGCGAAGGTCATAAGATATAGATACTCTCATAGCCTCAACAAATTTTATTGTACTCAAAAGAGGGTATAAGTTTGGGATGCTTCTTCCCCAGCCATTGCCCTGACAGGGCCCACCAGGATGTTTGTAGCAGATGTAATGGTGGAGATGTGCTGTGGCTGACAACAAGAGAAACTCAATCGTTGTTTTGCAGGATGTGCCCAACTCTCAGCTGCCCTCCACTTCAACTTAGCACATCTCCAAGCCAGCAATTAAGACATCCAAGCATTTAATGTTGAGGAAAGGGGAAAAAACCCAGACAGTGCCATGAGGAGCGCATATGGAAGAAAAGGCAAGTAAATCCATCATGGAAAAATGAGGTAAACTATCCATTTGACCACTCTTTCTTTTGTTAAGCTGTTTCTCAGGATGCTGTCATAGCATTAAACCTTTCCTTCAAAAAGTATATGACAACAACTTTTTTGCAGTGGTTCAGGGCAAATTGTCACTTCCACTCTCTTTCATTTAAGGCTGGATGAACAACACCAATCCCCTGCTTTATTTAGTGGTAAAGGTTCATTTATATGATGCTACATCCCTTTTTCATGAATGCCTGGATCTATTTTGTCTAATAGAGTCCACCTGCCCTCATTGCAATTCCTGCAAGACTTGTCCATTACCCTGATCAGATTCTTCCCTCTTTGAATTTATCTCTGACTTTCCATTTTCTTCTAGCTTCTCCCTCTCTCTCTTTCCTTCTCCTCTTGACTTTTCTCATGGTGTGAAATTGCTATTGCAAATGGATGCTTCTCAGTCTCTTGTTCACCCTTTTACATCACAGCCATCTTTCCTCTATGCTGCCTCTTACACCCAAAAGGTCCTCCCAGATCCTGCTTGTTAGGCATTTTCCCTGCTCCTAATCACGACTACACAAAATTAGTGTACTAATCATGATCAGACAAGGCAGGGGGAACAGTTAAAGCTTGTTAGGAGTGACTTTTATCAAACACATATAAAGAAATTTGGTGGGCATTTTTCAGCCAGGTGCCTTTAGCAGCTGGGTACCTGAATCCTTTGTACAGCATTTAGAAAATCTTCCCTGGGAATCTGTTTGCTGTTTACAGGGGCTACATTGGGCAGGCATCCATCCATCTTTCATACTGGATCAGACCGGAGCTCGGTGCAGAGGCAGTCGCAGACTATTTTAGCAGAGGGCAGTAACCAGGTGCAACTCCGAGGCCACCAGCTAATTCACCCAGAGCCAACTCACGTCTTGGCACCATACTGGGAAGAGGTTGGCATAACCATAAAAACAGCAGCCTTCCCTAAGAACCTGCTACCAACTTCAGATTTAAGGTATCCATCACTCGCAGCGTGCTGATATTCTTACAGTGAGAGAGCCCTGTCATAAATGTTAAAAGACTTTTCTGAGCAATTAGACAGAATAAGGTAGTTTTGCTAGAATCCCCTGTGAAATACAGATGTCAAGCACTACACTCTAAGCCCAGAGAGAAGTAGCAGACAAGTAACTTGAAGTTTTATCACTAAATTACCTGGATTACTTCTCTTTCTAAAGTAGCTACTTCTTATTAAGTAGATATTTAATTTGTCATTTTCTACATTTATAGGAAAACAATGAGCTGCTTTGAAAAATATCATCAAGTACATCCTAAAAAGTAAACAGTGGAACAATAGCTCATTACAATATCTAGACAATCTTTCCCATGTGCCTAAAAACACAAAACAAAAGAGATGGCAAACCCTGCAAAATTTTCCCCCACTTGTGAGTAATCCCACTGATTCCAGTAAAACAACTCACATGAAGATATGTAAGCATGTATTACCTGTTTCACTGCATTTGTGACTTTACTGACAAAAGTTCAAATTCAGTCCTTACGGATTTAATCCAAGTTCAATTGTTGCCACTGGTTAGCGTCAAGATATTATTTAGCTGCCTCAAGCTGTTTCTCTATTTTATTTTTATCCAAATGGGGTGTTGCTGGTGCAGATATTGAGACAGTGTAAAGCAGTGGCACTTGTCACTGTAAAGGGTGGGCTGGACTCTGGCTGGAATTTGCTCCCTAGTAGGTGAGAAAGAAAGAAAGTCAATAGGGTGGGGAGTTGCTTGATTTTACCAGTGTGCATCACCTCCAATTAGACACAGCTGAGTCTGTCTCCAGGGAATACAACAACCCTGGCACTCACTGATTTTCACAGAGAGTTTAGGGATGTGCAGGACAGATCTGAATTGGGGCTGGCCTGCACCTTTTCAATATTTGCCAGAAAATTGAAAACGCTCAGGAGTTTTATGTGAGCTACTATGTGCAAACATCTTCAGGTGCTTATCTGGATTTTCGAGACCTTTCCTTTTCCCCTCCTTCCCCACAAGTTTCTTGTTATTCCTTTTTTTCCCCACTTTTCTGCCTTTTCCCCCACTGGCCACAAGCATTTGACTCATGTCAATCCACTAGCAAAAGGCTGATGAAAAACCCTCCAAATTCTATTACTGAAAATAAGTTATTGGAAATAAATAAAACAGCTCTCGTATCTGGGGAGAAAAAGGACCAAAAGTGGTGGAGTGATACTGGCCAGGTTTCTGTGCCAGAGCACTCTGCAGCACCACTGATGTAGCATTTTTGGTATGGCTGCAAAACAGGAAGACCAGAAGGAAACAGTTCATTTAGGTCAGTCCTTTTTTTAGCTTGGTTATTTAATCTGGGTCAATTTTGAAATGAGAACCTAAACATTTTATTTTGAAACTGCCAGAGTGAAACGTTCGGGTGTTGTTTTAAAATGTTTCCGTTCTCTCCTCTGCTGTGTTGACTGACAGCCTCAATTCACAGGCAGATCCAGTTCCTCTGAAATGACATCTTTTGGTGGATTTTCTCCTCCGCATTTGTTTTAATTATTATTTTCATAACTATAACACCTCATTCACAAGGTTATGAGAGGCCACCATAAGCCAGAGCTCCCTGCTGCCGGCAAACGAGCGCCAGCAGCTCCAGCTTACTACAATACCAGTTTGCCGTTCTGTAACTCATGCTCTGCTATTCCACGGTGATTTTGCAGGACTGCCTGGCCCATGGCATTCCCAGCCCCTCAGCGCTAACTCAATAAGTGGTTCAGACTCAAGGTTTCTAATGCTGCCATTCAATAGCATTCACCTTTGACACACGGCAAGGGTTTAGGTTGGCAGCTGGCAGTTTTTTCGTGTAGAAAGGCTGAAAACTTGAGGTCTCTTTCTGACACTGCTGGATAGAGGGAGACTCATGCAGGTGTTGGAAGCCTGAAGCCTTCACTTTGGCTTCCAGAAAAGTAGGAAGCAAGGGAGAGTGTTGAGGGAAAATATAAATTACGTATTGAGCAAAATACACTGGCAGCTTCTAACCTCCTCTCAGTTTCCTCTCTGCAAGATCTGTGCCAAAAGCCTTAGCACGCAAAGTTGCGATAGGGAGAACCTGGGTCGTGTTTCTTTTGGGTACGTTGGGGGTTGGTGAGAGGGTGCTGTGAAGAGGAGCGTGGTGTGCCTTGGCTGACTAGGGCCTTTACCCAAACTGAAGTGTGCAAGATTTGGAGTTTGCCCTTGCCCACGAGCCTCAAGGAGATTTTTGGTCCTCTCACTGTGAGCATCTGCTTTGCTTTAATCTTGCTGTGTCCCGTGGATGGGACAAGTGGATATAAAGGAATGGCATTCTCCTGGTATTCTCCTGCTCCCGCTCGCCTCGGTCCATTTAGCACTTGTCCATCCCTGCTTGTGTTTGACCCAACCAGCTTTGTCCGAGGCTGTCCAGGCACACCATGCATTTCACTCTGTGAAGTCCAGGCTTTGCTTGTGATGGAGCAGAGCAGTGGAGTGCATCTAACATGCAGATTATGCCCCAGGGTCAAACACATCCTGCTTCATTGAGATGTACGGTGTCTGCCTGGAAGATCTCAAGGGATTAAAGCCAGTCTAAATTGAAAGGAGGATGAAAACTGAGAGGCTGCTATCAGTGGAGGGAAGGAAGCCGTTGTTTATGTACAGCCGGTCACTTGTAGGGCAGATGGAGAAACTACGCGCCTCCCTACATTGTTGTGTCAAACCTCAAACTGTAAACCTGACCTCCCAACACCTCCTGAGAGCGGCCAAAATAATCCCTAAATCATTCTGTTTTGGGCCTCTCAGTAGTTTGTGGGATTTTGCAGCCTGCAAGGTGCCTGGATTCTGGGGCATACCTTGGTGGGGTTGGCTGATTACTGTGCTCTGCGAGGGGAAAAAGTCAGTTTAGATGTAGAGACTGATAAATCAGCACTCAGAGCTTTCCCTGTGTTAATTTATCATTCCTACTAGTGAGACCTTAAGAATTGGCTCTTAAAAAACTCGACTGCTGTTGAGGGTTTGAGGGAGGGAGTGGTGGTGGTGTTTTTTTTCCAAATTTTGGCAACCTTATGAGATTCCAAATGGGATCTGTTGACCAAGACTTCAGAGTATGTACATGCCTAGTGTCAGGGCTTGTTTACTGGAGGTCATGTTCCAGCCAACAACCCCAGCCAACAGGGCCATGCTCTGCAGTACTAATGCAGGAAATATATTCCTCAGTACACCTAAATCTTTGAGTCCTACCCCATACACCAAATTAAACAAATGACTACTGGCATGATAATTTGTCATGTGGTCGCTTTCCATTGTCATGTGGTCGCTTCTTAATTTGTTTCTTGATGTGTCAGCTTCTAGATCTAAGACTGATATTACTCCCTGAAGGTTAACCATTATCTTACATCTTACTCATTAGAAAGCAAAGGATGTCTAAGTACCAGTGACATGAGTTTTCTAAGGGCCTCTGTTGACAGTAACTTCACAATAGCTTTAAAAAAAATTGACACTGGCATTAACAGTGGTGCAGCTCACAACAACATTTGGATGCCCTCCTTGGGGCATGAATTGTGAAATGATTCAGTTTATTCCTCTCCTCTGAGCAATGCCAGCTACGCTAACAGTACATTTTGACATAGATTTATTGTAAGGCTGTAGGAACAGCTGATGTGCACCCAGCATAAAATGGTACTGTGGTGTGCTAAGCATTGCCAGCAACCCTTGCCCACTTTTTTAGGATTCACTGTTTCTCTGGTAGGTGTAGCAGTGGCCTGGGAGAAGAGTTGTCCATCCTCCCACTTGAGTGTAGCATAGACCCACATAGCACAGTCCTTTCCTTGAAAAGGTGGTTAGGCCTTAATAAAGCATATTCCTGTGTACTATTTGCAGCTGACTGTTGGCAGAGCAGAGACTGGAGTGGCAGGCTACATGTCGAAACACTCAGGCTTTTCCCTTGCATCATCTGCCCTAGCTATGAGATGACAAAACCAGCCCAACTGTTGCTTGTCGCATAGCATAGCTATGCCATGGCCTTCATGGCAGATGACTGAGGTGAAGGTATTAACATAGCTGACATTCGCTGTGCGTTGGCATGCTGTGCTGCCGGGCGCTGCCCAGAGCGCTGCGGATACTCACAGCACATGCTCTAGCTGTCTGGGTGTCCATCCCAGCCCTGGCAGCTCTCCTGCCCCAGCCCGTTGAGTACTAGAAAAAGAGAAATAAAATGCAGCACAAGTAGTGATTTAAGGCTGTGATCGCTACTGCCTTCTGAGGCAGCCAGGGACTAGGGCTCCTGCAGGAAGGGTCTCTTTCCCGGATGCCCAGACACAGGGTCAGAAATAAGGGGGTCCGATTTTTTCCTGCCACAGCAGTGAGCTTGCCCAAGCACACCCCTGCAGCAGCCTGGTTCCTCGGGCCCGCTGAAATACATTCCTGTTGGCCTCATCTCAACCCTCTCATGTAATTTAAAGTCTTCGTAATACATCCTGCCTTTTGGGACAGAGCAGATCTATAGTCACAGGTAACTCAGCACATTATTTATCTCTGCTGTGTCCCTGATTTAAAAATCTCTTTTTTATATGGTGACAGATCTGTCTGAAATTTGGGGGCTTGGCTTACACTCACGTGAATGTGCCATAAGGTCCTGGCTCTGCTCTTCTGACCAGCCGAGTTAAACTTGTATAACCAGGTTTCTGGGGCAGTTACCCCGAGAAAGTGAAGCCGAAATTAGCTTACGTGCTGGCCGAACGTACGGCCGGTTGCTTGACTTCCAGCCGCTTCGTACCCTATGGCCCAACCCAACCGCACAGGCAGTCGAGGGAAAAATGGAGCCACCATCCGCTCCCGCCTCGGCCACCCGCCGGGACGTGGCCAGGTCACCTGGACTCCGAACTCGGCCCGGCTTCGGGCTTTCTCCCCTTCCGAGGGAGCTCTGCTCCCCGGGCTGCGGGCTCGTCCCGCCGGCCCGAGCTCCCTCTGCCGGCCCCGGCCCCGCAGCGCCCGCCCGCGGGCACGCATCCGCCGGGGCCGGGCCGGGCAGGGCGGCGGGCTGCGCTCCCCACGGGAGCATCCCGCCTGCCAGGCAAGCACCCTACGGGAGTCGGCGTTGCTGTCAGGTTTCGCCTCTGGCGGGTGCGTGTTGCATTGTTTCCACGGGAGTGGAAGGAGTCCAGCTCTGGGAGCGGGGAGAGGTTTAGCCCCGACCAGCCAAAAAGTTGGTGTGGTTGCGGTAGGCTCTGGAAGAGTCGGGAAGCAAAAAAGCCAAGATCAAGGGCAGCAGGGGTTTGGGCCGGGCTCAGCGCACGGTAGCAAAGTGTCCTAACCTTCCTGTTCTTGCTGCTCAGAACTGCTCTGTCTTTTTCTGGAAATTCATTTGGGAAAATTTCCCAATTTCCTAGGTAATATGTGTCGCTAGAACTGCCACTTCCTTTTGCATCACGAGAAGCTTCTGTTTCAGCAGCGTGAATTTTTCTGAGGAAAACCTACTGCACATGCACATGCAGCTCCCCGCTAACCCTAAAGGGAAGCCAGGATGCCTGGGTAGATTGCATTTGCGCTAGAAATTCAGGCAGTGTCCGGAAAAGGCATTCTACTTCCATAGTTGCAAGAAGCAGAAAAAATCCACACACATTAGGCACCTAATTTTGTCTGGGGATCCCTGCTCCTCAATGCGGGAAGTGTTTCAGCAGAGCCCCACAGAAGTCTGGCATCAGTCTGCGCAAGCGGTATCTGTGTGCCAGGGGATTTGACTGCGAGCTCCTTGCGGGAGGAACTGTGTGCTATTACGTATTTGTGCTCCACCTACCAGTATTTTTGATAATATTGCAAAGGCTTCTTGCTTTTCTTCCAAGGGAGCTCTTTCACTGTGGTAGTCACCAGCGGGTGTGGGGAAAGTCTCCTTCTGCTTCAGCCCTGCTGTTGGTGCAGTCCTTTTATTGCCACGGGTTTCTTGGCAAAGGTTTCATGGGCTTCAGCGTGCTGAACCCCAGGCTGTACAGGAGTGAGCCGTCCTCTGGTTTGCAGCGAGGTGGGAAAGGGCTGCTGCCCACTGTTCAGAAGAGAGGAAAAGGAGACAAAAGGTGGCACAGCAGCCACTTCTCTGTGCTGTAGTAAGTGACTTTTCTCCCCTCTTTTTGCATTGGCACAGCCAGAGCCAGAACTGCCAATTGATTATTAGGTTTAAGACCCCTTTCTTTTTCTTTTTCTTTTTTTTCTTGTTTTGGGGAGGGAGAAGGAAAGGGAAGAATTTCGGACAGGACAGACCTGTTATCACCTCAGGAGATACTGAGCTAAATCCTGAGGATTTTACTCACATTTTCTCTTGGGTAGGGATCCTTCTGATGGGAACAGGAATTGTGCAAAACAAGGACTGCTGCATTCGACCCTTTGGAAGTAACTTACAAACCTTTCCTGTGGGCTCAGAGACTAGTGACCTTCAAGACTCCTTAGAGGGTGCCATCATACAGGTTCAAAATAATCTTGGGGCTTTTTTGTCTCTCCTGACAGTTTCTTTTTCTGTTTTTTTTTTACTGTTTTTTTAAAAACCTCTTCACAGTGTCCTTTCCCCAGCCAGTGGTCTTTCCTACAGCTGATTCCTAATGTTTTACAGGATGACTTACACATCCTGCCTTAGCAGCAGACTAATACCCAGGTTTGAATTACTATTGAATAAGCAGCAATGAAATCTCTATCAAAATAATCAGTAGTTCCAAAAACCACAAACAACAAAACAAGCAGAGTTGAACTAACTCAGCAAGACCATTTGTAGCATCAGGGACGGTGAGTCATTTCTCTTTTCCCTCCCTCAGCAGACTCCATCGCTGCCTCGCGCAGCCCCGGGGAGGGCAGGTGGAGTGGGTAGGGCATGACTTCAGAAAGTTTAAAAAAAAAAAAGAAAGAAAGTCGACATCACTCAGGTCACGTGATGCAAAGGGACCAATGGAGGCAGGTTCTGGAAAGGGGAACAGTTAAATTTGTAATTTTGGTTGTGTGAAACACTTCTTTGGGCCTCATAAACAACCACAGAACCACAAGTTGGGTACAGAGGCAGTCACACAAGAGCGGGTCCGGGATATTGGTCAGCAGGCAGGGCGAATCGTTTTGACTGCAAACCACAGAGTTTCGTAGAGTGGTAAGCATCATCAACCACAACCGATCCGCTATTTTTTTTTTCTTTTTAAGAAACAATTTCAGAGTTCTTTTAGCAAAAGAACCTTATAATCCGCTTTGTGCTGCTGCTGAGGCACCGGGATAAAACAGAGCGTGATGGCTGGGAGGAGGGTGGTAGCAATGACCATTCTTCATTTTTCACTCCCCAAGGTAGAAGAAATCATATATTCCTCCACTGTAAAGAGAGAGTGAGTTTTAAAGAGGAAACAATGGCTTCAAACAGCATATTTGAGTCACTTCCTTCTTACCAGCACTTCTTGAGAGGTAAGTGCCATTCAGACTTTCTAAATATACTTTTTACTTTCCCATACTTCAGAAAATGCATGTTTGGAGAGTATCTGGGGACATTGTTGTAGTACACGCTTTTTCCCACTTCAGTTTTTCTTTGAGGCGCTCTCATCGAAGCTAATATCTGAGCTTGCAGGAATACCATCTCATTACTTATCAGTCCATTAAAGAGATTATAACAAGGACTCATTTAAGCTGTTCAAACAGCCATTGCATGCTTGTGAATTTTCTCTTCATAAATCAAAGTGTGCTAGAATAACTCATGTGAATTACTGCAGATACAATAGCAGTAGCACAAGCCCCTTTTGATTCTTTTTGGCAGAATTATGACTTTTTGAGCCGCTGCCATGAAAAATGACAGCCAACAGCATACGACACATATTACAGGCTGAAACACGGGGAGTGAGCAGCAAGCTGGTGTGTACAGCCAGCAGAGCGTGATGCTGTCTCACTTATGCTAGACCATCAGCCTGGGTAAAGGCATGTTCACCGGGGAGAAGTCAGAAAAAGCTTAAAAACCTGCTTAAAGTTAGCTGCAACTCACGTGGCTCAGGAAAAGAAGCAGTGTGGATAAACTCAGAGTTTCTGTTGATGCCTCGCAGGTCTTGGATGACTGCAAATTATCTGCTGCAGCCACCCTTAGAGAAATGAAGCAGTCCTGTAAAGGCTGAGGGGGGGATTGAAGGGCTTCAGCCAGCAATCTGTCTTTTTTCACCAGTGGCCAAACGCACTCAGAGGCTCCTTCTAACGTTCTCACAACCCCCCGTGGAGCTAATGGTTTAGTCATGGGTTATTCATACGAGTAAGCCAGGGACTGGCACGAGAAACTTGTCCGTTTCCTCGTAACTACCTTCCTAAATAGCTCATGCTACAGCTGAACTTTTCCCCTTTCCACGCAAGCTCTCTGACCGCTCAAGCCCTTTTTGCAGCAGGGCTGCACCCGTTCGGATGACAAGGCTCACAAAGCCCATCGCAGACCTCTCATCGAGCTTGGCCGGGGTGCTGCCAGAGAGCAGCACTTCATAACTCTTTATAGTTACAAACTACAGTTTCCCGGCCTCGCTGGCGGCGTCGGTGTGAGTCATGAGTTATTCATATTAATAAGCGGGCTGGGGAATGCGGAAGGCTTGTCCCAGCTGCTGTGTCACAACAAGCAGCGGCTCTGCCGGCACCCGGCCGCTCCTGCAGATCAGTGCTCCCTCGAGTGGGACACGGGTGGAGGGCAGCCTGCCGAAATGCTAGCCCGCTCGCTTGCCTTGCTTCAGTTGTTTTTTTCCCCCCCGTGTCAAAAGTTTTTCTGCATCTGTCTTTCCTGGCACCAGAGGAGAGCTGAATCGCAGCGAGCTGCGTGAGTCACTCGGGCTCGCAGCACCTTCTCGCCTGGGCAGGGGAGATGCTGAAGGGTGAGCAAGAAGTGGCTAACTGCTCTGCGGTGCTCGCAGCGCTGACATTTCCTCAGCACCCCTACCAAGCAAAGGAAGCAATACTGCTAGAATAACAAGAAGGATCTTCCTGCGTTTCGTCAGCCTTTTTTTTTTTTTCTTTTTTTTTCTTTTTTTTTTTTTAGCTCACCCAACTGTTTACAGTTTAATCTGTAGCACAGGAAGACTTGCTGAGGAAATTTTGTGCTTCTGATAAAATAACAAACACAGTGAACCTCATGGGGCAGTGCTCGCAGCGAGTGCCAGAGCACAGCCAGCCCACGGGACGGGCTGGGCACAGCAGAGGCTGTAGTGCAGGCAGGAGCCCCGAGAGCCTGGGAGCAGCTGGTTGGAGACCAAGGACCGATTTGTCCAGAAAAGGAGGAGTTTCCTTAAAGCTAGTTAATCCAGCAAGTGATTTAGCTCAACACTCCAGAATGGGTTTTATCATCCTCCTTATTAGTGTTCTCATTATTGTCGTTAATGTTACTATAGCACCAGTATTTTGTGCTTCTTCGTAGACTAGGCTAGAAGTCTTGCGCTAGATACCTTGAGATATTAACCCAGTTTTGGCAATCCAGGTGCAGATCCTGGTACGTACCCACCACAAGCAAGATCAAACTCCTGCTGTACAGTGCTAGCAAAGCTTGGGCAACAGCGCTTCGGTTGAGTTGTAAAGCAAATGTTTCATCATTGCGAAAGAAGATTGTGTTTGAACGTGGAAGGCTGTGACGGTTTTCCAGCAGTTCCCTTTTTGCTCCTTTCTTTACTCAAATGAACTTCGGACAATTTCAAAATCCCGGGCACAGCAAAAGTAATGCTTGGGCCTCAGAACAAGAAAAATAATCATCTCTAGGGTCAGTTGTTCTCACCCGTATTTCTCAATAGTGTTTACATAGACCGGTCATTTGAAATGTCCAAAACCGTCTCTTTTCTTTTTTTCCCGCCAAAATTTATTGCACTTTCTCTCTTAACTGAAATCGTGAGGTAAAGGGAAAAATAACAAGTTGTTTTCTGCCGTGGATTTCACTTTATCAGTCCATGCAGTTCTCTGAGAAGGAAATCCATAACTCTTTTTTAGCCTGATACTATGTGAAAATTGGGAAAAAAGAGGGGAGTGGGGAAGCAGAACCATTGTTCCAGCCCCTGCGAGCAGTGACAGACGTAGAAAGCCTGACATATTAATTGAATGTGGTACACCACAAAGGATATGGCCCTTTTTCTATCACACCACACCAGGTCCTCGCTTCTGCCACTAGGTAAAGAAATTAGGATTATACTGAAACCTCCAGTGGCATGCTCTGCATGCTGAACACATTCAAATGTTTACCGGCTCTGCTTTTAATGACGGCCTCATTTTCCTAATGGCCTTTTTCAGTTTACAGTCTGGGCTCGGTGTCAGGAGTACAGGGTAGGAGCATTTCTAAGTGTCTTCCTGCAGTGCAACCCACAGGAAAACATCACTCCATCTCTTTCTCAAATCTAGGACTGCATCAGCAAGGCTGTAGTTTAAACTTTTATTCTAGCAAGATTCATAGTATAAGGACGGATTTGCTGGTTTTATTGAGGGTTCGACACAGGTTCATCTGCATTCGCCAGGTCAACACAGTGATATCTTTTGGGCACGGGGACCAAAACGAGACCTGTTGGAGAGTGTTGTACTAAAGAGTGCACATATAGTTTTTAAAGGGTACCTAGATAATTACATGGTATCGCTCCAGCCCATGACTTCTTTTAACTTAAGGGTGTTAAACTGTCCTGTAAGGTTTCCTAATAATTTTGCCTGCAAAGGAAGACAGAATAACTAATCTTTTTGCAGGGTTTTTATGGGGCTCTAAATAGCAGGAAGCATAATATTTTCCAGGAGGGCACTTTTTCCTCATTTTTCCTTTTGCTGCAAGGTCTAATTATTTCAAGATGCAAAGAACGTTACTCCTGGTTTTGCCTTTGTTGTATTTTTTATTAATTAATTGAGGCAATGAAGCCTTGTGGTGCAACATTTTGTTGGTTTCTTATCAAATGGAAATGAAGTCCAGCAGAGCACTTTTACAACATGGAAAAATACACTGTGCATACTTTCTTCTTAGTTCTAATATGCCAAGCAGTGCGCAGCCATTGTGGGTTTCTTCCTTTGCAAATGCTAAATAAAACTGTAGCAAGAAGTTCTTCCTGTTCTGAAGGACTTGCAGGCCTGGACCCATGGACACCTATACCTAAGCATGCTACTTCTCATTGAAAGTTAGTGGCTCTGACTTGCCTTGTGACGGGATTTATGTTGGTAGTCTCCTAAAGTCCCTGGTGCTGTATGTGAGCAGAGGGGTGAGGTAATCAGAGGCTCCCTGTTATCCAAGTCTACATCTGCAGTCTCACGCTCTCAACGTATGAGACATCCCTAGGAGTAAATGTTTGTCTGCAGAGGGTGCTGCGTGAGGAGCGGGGTAGCAAGTTGATAATGATTTCAGCCCTCTAGAATTTGTGACATTAGCAGAAGTGGTCATATACTAGAAGTAACTCTGCCAAAGACATGTTTCTCTGGGAGATGCACCATACCCAACACTGCCACGTATTTTCATTCACTCGCCCAGTAGAAGAAATCTATCTTTTCACAACAGCATAAACTACATTGTCACTGCCTAGGGGAGAGAGAAAGTTTTCCAGCACTTTTGCAGACTGCCTGAACTGTAACAAAGGGTTAATTTGTGTCAGCATTATAAAATACTAACTGCATCTTGTGAATAGGAAATTGAACTAAAGCTCATAAAAACCTTGGCTTACTAGAAGAAAAAACTTGCACAATGTCTGATTTACACAGCCTTCTCTCTGTTTGAGACTTTTTTCATTTAAAAGCCTTGAGAAACATTGCGAGACCTGAACACAGGAATTCCTGTGAAGCAAGGGGTAAAGCATCTGACAGAGATGAATATACTGCTTTGGTAAGATCAAGAGATTTTATCCTAGGCCAAAATATTAGACTGAGTGTTTAACCAGTCACACTCAGTGTAGTGATGTGTTGTGATGACAGTCTTAGCAAGGACTTAGGGTTATGGCTGGCTTGCAAATCCCCCAGATTGGCTTGCCCTTTATCATGTGGCCATTAATAAGAGATTGTTGGATGGCAGCTCTGCCTTCGACCATGTTTTACCACGAGAGCCAAACTCCAGCTCTGAGGTAGCTCTCTGGTGGGAAATAAAAGTATCTTCCCCACACTGCCAGTGTATGCAATATGAATAGAAAATAAACTGCATTTTTTTCATGACTAGAAGATAATCATGGTTTAGTTTGACTGCTAAGGCATGACCCCAAAAGAACAGTCTGCTTATCTTTAAATGCCTATGAAGGCCAATGATATTGGCAAGTTTATGAAAGTAATTTATGAACTCCTGAAGAATTTTACTTCAGAACACAGAATGAGTATCTGCATCATCCTGTTATTCAAGAGGGGAGAGTCTATACCTAAACCAAGAGTAGCAAAAAAATGACTGTTCTTGGGTTTAGAAATAGACATGCTTGCTTTTAAAAGCTAAGCTGAAGCAATCCTAAGGAAACGGCAAGGGCATTTCTCTGTAAATCTATGAGGTTGTTCCACCAACAGGAGAAGGTCATCTGACTTTGACACCCTGCCACGAGCAGGGGTGATGCGCTGGGTCCCAGCGGTCTCTGTGCACCTCAGAGCGGTGCCCGGGGGGCTGGGCAGGGGTGTTAGCCTAAGCTCCTCTTGTACCGGTGTGCAGAGCAAGAGTGAAATGCCGAGCAGGCTCAGGAGCTAAGGGGAAATGCCACCTGCAGGAAAAAGTTAGGGTGGGCTGGTGCTCTGCAGAAACTGCCGGCTGCGGTGCCTCGGTAAGTGATAATTTGAGGTTGCTCACCCCTGTGACAAGACAGGGAAACCTGTCTTCCTCCTGCACGCGCGGAGCAAGGATTTGCACGTCGGAGGCTGCCACAGAGTACCTGGCTGGCCCCGGTAGCTCGGTGGAGGAGGACGCAGCTATAACAACCTCCGTCAGAGGCTTAGGATGCTTGTGCCGAAATGCGTAGGTGCCTGCTGAGCTGCTGGGCGGGGGCAGCAGTACGGGTCCAGCAGCCCCGGCAGGAAGGCAAAGAAGAAGTAGCTCTGGCTCTGGGTAAGAGGACGGACTGAGGCTGGCTGGAGAGGGACGACCCGCTCTTTGAATCTAAATCCTGCCTGGCATCTTTGCCTTCCCCGTGCCAGCGCAGGCCTGCCAGACGCAGGGTGTGAGTTTAAACTGGGGTGTGCAGCGTTTCGGGTGGAGTGGCTGCCGTGAGCATCAGGCTGCGCACAGAGACGAGGCACTCCAGCATGCAGTGGGGTAGCTCGGGACAGGCCACGCAATCCCTTCACTGCAGGGGCATGAGCCTGACAGATTTTCTGTGTTCCTGCAGACTGCAGTGTGCAAAGATGTGTTTGCTCAGATTTTTTTCCAATTTTTATTTATTTGTGTTTTCTGTTTGTTTGTTTTTTTCCTAAAACAACTCTGATAGTCAGTTCACCCACTCACTCCTATTCCTTTCTCTGTGCTTAGTCAATGGGGCAAGGTGTGGTGGAAACTTTTTTAAACAGTGGGTGATTACAGCCTAGAACTCACTGCCATAAAATACCATTGAAACCAAGAGTTTAGCAGGATCCTTAAAACAGCTGGGTCTGTATATACATAACAGTTTCTTAATATGTACCAGCCAGGTAAATAAAGAAGCAGCTTTGGAAGGGTTAAGTTCTCCCTTCACCTCTCACTGCCGTATTTCAGAGCACAAACCGATCTTTGTTAACCTTGGAAAGAAAGCTTCCCATGTAAGCAGGTCTGTCATCTGCAAAATGAATTGTGGCTTCCTCCATGACATCTGGTACTGGCCACGGAGAGAAACAGACCACTGGCTAGGTGAATCACTGGTCTGAGAGAAGGACAAGAAAACATTACACTACCTCATTACCTCTTCTGTTATCTTAAGAGAATGGATAATATTTGTATAGACTTGAGTCAGCTTCCCAAATACTAGATGAGTAGTAGGGATATCTCCTCTCTGAAGTGTATTAATGAACTGTACGGGGTGACAACAGTGGTGGCATTTGGAGCAGAATAACACCTACAAAGGCCTGCAGTACGTTGGTGAAGTCCATGCATGCACCAGCATATCCACAGTGATACTGAATGCAAGACGTGTCATTCTTGCAGCAAGTGGAAAGGAGACTAGAAATTATATATATAGATGCCCCATGTAATCAATTTTCAAAAGAAATGCCTTTTCTTCCACTTAGGTCCCAGCAAAGTAAGGCCTGGGCTTATGACCAAGATACATTTTAGTCCAAAACATCAAATTCTCTCTAAAAATGTATTCAGACAATTGAAATAGGAAAAAAAAAGGGCATGGAAGAACTGACTGTGAAAGCAGGGAAGTAGAGGGTGACGGTAGCTGCTACCTGGTAGAGTTTCCAGTTCATCCTTAATACTGTCCACAGGGCTCACCACTTCTGCTTGCAAGTGAAACTCTGTGAAATTGGGCAGTTTCACTTCACGAAGATCTGTGAGAACATTTTCTCTGGCTTTGATCTATCTCGGGGTTTTTTTCAGCCTGTGCTTTTTGTTTTGAGTTTCTGATTCCAGTGAACCCAAAAGCAGTCCAAGTCAGGGGCTTGGGGCTTTTTCTTTTGCCTTCTGAGTATTTTGTCTTGCAGTGTGTTTTCTGTTGCCTGGTTTCACGCTGAAGCTGTGATTTTGAGATGTGCTCAGAAGCTGCCCTTAGGTAGGGTTTTAACTGCAAGTTGAAAGGCTTACCTCTCTTACAAATCTTTCCGTGAATGCAGCGCAAGGAAACTTGAAACCTGTCAAGTTTTATGTGATTTGCTATAAACATTTCACTCAGCTGTACTTAGGGCAAGCCCTGCGATCCTCATCAAATCAGCAACCTCAAAAGGCATTGACCCAGCCCTTCAAGTGCCTCCTTGTGATCTTTAAAAGAGAAAGATGACCGTTTGCGAAATACCTTGCATGTTCGGGGCGAAGCGGCATGGCGCGGGGCCAAGCATCTGTTTCCTTTGTGACAAATCTCTTGCACCTTCTCAGCCCCGGCACCACCTGCATCTCTCATAAGTCCATTTTCTAGCCGGTTTTATGGCATACACCTGCGCCATGCCGGCCAGGCGTGTGCCTCAGAGATATCAGAGCATTTGCAGAAGCCTTGAACACGCGCTGCAAGATGCCAAGCTCCGTAAGCATTGCTGAAGCGCCTCGCAGTTGCCTGCTCTGGCGAAGGCAAGCGCTGCGAGCGTGCTGAGCAGGGGCTGAGAGTGGGGTGTCGCAGCCTGTGCAGTGGGCAGACCAGCCTCCTTGCCTCTCAGCGCTCGGGTCTCTATTTATACTTGCTGCAGTATCAAAGGGTAGGGGAAGGCAAACTGGCACAGCAAAATGAAGGCTTTCATCTGTCTAGCAAGGATAGCGCAGACAGATGCAATCGCATGGGTGTAAGTCACCGCCAGCCAACCTCTGGAAGACGTCGGTACACACCGTGGTGATGAGCGGGGGCGGGAGACATACCTCTGGGTTTTCACTACTGTTGTTATACGTGCTGGGTAGATTTAAGCTAGCACTGCTTTACTCCCACATGCCTGCAGGCACGCTTCCCCTTTTCTCTGTAGACATGACCAGGAGCAGAAAGCATACCCCAGAGCCAATTCTTAGGATAATATCCTGGCTCCACCCGGACAGGGACAAAATGGCCATCAGCTGCAGCGGGGCTGGGTCTGTACTTTAAGAACAAAGAAACCTGTGAGAAAAACATGAAGTTGTGAATAAGACAGGAGGTGAACTCTGAATGCCAGTGTTGACAGGGGGGCTGAAAGAAACGTAGCATTAAGGTGCAAGTGTAATTCATGTGACTCCAAGTAGCAGAACTATGGCTTGAGAATGAAAGTTTTTGTCTCTTTTACTTAGGAAATATTGGTGTGGAACAATGATTTATGGCATATTATGCACAGTTGTAGAGGGAGCTTTGAGTTGGCTGGGATTTTTTCTCTGGTTGGTAGCTGTTGGTTTGTACTTAGCTTGTACATCAAGGGCGTACACCTTACCCAGTGGACAGGTGAGGTGTATTTCCATGTACATGTATGTATTAGCACGTACCATCTCCTGGTCTTATACAGGACAGAGAGGGACAGGGCTTCCGTGAGTGCAACCACAGCTTTGGAAAGCAACCCTTGAAAGTGTTTTCCAAGTAAGAGGCAGCGAGGAGGCCTCACCTGTGCGGTCCGTCTCCACATGGCAAGGCTGCCATGGCTGCTGACCATCTGTCCATGTTGCACATCATCCTGAGCAGGATACTGATATAAGAGTATATGCTACGCCCAGTGCATAGGAAGTGCAATTTATTTTACAATACAGTTACTAGATAATATCAGACTTCTGTAAAATGCTTCTGTTTTTCAGGACCTGTATGTAAATGAGCTTTGGGGTTTGCATAGGTAGGGTGTAACAAAATTGATATCTGGAAAATACGCTCAAGTTAAGACCTCATTAACCCCATTTGCACGGGGCTCGGCGAATCAGTTACTGCAGTATAGAGTGGTTTAAATGATCCTATACACATTGCCCAAATGCTTTGCAAAGTAATTCAGTACCACTTTGTCCATCGCATCTCTGTGGACTCTGGGGCAGGGAGCCGCAGAGGTTACTTCATGCGGGGTCCTAAGCAGACCTACATCCACCAGATCACCGAGCATGCTTCTACACTGACCTGATTCTGTTTTGTTGCCACCATTTCATCTGAACCCACGCTTGGGGGGCAGATAGCGTGTGGAAAGCATTCTGCTCAGGACTCCAGCTAGGAAAACAGGGTGAGCCTGGCAACTCATCAGGTAGGTCACCCTTTCACTAGAGAAAGGACAGCACAGAGAGACGCCGTGTGGTTTGCTCCCCACGTGCTTTCTAAGGACCTCCACTAACACAGCCTGGAGAGATGGCCAGAGATGGCCTCTGAAAGGAAAAAGGCCGTCAGAGATGGCCTCTGAAAGGAAAAAAGACACCTTAGTCTCTGCATTGATTCTCTCTGTAGCTTCTGCACCAAGTCTGTAAAAAGTGGTCATATACGGTGCTAAACACCCATACGTTTTTTACACTAAGCATAAAATAACTTGCATATTGAAACCAAGATTCAGATCTCATATACAAGCAGGAACTTCCTCTGGCTGTACCTCGCTGCATTGGAGAAAATGATTTGCTTTTCTAAATGAAACGGTGTATTTCAAGTACAGTATGTTGGGCTACTGTAGAAACTAAAGAATGTGAATGGCTTGCCTAGGTAAAAAGAAAAAGTGATAGGATAAACTTCTTGAGTTCAAAAGTGGTGAACCACTTAAATTTTAGTGCAACAATCAGAACTTTTATTGTTGGGGGGAGGGGTTTCTTCTAATAGGGATTGCAATGCAAATAGTCTTTTTTTTTACAGTTTCATACACAATCCAAACAACTTTGAGTACTACTTTTGAGGAGTGATATTATTTTGTACTGATATTTTTAGGTGTATCTATTTTACACTATGCAGTAGAAAAGCTACATTAGCCCCAAACAGCTTCTTTCCTTTACTACGCAGGAATAATCTTTACCAGTATGAACATTTTTATACTGTATAAGTCCATTCCCATTTGGGAGAGTGCTCTGCTGTAACTAGACATGTACCAACACGAAGAGGGATTTACAGCTCCCCTGTGGGGTGAAGTTATGTCATTAGACAGATGTCTATACGAGGAAAGATGATTTAGGTTCACAGTTTACTGAGGCAATTAAAGCAAGCCCAGTATTTTGTGTACATGGCACCTGATCCCAGAGCCAACGAAACCAGTGGAAAGACCTGGCTGACACCCTTGGGCACTGGGTGAGACCTGTGATGGCTGTTCTCCTCCAGATAAAGGTGTTAGCAACCTGAAGTCACTTTGCTGACAGCCCAGGTCAGCGGCTCCTTTTCACACAGCTGTCTTTGCACCCTCGCACACATGAAATATGGAGGGGTGAGGCTGGCTCCCCTTCTGTGCCACAACCTGTCTTGTCTTTGGAGTGGTGTCCCGGAGCTTTCTGCCCTTTTTGCCATGCTTGCAAGAGATTCTGAAAAAAATGGCACTGTGCAAGTTAGAGATCGCATTTCCAGCCGCCGGCTGCCGGCCGGGTCCTTTTTACAGGCTCCTTAGGGCAGACCCTCCCGCTCCTTCCCTCCCTCTAACAGCTCCGTGCTTCGGGCATGTTGCCGGCCCGCATGGAGATGGGCGCACAGCAGCTCCGCAGGCCCTTGTCCTCCAGGTTTTGGTGGGTTGCTGCTTTGACTAAACCGCACGAGTCTGAGATCAAAAGCACTATTTAAACAGAAGCAGTTGGAGGTTTTTCAGGCTGTCTCATCTCCCCTTTCAGCCTTCAGAAAAGCCCACGCTAGCCAGAGGGATTAGGAAATACAACAGACCCCCACTGTGTGCGAGGGGATTAGACGGTGTCGTACAAGCTCAGGGCAGTGCCTGGACAGAGGGGGTGCCCTTGGTCTGCCTGCTGCTTTCGTGAACTCCTGCAAAGGGCATGGGGGAGCCAGGGCTGTCCCTGCTCCCTGCCCGGGGTCTGGGCATCCTGCCGTACGGCCGGGAGACGGCTTCCCCGTCGGGCATCTCCACCTGTCCTCTGCTCTGTTCAGAAGTAAGAGCAAAATCTCACGTTTTGCTCCATGGTACCTACGGGTAAATAGGAGCTCCTTCACGGCAGCAGTGGGGTTTAGCTTCACAACCCTGGGCCAGCTAAAGTAAGCAGAAGGAGGAGAAAGGGTCTTTCTTGGTAAACAGTTTTTCAACATGGTTTTCATCTTCAGCATATGAATTATTCTCTCCCTGTCAGACATGCTCTCATTTATTCTTTGCTAATTTCTTCAGCAAATACTGCTCAGTCTCCAGCTTGTTCATGAACAAATCCTGGCATACCCCGCAGTTCCCACAGGAGAGACTTCCCTGCGTGAGTCGCGCAGCTGCCGACTGAGCAGCAGGCACAGATAACCAAGGCAACACAAGGTGCCAGCTCAGTAGGTTTTCCCCCAGGTATGTGACTTAAGCCAGTATTTGAGCATTCCTGCCTAAAACCATAGCCTCCTCTGAAGGCTCAGGCTAATACAACTTGTTCACACAGCCGTCTTGGTAAAAAAACATCCAAAACATGATTTAACAGAAATTTGTTATCAGATTCCAACTTGTTGTCAAGGAAAATCTTCTCACTGTTCCCCAAACTCCTTTCTGTCTGAAGTCCCTCACTTGTTAACATCTCAGACCCTTTTCTTGCAAGGTCTTGTTGGAATTTTTTTTAATGCAGGAAATGCAGGCAACATTAAGGCATCCCTTATTTGAAACTGCAGTTCAAAGAGAGATTGAAATCAGAATTAGAAAAATAACCTGTATAAAAACATTAGCTGTCCTATTTTAGGAGATAATTAGCTTCAGCAAAGTTTCCCTCACTTATTTTTCCTTGGTGAGAAAACAAACTACCTTGTCATTGAGGTTTTTATAAAATGCTGCTGTTTGCAACATTTGCCACGAACAAATTAACCCAAACATTTCTAGTGTATGACTTACTTACATTGCTAATTTTGCTGCTAGTTTTCATTTCTGCATCTGGAGACCAAAATGCCTTCAGTTATCACATAGTGAAGGGAAAAAAAAATGTGGATCATATATTTGACTGCTAAGGAATATGCATGAAAAAGCATTTCTCTCCAGAACCCAGCACAGAAGGGAGGGTGAGAAAGTCAGGAAGAGAGCAAGAAGGGGAAGAAGTATTTTATTGTGTGGCAGAAGCAGCGTGCCTGAGGTACTTTTAGCAAAGGTACTTTTCCTCAGCAAACCTCCGGGACATAGTACTATTTCCACTGGGTACTGCATTTTCCAGCTTGAATAGGGCATACTCCCAACGAATTGTAGCTGACCCGATTTCGGGGGATCGGTGGGTGATGGAGACACCAACCCCAGCTACTGACATTTGAGACACAGGTGCTTGGAGCTGCCTTTGCCAGCCAGCCAGCCAGAGCCAGAGTAATGCCATATAGGCAACTCCCACAGGTTATGCTCCAAGAATAATCCACGGGCATTTGTTCGGGTTTTTTTAGAAGCTTGGTGTTTGAACTAAGTCCCCTGTTGTTCATAACATCATTCTACTGGCTTATTAAATTATCGACCTTTTCTTCACTGGTATCTTCCCACTTTGCTTAGAAATAGATGGGTACAGGTGGCCAAAAGAAACCATGCTTCTTAGCCTAGCACCCGGTACCAGCCCCCTTTGATCATGATGTCTGCAGCCTCATCCCTTTCCGGTTGATACAGAAAGCCAGAAAGGGATGGAAGGACTGGCTTCTTGTGGAGCTGGTATGTGATCCTACTCTTTAATTTCTAAGCTTGCAGATAGTCCTAAGACAACACGTTTTGTATTTGGTCCTTTCTATGTAAGTGGTGAATACACCTACAAGGTTTCTGATTTTTTTTCTGAAATCTCAAGTTTAGTACGCTGTGCATATGGTGCCATGGGATCAACAGGTGTATGTTTCTGTGGGTTCTTGCTTTCTTTTTTCCATCATCTCCTAGAAGGCTTCTGCACAAGACTTAGTTTAATTTGGTAATGTAATGAAATCAGCGCAAAGCTCGAAGGTGGTGTGTGCTGGGTGTGGGAGGGAGAACCAAGGTAGGAAAAAGAGAAGTATTTCTAGACTAGTTTCTTAGCTTCTTACATTTTCATGTTTAGCATACACTAATAGATGTGAAACTTGGTAGGCAGCTTGTGTCAGAGTTCTGATGCAAGTTATGATGTGGTAGATAAAAAATGATGAGGATATTAAGCTAAAGGGTTGATTCAAATACTAAAGTTTATACCTGCAGGATTTTTTTTCTTTTTTAATCCTACTGTAGCATTACCTTTCAGTGTGCCTTACAATAAATAAATAATACTAATCATGCTGGCTTGTGTTCTGCAGGGGATATCAGCACAGCATGGAGTATGCCCTCCACCGAACCAGAAGCCCTTTGCAGCATTAGTAGTTACTTTCTTTGTGAGACTTAGTGTTGGACCTCTGTGTTACTATGCCTGAGCCCCATGCAGCTTTAGGATGCTAACATGAGACTTTTTTAGTGTTGTTATTCGGGAGATAGTTGGAACTGGAACATACCAAGACCTGTCTTGAGCCACAGCAGATGCTAATGATGTGATCAGTGACATAATAAATGTTCTTGTCGTGTTGTTAAGGAATTGTTGGGGAAGCACTTAGAATAGGGATGAATTGAGATCTGCCTCAAACACTATGGGTAATTATGCTGTGTATATTAACTCTATTAAAACCAAATGCTCTCATCATGTTGTTAATGTGGGCCTTCCCCACAACCAGTGTAATGTGGTAAAAAGCTCTCATGCTACCGGGGCTGTGGGAAGCTTCTCATGAGAATTTGTCGTGTTCTTTTCTGGGTAAGCCTTGCTTCACTGGGAAATTTCAAAAGCTAATTTGGGTTGTTTGATTGAAAGCGTGCAAAACCACTAAAAATCTTCTCCATGGAAATGTTGGGCTTATGGTAGAACTTCAGACGGAAGCAGCCCGTGTTCTGAATTCAAGGCAAGTCTAGTTTGATGCATTTAAAAAGCCAAGACATGCTGTCCTAGGCAGAACTAGTGAAGGCTGATCTCCTACAGACGTGGGCCTTGTGGCTGCATTCTCTAACGTCTGATAAGGCTTTAATCTGATCAAAGGTTTTTCTCTTCTTGAGGAATCTCTAAAATCTCTCTTGGGCGCCCTGCAGCTGGGAGCACTGACAGAGCCTCTCTGCTACTGCCATGTTTCATGAAAGCCATAGGAACTTAAGACCACTTCTGCTCTATCAAATTTATTTAAAGTTGGCCAACAAACCAGAAATGCTAGGGGAAGTACAGAGAGAATGGGAGCGATCACAAAAGCACTGCCTCCACAGAAAAGCAGGCTGATAAAGGAGCTTTGCAGTTCAGTTTGGCATGCACTGGGCCAAAGTGATACACAAAGATAGACAAATACATTGGGAAGCTGCTTAAACTACTCTGGGAATAGCATGTTTCTCATCTTCATGGATGAAGAACCAGGGAAGAGTGATCATATCAGAAGTCCAGGGGAGAGAGAAGTGGAAACAGAACCTCAATTTTTTTGACTTCCAGTTCTGAGCCTGACTATCTACAAAATGATCTCTTGTTTACCTTGAATTTCAAATCTGATCAAGTAGATGTTTTCATCAGAAAGTTTTACATTTCATCAGAAAGTTTAGCATTACACTCAGTATTTCAGGGCCCCAATATTGTACATCTCCAGCTGCAACTGGGCAATCCAGTTCAAATAGCAAACCATAAAGAAAATCCAGGAAAAAATGTTTCCCAATTACTTTTGAGCAGCAGGCGAACTTGAAAATATTATGAGCTGTTTGTGGACAACATGGGAACAGGAAAAGAAAAGAAAGACTAGCTGACAAACAATTTGTGATACAAGATTCGTTCAGCTCATTAGAATTTCAGATCCAGGAGTAGCGGTGCACTAGGGTTTTCTCCAGCCTGGCTTAGCACCATCTTGGCAGTAGGTGATGCTTTGCACCTCCCTGTGCCAGCAGAGCAGGGGGGACAGCCATGGGCAGGGACACCAGGAGTAGGGTACAGTTCAGTCCTACCAACCTGGCTGGAAACATCACTGCCTGGAGACTCCCTGAAAACCTCCCAGGGTCCAGCAAAGCTGGAGGTTGGCGTTGTGGGACAGGGTGACGTGAGAAGAAACTGTGCATCCATTTAGAAGTGTTTCTTCTTTTTTTGCAGAAAATATTTCAAATGGAAAGCTTCATTTTTCTGAAAATTTCATTCTAGAGCTATATTTTTTTCTGCTTTCTCTGCTGTTGATCTGCCACAGCACTGGGCAGTGCCAGAAAAGCTTGCAGGTTAGAGAGTCCTGCTGCAGCTCTGCTGCAAAGCCTGCGCTGCCGTTGGCACGGGCTCCACCTCTGCTGACAGAGGCTAACCTTTGGCCAGGCAATTATCAGACCAGGGGCAGAGCGTGTTTTGCTTTTCCCATATCTAACTTCTGAGTAGAAACCCAGGCTGGTACCTCACTTGTTTGCAGAGACAGCAGGCTTCTCCATAGGATAGCCCAAGCAACCTTGAAAAACAGAATGTGCTTCCCGAATGTGCTGCCTGAGCAGGCAAAGCTTGGTGCAGGGTTTTTCCTAATACTGGGGCGAAAACAGGCAGTAGGAGCTGCCCAGCAACAGTCTCAGGAGCCCTGGCTCTGCCACAGGCTCTGGTGTTGCTGGCTGTGCGGGCACTTGCTCCTTTGCCTCCTCTGGTAGCATCTCCATTCAACCAGTCCTGCCCTGTGCCTTTGCTCCAGCCTGTGCAGGGGGACTGCATAGCAAAGAAATCGTGCTATCCACATCCCTGCGGCCATCGTGCCATGGGATGTCAGCGGCTGCTGCACAGACCGGAGAGGAGGTGAGCAGCTTGGATACGCCCTTGGTGCCGAAACGTAGCACAAGCACTTCCTTAATAACTGCTTTTAGGTGGCACAATAAAAAGCGTGCAAGATGGAAGCTCAGCCTTTCCTCTCTGACATGGCCAAGCCTGTACCGCACGCTTCTTGTTTTGCTCATCAGCGGAGGGCTGCAGGAAGGAGATAGGTCTGTCCCCTCCGCGGCACCCTGCCCGGGGTGCACCTGAAGCCGCCCTCCCTGGGGGAGAGAGCCAAGAGGCCCCGGGGCGGCGAGAAGGACCCACGCCGCCCCTCACCCTGAAGTTACGGGGAAGCTGTCAGCCTAAGTGGAGGCATCCTGTTTGTTGAAAAACAAGTGACAGTTGAAGAAGGGTTGCAAGAGCGAGCAAACCGCAGCCCCTGCGCGGGCCTGATAACAGCCCTGCGCCGCTTTTGCAGCAGTTCCGTCCCCGCCGAGCGCCAGCGGGGGGACGGCGTGAGCCTCGCCGGCGCTTTCCTGTTTCGTGCTTTTTCCCGCCGCCGTTTCTTGCTGTTGAGTTCTGCCGCATTTTTTCAGTTACTCGCTGGTTTCTCAAAAGGGCCCTCCCCTGCTATAAACGGCGTGCCAGGGGCAGCCGGGCGCAGGGGGGACTGCAGGCGTGCGTGTGGCTGAGCGGGCGGATAGGGCCCGGCGTTCAAGAAGGCGGCTGCAAACAAGCGCTCTTAAAAGTGTGTACCTGTCGTGGCTTGGGCTTTCGTAAGTTCGCACCCACACCTGCCTCCCTGCCAGCGCTCCTCAGCCTGAGATCTCAGAGCACTCTACGAGGCTTTGTCTAACCCCACGCTCAGGCCACTTCTGGAGGAGACCAGAACTGGTAACGCAAAGGGAAAAGCATTTTTGGGCGGAGGGGCCTGCAGTTAGGCAAATAGATCAGTATTTAAATCTCAGTGCAATGCAGACTTAGACCCCCGTTCTGCAACCGTACGTGACTTTATTGCCGTGACCATCGCTGGCTCCCTTGGGTCTGATGGGAACCCTTTTGCGGTGGTGAAGTGTGTGCATGCGTGCGTGTGTGGTTTCTGTTTGCAGCATGAGGAACTTTGACTTTGTGTACAACTATGTAAATGATACTACTCACCTCTTCAAAGCTAAGCACACGTGTGAGGCTTAGAAAGTTCAAGCTCACAGATGCATGGGCTACAAAAGCGTTGGACACGTGTATCTCCCTCTGCAGGAAGCTGGGACGTTCACTGGGCTTCCCAGGACTTAGGTTTACTCGGTTTTGAAGGTCTCACCTTAAGGTTCCGCCATGTGTTAACATAAATGGCTTTCCGTTCTTTCTCTCTGATCAGAATGCTGGGGCTAGCAGAAAAGGGGTTTTCTTTCTTCAACCAAGAATGTTCTTTTTCTTGAGCTTTGCGTAAAATTCATCAATATTATCAGAGCGCTCTTTCTCTGGAAAGATATCTTAGGACATGCTTGTTTAAAACAGTTTGACCAGCATTCTTATCGGCATCAGTTACACAATCCTGATAATTTTTTTCCATTTGCTAAAAGATGAACTTCTAGTAAGGAATTCGATTTTCGGGAAAAAATACGTTGGAAAATTGCTTCAATAAAATGTTGATTCACTTTGTTCTTATAAAACGATAATAATAATAAAAAAATGTGGACGGCATTTTAATTTCAAATGATACCAAAACCACTAGCTTTTGAGTTTCACAGTTTTCCCTGTGACTTTGCCCTCTTTCTTTTTACTAACACGCTCCACTGCTGTGCTAGGAAACGTACAAATGTACAGGAAAGCACCCTGAAGAATTTACAACCAAGAAACCAAATCGAAGATAGGCGAAGGGTATGCACTTACTGGACCAGTACTGTTGAAACCTGGTTTGTGAGAAGCATGAAATGAAACAAAAAGATAAAAATGGTTTTGGCAAGAGCTAACGTCAGTCACACAAGTGTGCGGAGGAAGTTAGAGAGCCCTCTGTAACGCAAGGCTGTCTGAAGTCACCTCGCTCTCCACAAATTACTCTCCGCCCACGCTTTTACTTCTCTCCTAGCTGCAACAAAAGTGCTCAAATGTTTTGGGGTTTTTTTGTTTCTGTCCCTGTTGCAGCCTGTCTCGTTTCAGCCCAAATACTGGGATCCCTCAGGTCCTCCCGGGGCTCTGTGCTCCGTGGGCTCCCTCCCCAGGCACATGCATGCTCCTCTCCCCTCTGCTCCTTCCCAGTGCAAGACCTTTCCTGGCCCCGGCTCCTTGCAGGAGCCACGCTTTCAGTAGGGACATCACAACGTGGCCCCCTCTGCGGCCACCTTCTGCCCCATCGCCTGCTCTGTTACCCTGCCTTAGAGGCATCGTGGCCAGTGCTGCCCTTTGGTCGCTTCCCCTCTCCCTCCCATCTGGTAACACGTTTTCTGTGACTGCGTACCCCCTATCTTCCTCCCTGCCCGGACCACACGCATGCTTGCAATTTTTCTTTGCCTTGTAAGTGGGAACCCCCAAGAAATCTTTCCGCAGAGCTCAGACATTAGAAGGGCATTGATATTCAGGTGCTAGCAAGCATTTGGACTGGGATCTTCAAAGGAATCTAGGCAGGCCACCACCGACAGTCTTCAGAAATAACTTGCACATCCCACTCCCTCACTCCCTCTAAGTCTCGGGGCTTGCTGCAGCATCTCTCAGCATAGCAAGTTGTGATGAGAAAGTGGAATTGGGATTCATGAGAGACTGCTGCTGGATCAAACTTACTGACTTCAGCTTATTTGTTTAGTGCTTCAGGCTATTTTTTAAGTGACAGAAAATGAAGAAAGTGTACTTTCCTATGTCGTTTATTGGTAAGTAAGGGAAACGTGCATGACCTTCTGTGTTTAGTACCCCGTCTGCATTGGTTTCTCTTTTAAAAAGATTGGTTTATGAAATCTTCTTTCCTTTTCCAGACTTTCCTTTCCTTGCCACAGAGCATACCTGGAACACAGGGCAAATAGTGAGCTGCCTCTTTAGCTGTTGGAGCCGATTAGCAAAAGTTGCTACAAACAGCTCTTCTAGCCAGCATGGTGGTTTTCCAGGGCTTGTTTTCCTCGTCTTTGAATATGGAGTCAGGAGGTGAAAAACAAGCTGGCAGCTCACTGCTCTCATCCCCCTTCCCACCCTGTGCACCCCAAGGTGATGGAGGGTTCCCCAGAGACCAGGGTCCCACAGGGACCTGCGCCCGGCTGCTGCGAGAACACCAGCCCTCCGTCCCAGGCACTCTGGCCAGCCAGCGACCAGGGCTACGGCATTGCTGCCCTTGCTTAATAGAGACACTGTCGCTTTGTAAGTTGTGGTAGCTTTTTATTTTGCTGGCACAAAAAGATAGCCTTTTTGTGCGTGGCTTGCTTTTGCTGAAGCCTTTTGTGCCCCCTCAAAGATAAAGAGTGGAGAAACTTCCAGGTTATCCAGACAAAGCTTTTACAAGGCAGCGTTTAAGGGTTGCGGGGTACTTGCTCTGATGGGTTTTGAATGCTGTAGTAATAAGGATTCTTTCCATCCCTTCCCTTAGGTCATTCACTGGGAGAATTTATGGTTAGGGAATTTTCCTTAGCATTCAGCAAGTTTCTCTTCTTTTCATCTAAGTCGCCTAGTTAGTGTAGACTATTATAGTTTATGAATGTGTGTTTGCAGTACACAATATAGAGGTATATATACACGTGTGTGTAGGTATGTCCGTACACTATGTGTATGCACATTGTCTTTTAATTGCTTTACACCCTAAATAATACCTGTTCTGTGTTTAACACCCTCTAAGTGTTTGCAAGGATGTGCTGACCATGCCACGTACTCATTACTCATCCAAGGACAAGCTCTCCAAGCTGTCCTCATAAACCTGCTCCTCGAGCCTGATAGCTACACACCCCTCAAATCACTTGCTCACTCTGCACCGAGGGACTGTGGCGAGCGCAGCAGCCCTGCAGCCCGTCCCCTGGGCCCGCCAGGAAGGCGGCTGCAGCTGAGACCCCGCTCACATCTCTTGCCAACACATGCGACAGTGCCGCACCGTGCCACGTGCAGGGGGAGCATGCAGAGGCGTGGGGGGCGGTGGGTTTGCAGTGCATGGCGGCGGAGGGGAGCCGGAGGGAGAAAGGGGCTACTTCTGTAGCCCCACGATGTCGGCTACATGAGCCGGGAGCCTTGTGTCAGCCTTGACAATGGTATTTTACATCACTGCTGGGACCTTGAAGGCTGGCCCAAATCAGCCTGTAGCAAAGCCGGCCCGTGGTCCTCTGTATAAAGCCCCACAAGGGATCTGCTCTGGGGAAGATGCTCTTCTCCCCAGGGCTGGCTCAGAGCATCCTCTGAGGTGCTGTGACCCCTCTGTTTCGGGCACTTACTCCTGTGTGTGGATCTGCTAGGTGGACAGGGATGGAGCGAGATGTCCGGAGCGCCTGCTCCAGCACTGGGACGGAGCATGCGTGAGGGCGAGGAGGAGGCAGGGATGGGAGGTGGGAAGGAAAGGTCTGAGACAAGCTGAGATGGGGCACAGAACGCTCACAGGGGGCTGCCCTCTCGGAAGAACCATCATCATCCAGCCCAAATAAAACCAAAAATACTCTGTTTTACATGCCTCTTCCCTTCACCCCCTCCTTTCAATTTGCAGCTACCCTCCCAAAATCAGAGCAGGTAGTAATTACTTTATTCTGAACTGAGACTAGTTCTCCTCGCTGAGCTGGGTGCTGCGTAAGAGCACATGAAAGAAAGCATCCCTGCCTCAGACAGTTTCTCAGCTCAAAAAAAAAAAGAACTAGAGACAACAAATGGACTTGCAGACAGCTGAGACAGGCTGGCAGGTTAGCTGGTGCTCTGACACGGCAGCAGCTCGCACCAAGTTTTTATAGGTACCATAGCAAAGGAGGACTTGGAGGGGGATAGTGGGACAGTATCTCAGGTGTGCAACAAAGTGAGGGCAGCATAGGGGAAGGGTAGAGGCACTTGTTTGAAAAAAATCTCCTAAGTAACAGCACGGGGCACCATAGGCTGAAGAGTGGTGCATTTGGCCCTTTGATCCTAAAAGGCAGGGGATAAGCAGCGTGGGGCAGGCTGCGAGCCTGTCTTTATTCTGCCAAGGGAGCACCACAGGTATGCGGCTGCACCGCTTGCTGCCACGTCTGCGTGGGGATCAGAGGAAGAGCGCGGGCGCGCCGGGCGCTGCAGAGCTAACAGGCGGTGCGAGTGTTTCTCTCCCCGTTCCCCTGCCGGCACTGGGGTAATCCTGGGCCGTGCCTCTGGTGATGAACCTGCCAGGTGTGTATGTGAATTGCAGTCCTCCCACGGGGGTGTGAATAGTCACTGGCTTTTCCCCAGAGGATGCAGTGCAGAGCGGTCCTTCCTGGGTGCTACAAGTTGGCACTTGGTACCTCTCTGCACAGGTCTCCGAAAGAGCCTACTGGTATCTTTATCTGTTGCCAACATCAGCTCGCTTTGCTCTTACTTACCCTTTCTCTTCTATCAATGGAAGAAGCTGCTCCTTAGAAGACAACCATAGTCAGTGGCTTTGACTTTATGGTGCTGTGATTAGCTTTGATTTCATATTGTAGTTACCAGAAGTGCGAATGCAATGCCGTTTGCCCCGATGACTTTCATAGAAAGTGAAGCTGCAAAAAGTATTAGGTTTTCTCTTGTGGGAAGGCGAAAGCCACGTACACCACTAATTCCACCACAACCATTCCTTGGTTGCTGACGATAGGCAGGCTGGAGGTAAATGGGGTACTCTGCTGGGCCACAGATAGGGCTAGCTGACCTCATTTTTTCCAACAGCATTTCACATTTATTTTGCCTTATTCCCAACACGTCCTTTTTGCATTTGACAGAACAGCAGAGAAGTGCAGTGGTGCCACCCCTCACCTCCCAAAATTAGCAGCTGTGCTGGGGGAGAGAAGCATGGTGCAGGAGGCTGGACTAGAGAGCTGATGGTGCGTGGGAAAAAGCTTGCATCTGCACTTGTGGATGGGCCTTCCCTGGATGGAGCACTTTTGGGGTTTTTATTTAATTGTTTTAGTCTTCTTCCTAGAAAGCATTTCTTTACTAAAATGCAGGAACAGAGCTAGGGTTGGAAAGAAGCATGACAAATCTTAAAATGTTGAAGTTCAACCAAAGCCTGCTGTAGGCATGTGATGGCCATCCTTTGTTTTGGCTGAAGTGCACAGTTCAGACTGCAGTTTTATTTCATATAAAAAAAATAATCCTAAAAATATCACCGTATTTAACCACGTATCTGCAGTCTCCTGAAGGGGCTTTGCCTCCAGCCTCCTCACTCAGAGGTCTCTGCAAAGCTCTGCCTCTCCTGATTCAGCACAAGCTCTCATATGCCAAGGGGTAGGTTCAGCTTCAGGATTTCAAGTTGGCAAGCTCGGATCAGAGTGTCCAGTTTAAGCTGTAGGGAAAACCTTACAACTTGTGTTTTCCATTTCTGACCCTCAACAGAAGAGTTGCTTAGGTGTGAACCATGAACTTCTATCAGTAGGCTTTAAAACAGACTGTATGATGGTTCATTGTCTATTCCCTACCATCTAATTTGCAATACAAATGGCTTTCTCCTGATAAGGGTTTTCCACTCAGATGACCACAAAAGCCATTATTTGTTAACTCCGGCTACTGTCAAAAATAGGTCCGTTTCCCCTACAGGACTAGCTAAAGGATAAGTGTCGCTATTAAACACCTCTGTAATGTGTTGCTGTCTCAGAATATATTGTTTTCTTAGCAGAAAGCCATACAGAAGACAGCTTATATTAATGACTGGCCTGACAGAGCCATTTCACAAGGATTTCATTAAAACCCGAGAACTATCACCTTTTCTGGAGAATTTGTCACAAAGCCTTTGTGGCAGTTTCCGACCATCCCTTTATATGAAGATAAATCTCTCCTAGATTATTAGTGGGTATCCCCGGTTTTCTAGATGCAAAGCTACCCCCTAAAAGGCAGTGTTTTAGGATGAAGGATATTTGGCAGCTGCTACAGTCAGCTCTTCTAAATCAGTTCTTTGGTAAAGGCCAGGGCTCAAATGAATGGGCCCCCCTCTTTTCTTAACATTTTGAAGTTCATTGCATTGCTTGGGAACTCTCAAAGACTGTACCAGTGTTGACAAGCCTGGAAGTCCAAACCCTCTGTGCACCCATCAGATGAAGCAGAAGCAGCAAGTATATATCTCTCCCCAGAGAGCCTAGCTAATACCTGACATGTCCTTAAAGGAAAGAGGGCAATTCACGTACCCGTTCCTTGTCATTTTAGGAGCAGGCTGTGGGTGAGAGACGAGCCAGAAAGGATCTTGCTTGAGGGGAGGCAGTTGCTGGATAAGCCTTGGGCTGAGCTGCCCAGTAGGCACAGCAAACCCGTGGTAGACTAAGGCATCGACTAAGGGATCAAACCTGGCTCACATCCTCATCGGCTCTCAGTGCAATAGGAGGGTGCCGAGCGTGCTGCTCACGCTGTCCTTGTCTGGTTTGCAAAGCCGAGTCGCTTACTTCAGGTGCGTTATGTGGTTGGTGCTGTTGGCCTGGATGCGCAGCTTCCTAGAGACGGCAGGGCAAAGGCTGCTTATTGTGTGCTTGGGGAACGCCTGTGGGTAGTTGGGAGCTTTTTATGCAGTGCTAGAGCATATCTTTCAAAAAGTCCCTGAAATGCGAGTGCCTGAATTCTATGAATTACCGTGAATCAGCCTCCAGTAAGCTTGCTACCGAGTAAATCAGGAAACACACGGCGTTGCACAGCCTGCTTGTGCGCTTTGGGCTTTGTGGTAGGCTGCAAGCAACTAATGCGGGCGCTGAGGGCGGCTCTGCCAAGGGGGTTTCGGAGCAATCCCTACTTCTGTCCGGATATGCCTTACAGAGGGTTAGGAGCAGGGGGCGGGGAGGCATTGATATGTTGATATGATGGCAATGCTCAAGTAGATGAAAGTTTTAGAAGAGGAAGCTGCCAGGGAGCAGCCTCATTTGCCTTGAGGACAGGTGCATTCGCTTTGTGCTGGAGGTGCTTTTGTGAGCTCTCCTTTTCATGTGCCTTCACTCCAAAGGAAAACCATGCAGCTGATACAGAGGAGGGACAAATGTTTGTAGATGGAAAAAAGGCATAAAAGATGTGAAGACAGATAGCTGTAAAACTAAATGCTATTATTCCTAGTTTAAAACAAACAAACAAAAAATCTCTCTGACCTCTATGAAACAGTTTTCCCACTATGCTGAATTAGCTATCTTTTCTTATCAGTATGAAATAATTCCTTCCCTAATGCAAACAATATGCTTGCCATAAGAACAACAAATAGCTGTGAAGCTCACGCCGTAGAAATTTCTGGAGGATCAGCAATACTGACGTGACTTCTCTCCTTATGAATTTGCCCCTGCCCCTTCAGGTCAAGTCTTCGAATTCAGCTCTTCAGATTCTGCATTTAGGTAGAAAAAAGCAAGCTGTGAAACCAGAGCTATAAAAAAGCAAGTGGTAGTGTCTGGCCAAGGGGGCCTGGGCAAAGCTTCTCCTCTGGATAAGTTCCTGCTTGGGATAAGATGTGGCAGAGATGATCATGGGGAAGGAAAAGCACAAAGACAATCAGAGAGGGTTTTGTAGGGGCAAGGAGGAACCACGGGGGATAGGAGGAAAAAGGAGCCCGGTTTTAGGGGAGAGGGGATATCAACAGAAGAGGGGAAATAGAAATGGAAAAGGTGGGGAGGAAAGAAGGGGAGAAGCTGCTGAAGAAGGACCCCTTGGGACAGGCAAGGAGTCGGGGCACACCTTTCCCCTCGGTATCCCCAACACAAAAATCCTCCTCCGGGCTTATGCTTCTTTGAAGTGCAAAGCAGGTTCATGTGCTCCTCGACAGCAAGGAAAAGGGTGTCCCACAAGTTTCCTCCTACTGCAGCTCTGCTGCTGCACAGAAAGTTTGGTCTTTTCTGTGAATACGTGACTCAGGGAGCTTTAAAAACCTAAGACCCCAGCTATGGGGTTTGCATGTTTATACTGTCAGGAAACTAGTTCCTATTATTCTGCTGCTCTGATGCCACAGCTTCCTAGTCAGTACAAAAAACTAGCATCCAATATTCAATAAAGAGATTAGCTACAGTTCTGAGTCCATTTCCCACGGCACGGGGCAGCAGAAATAAAGCTGAGTGTCCTTGCCCTTGCTGTAGCACCCCTTTGAGCGCAGGTTGGGATGACTCCTGTCAAAAGGAACTGTTGTGCTGGCTCAAGTTTGGGGATGTTTTTGCTCAGTCTTCAGGGGTGAATTGACAGTATAGTGTCACGGAAGGTATTCAGAATGAGAGTATGTTATTTCTCAATTGCATTCAAGAAAATGAAACTGTTATATAATTTTTAATGAAATAAGTACACAAAAAAACCCCTTTCTGCTACAAAATCCCAAATCCCTGGTAGAAGATAAGGAGGGTTACACAGTCAACGATGTTTACTTGAGTAGTGCAAAAAAGCCCCAATTCAGAATTTGTGCATGGCCCCCTTAATCCAGTAGCACCTGCCAAAGGACATCCAATAACCCACTCTTTAGCTGGGAGGGCACACACAAAAGAGACCGTGGGGTGCAGGACTCGTGTTACAGGCCAGCTGCTAGCTAGGATCATTAGGCTTCTGGAGGAAAAAAAGGTCCAGATCAGTTTTGTGGCTTTCAACACAGTTTATTTAAAAGCTGGGCAAGGCCAGGGGGTGGGACGATGACTGTATGTACAAGTGCTGAAGAAGAAGAGCTAGTTTATCAGCAAGTTGAGAATAATGTCTAGGCTTGGATTTTATGCATCTTGATCATTGGTGTTAGCATGAGGTTTTAAATGTTAGGTAGTATTATTCACTATGTACAATTTGTCTTTCTGTAGGAAACAGGCTACAGCTGACTGTGGTAAGAGGTTATGGTGCAACTCTGAAGTGATATACAATATTTGGTCTGCTTAGGGGCACAACTTCACATTTCCAGAGGTTCCCAAGGGAATTAGGAGTCAATTTTCCACTTACTTTTAATGGGGCTTAGGTACCAAGCTTGCTCCATGTCCTTTCTGAATCCAAGGCTGGGAGGGGGTCTTGGGTCCAGAAGGACTCAGCGCTGCCATCTGTCCACAGAGGAGCTGACCCACTTGACATCAGTGGAAGTGCTGTGGAAGGAGACCAAAAGATGGTTTTATGAGAAAAATCTCTTATTCTTCTTGTCAGATCCCAGCTTGAAACAAGTGTGGCTTTGACTGCTTCAGATTTTAGCCACAATTGCAGATACAATAGGGCTGGTAGGATTTTCTGCAGTCTCTAATTAAAAAAGCAAGAACCTCGTAACGTGGAAGCATAAGCATACGAGGTCTAGCCAAAAATCCATCTGGTCCCATGTCTTCTCCCTGAGAAAGGCAACCCACAGGTACTTAAGGAAAACGCGTACGAAACATAGCAAGCGTGATATGCTTTCCCTGACTTGGATAGGGGCTTTTTCTGCCATAAACTTCCATAGTTGCTTTCAAAACTTTTGACATCCCCAGCTGACTGTAACTTAAATTATGTGTTGTGTGAAAAATATAGACCCCCCGCAACAGATGATGCTCAAGATTTACATGGGTAGATTAAATAGCTGGTAGGATTCTTCAGCTCTATCAGTCCTCCATCATTTTTCTTGAGGTACTTATGGTTTTATTTCTCAAATAAATTGAAGAGGGCTTGGATGGATGTATCCTCTTTGGAGATATGAATAAATAATGGATTTTTATGTAGGGCCATGAAAAAAAGTAAACCATTTGTTTAGTAAAAAAGCCTTTTTTCTGGAGGCTAGCTGTTTAGAAATGGTAGCTGCAGGAGAAATTGAGGTTTTAAGGATCCTAAACACTCTCTAACTTCAAATAAACATGCAAGTGATTGTCTTCTGTGAAAATATAATGCTAAAAATATACTGAATGTATCTATTCAATTTGTTCATTATATGTCTTTAATGAAGTGTTATTTTTGAAAGAGAAATTACAAGTCATAGGCTTGGGGGGTGTTCTTTTAATTTTCTGTGGAAGTCTAAATAACTATTTTTCTTCCACTTAATTCTTTCCTCACACACACACACCAAATTCAATGATTGGAGGTTGCCAGCTTTTCTTTTTCTCCTTTTCACCTCAGACTTTACACTGAAGAAGTTTAGAAAGCTATAGTCCCAGAGACAGAGATGCATGTTTGCTTTAATCCATCTGTAACTCATCAAAATCAAGGAAGTTCAGCAAACTGGCAGAATAGTAAAAGAAAAAAAAAGGCAAATGGGAGAAAAGAATTAAGAACTCATTCAATATATTGCACTCAACAGAGTGGGGAAAAAACTGGAAGGGGAAAGTAAGTCTTTAAGATATAAATTGTTTTCTTAAGCTAGTGTTGAGAGTGCCCAGATGTTCTGTTTCAACATATTTCAGAAGTTTTGTGAAACTTTTCTCTATTTTTGACCACTTGTAATCCCCCTAAAATCAGTTGTTCTTCAGTGAAACGATACACCCAATTTAAACCACTTGAAGTATGTTTTTAAAAAAAAAAATCTAATCTACCAATTGCACTAACAAGAAAGGGGAAAAGTTTCAAGGAAAGATTACTAAAACATCCCAATGAAAATGGTTTGCCTGAGGTTAGAAGCAAATGAATCCCAGTACATGTTCTCCTTGGAGCTTTTAGTAGAGGCACCATTTCAGTCTGTAATTCCCATCACTGAGCCCCTCGTAACTTTAAAAGGAATGATAACTCTGGCCACAGATAGGGTCAGCGTAATGGCACCATATTTTGTAGAAAACATAGAAAAAGATGGATTTATTTCTATTTGTGCTCATAGCTTGAATATAAATATTAATCTGAACTTCAAAAGTTAGTACAGTAAATACCAAAGGGAACAATAAAATCACTTGGCTGAGAAATATGTTTCTTTAAATATTTTATTTGTTGTAACACTTCATGGTAAACACACTTTACATTTATTTCACAGGCCAATGCTTAAACATGAATAATCGTGGCTTTCATACCTTGGTCTTCCTCTAGGGTAGAGAGTGCAGCTGCCAGATATGGCAAATAACTTCACATCTCACGGCTCGAGGCCAAAGGATGTTTTTTTTGCACAGGCTGTCGGGTAACAAAGCTGTGTCGGTGTGGGACCCACCAGAAGAGGTGGAAAGGTCTGTCTGGAAAATGCTCCCGTGCTTTCTCCTGGCCAGGCCAGGGTGTGTTTTTCCCTAGCATGGGGACAAGTCCTGCCAGGGACAGCAGGTTTGAGAGCAGGGATGTGCAGATGCTTCCTCACTGGTACCTCAGCCCTGGTGCTTCTCCCTTGAGTTTCTGACCGGTCAAAATGGGTCTGCATTAGGTAACTGCGCAAGCACGGAGGTGGATTAGCAAAACCTTCTTTGACTTTTCACAACAAACTTAACTGTGGAAACAAATTGGACCCTGGTTAGCCAAACTGGCATAGGGTTAAAGATCCCGTACTGTTTTCCTTCCAGTAGATCAAGTTTCCATTTGACGCTCTTCTACATTCTTTAGGGCAAACAGTAAAACCACCGATAATTGCCTGTTATTCAATGCACACACGACCAACTTTCCCTCTGAGAGCCGTGCATCTGCCTCTCCATTACCATCATGAGATTTATTTTTTTTTGGACCAGTGCCTCTTTTTACGTGCATGTCTGTTTGATGTCCTACGACAGTGAAATTTCATCTTGCCCTCTAAGCCTGTCCTGTTCAAAACCATTAATTATCATGCCATAATCACTAGAGCCTGTTCATTTGGTTTAACAGCATGTGCTCACTTGCTATTTAGAGTATACTCTAATTATGTTATTAGTTTGTCAAGAACAGGTACTGGGATAGATGGAGCGAGTCTGTGCTGGGTCTCCAAGGGGATGCTCAGGAAAAGGTGGAGTCCAGGAGGAGCAGGGATTGCAAAGGCTGTGGCAAGGCTTGTGGCTTGTGGCATCTGGGTCTGTGGGCAAGAGCTCTAGCAGAGACATGGTGGAGGCGGATGCTGGAGCACGGTGAGAAACAGCCAATGATCCACTTACTTCTGTGCAAGGGGATTCACTCCTTTTCCCCCAGCTGCTTTGGAGACAGGGACTGATGAGCTTAAGACTGTCCCCTATGCAACTTGAAAGTGTTTAAAAGGGCTATAATGCAGGCCTTATCTCACAGTGCTGGTAACCTCAAGCAAGATGGACAGACAAAGAGTGGCAACTGGGGACCCGCCACCTCCTATTTCGCTGAAGGGGAAGTGAGACAGAGGGAATAACCATCTTGTGCAAAGTCATACAGGAAGTTCGTGTGAAGCAGAGAGTTAAAGCCAAGCTGCATGACGAGGGCTCTCTGAAAACACAGCATAAGTGGTCAAGTCCAACTCTTCTTTTTAATTCCATTTCAGGTTAACCCAAACTGTAACAAAAATCCATGTATTTTATATACAGTTTAATATCATATTTATTTCTTTCCACCAAAGTAAAAAAAAAAAAAGCTTGGTCTTGAATGAAACTTTTAAGTGGATCCCAAACCTTCCCTCAGTGACACAAAGCATTACCGGGACCCAGGTGCTGTTGAGAAGAGCAGCAGAGCAGGCGGTGATACAGGGTCTGTCCTCTGGAGGCCAGGGCTGCAGACTCATGCACAAGACCTGGAAAATACTTTTTTGCAAACCCTGACTCAATGGCTGGATGACTCCTGCCTTGTCAGGAATTAAGTGTACAGCTCAGTTTTTCACACTTGTGTTTTTGTTTGGTTTTCCAATGAGCAGCTGAGGTGTAGGCAGCAGTCTGCATATGCAAGGTTAGCCAGAAAAAAAATTAATCGCTGGGAATTATCAAGAGGCTTCAGTTGCTCTGTTTTTAAAAGCCCAGAGTGGATGTTTTCCTCTTGGCCTCGTCATGTTTTCATAGCCACTTGGAAACTCAGCACTAGCATCATCTGCAGTGATCCAAGCTCCCCTGCTGCCAGTGCAAGATAGTTTCCTACTCTGCCTTCTTGATCGTTTTGTCCTCTGTAGTTTTAAATGACTCAAGCTATGGTGCTTCCTACCACTTCCCTTGGGAGACAAGTTTGCAGTCTAAATAGGCTATATGGTAGCAAATTTTCCTCCTATTCAGCTTAATTTCTTTCCCCTCGGTTTCATCCCGTAATGCCTATTCCAGACAGAGGCAATGTTGTTGGAGCAGGGGGAAGCAGCCAGAAGAGCTGGCAGGGCTTGCATCGGCACCCCTCGGCGATGGAAAGTGTGACTGCTTTTTGTAACACAGGTGCATTACTTGGGTGCGATGGTAGGTCCTGGGCTGCTCCCAGCTGCTGAGGACTGTGACCGAGTGTTGGAGAGCCAGCAAAAGCCAAACCCCTCTGCTACCCTCTCCAGCATCATCGTAAGAAAGTAATATGGAGCAAAGCCAGGGCTTTCCCTACCACAGTCTTACTTCCTCTCCTTCCAACAGTTTCTTTTCCTTTAGTCAGGCAAAGGGAAGCAACTTCAGACCTCTGGTGTGCATCAACCTCCTGTTTTTAATTGCCTTCCTACCATGAAGTTTCTCATTCCTCACCATTTCAGTCACAGCATCACCCTGTCCTCTGTCCTCCCAAGCACATCACCTAATCACTTCCCTAAACTGCACACTCTGCTTTAGTAACATAAAAAAGTTAGTCTAGGTCACTTGTACAGGTTTCTAAAATATTTTAGCTTGGGGGAGGAGAAAGGAAAAGGTTTCTCTTCCTTCATTTCTGTACTTGGCAGATTTCTGGTTTAACAAAAAAAGAGAGAGAGAGAAGCTGTCTGAACTGAAAGGGGGAGGGGGAAATCTTGCTTAGAGGTGGTTCTAAAACCAGTAGTTTTAAAGGAGCAAATTGTGTGTTATGTGCGGAAAGCGTGTCGGTGTGGTATAAAGGTGTTATTGGTATTGGATGGAGATGACCTCAATCAATGGCTTTGCCACTCAAGAGTAGTGCAAGCTTTTCAACAGTCAGCAGTTAATTTAATTTCATATGTAATATATTAGAATTTCTGTGCATTTATTATCTTTACATATTGCTATTACATAGCAAGGAAAGCAGCTACGCCCCCCTACCCCCATCTTAAATTAGACTCTCAGGCCCAGTTTTCCAGTGCTGGTGACTGACAAAGCCCAATGGCCACGGCGTAGGAAGGGAGAGGACTGCCTAGAGACGCAGAGCTGCAGCCAGATCATACAGCCCCAAGCTTGCTCGTCTCCGAGAGGCGGGCGCTGCCAGGGGAGCTACAGCTCTCTGGGTCCCCTTCAAGGAACTGATGTAAAGACTCAAGGGACCTGTGTAAAGACTTCACACAGGCCTTTGCAAATCGCCATGTAGCGGAATGTGTGCCGAGCAGAGCGAGCTTAGCAGCAGCTCTTTGCTGAGCTCCCCTGCTCCGAGGGAAGAGCGAGATCCTCCTTTCACAGAGTGCACGCTCATGTGCCTGTGGTTTGGGTAAATGCACTGCTGGCTGTCTATGGCTTCGTGCTATGGCATAACCGCCCCGGCTGCCTGCCTCAACTCGTGCCAGCGCTGACTGTCGTAGAAATCGGCCGGCTGCGGCTCCTGGTCCTTGCACACCTCCCTAGCCCTGGCACGGAGGCAGCAGCCCCTTGCAGAGGGACGTGGAGGAGGCTGAGGACTTTACATCCTAGAATTGATAGGGGTATTCTGGAATCCTAAATCACTAGGTGAACAAATAGGCTTTTGTTTTTCTGGTGGCTTTGTTTGTTTGTTTGTTTTGCAAGAGCATGGAAGTGGACCGAGGAGGGCACAGAGCATGAGAAACGGTTCTGCCTTTGCGCCCACAAGAGAAAAGAGGTCATCCTGGTAGCCAGTGAGAGTCTCAGTGCAAAGCCCAAGCTGGAACACGCAGTAAAATCAGGATTTTAACTTTGGATATCTTCAGCTTGAGAGGAGTATTCTGTTTCAAGAGCTTAACGTTGTGGAAATTGTCTTAGGCAGAAACAGAAGGACAAAAGCTACAAAGTTGTATTCAACTAGTTCAGCTAGTTCAGCTGTGTTGAAGAGAGAATGTGGGTCGAGGGGAGGGAGAGTAACCTGCTAAAACAAAACCACATTTTTCGAGCTGCTTTACAAACTGGAGGTTGTGCAATGACATGTTTCTTGTACCAAAGCAAGTTCGCTGTGTTGTCTAGTCTGGTCTAGGGAAGGATTTACGCAGCTAGAAGTGCTGAGGCTGTGCAGTAGCTTCGTTCCAGCAGGTGTTGCCAGTGTCACGGCAGGACTTCTGAGCATGATGTCAGGACACAGCTGCACAACATATTTGTGACACATGCACCCCAAAAATGCCCACAGGTACCAGATAAGCAGTGTGAAGAGGAACTGCCTTTTAGAGGTGAGACATGGGATAATAACCATGTTATCTCAATGTCCAGTAAGTAACCCAGTGGGTATTTATTGTAAAATGTGAGGATTTATTTTATTTTCTTCCCCTTTTTTTTTTTTCAGATGTGCAGACTAATTAAATTACTCAGAGAGGGGGGGAAAAAATCGGTTTGATCTGACTTCAATTTGACTGAAGTCTGGAACTAAAAATGTGGTGCTTTGAAAGACAGAATAAGCAGTTTCCTGAGTCATAAATTGAGTCACACAGACCCCTAATGGTGTTTCCAGGACTGCAGACAAGCTGTTGCTCTTAAGACAAAAAGTAAAACCTTTAAAAATAAACTACAGTTTGTGGCAGATTTCCAGGGAGATTTGTAATGTCCTGTGAGAGTCAGTTGAAAGGTACAGATCCTGCCCCTGTGAGCTTGCGTCTTTACATGAAGCAGGCGAAGGGAAAGATCTGGTGATGTGCAGAAATGGGAGCTACATGATAATAATAGTGGGTTTGCGTCCGAGGAAGCCCAACAGCAGAGTACTTTACCGTAAGCCTGCAGTGCGCTTAAAAATAAAGATGTAATTCCCTGAGAGACTGATGGAATTAGCTGCTGCTGCAAATGCGCAAGCCCTCGCACATTTGCTTGTGCACGTAGTAATATAACCAAGCAAAACATCCCAGTACGTTAATCTGGCTCACTCTCCCGGAGCCTTTTCAACAACAGACAGAAGGTGATTGCTACCTGTCTGTCCAGCAGCCATGCCCAAATAAATAGAGAGCCCACACTGGACAAGAAGGAGAAGCCATCACGGCTCCAGTGTGAATGGCATAAGGCACCCAAGCCCAATCCAGCAAATGTTTTAGGAATGACCGAGTGCCACAAACTGTCTGCTAGACTGGGGAGCTCCTTTGTGGAACGAGTGGGCTCCTTCATATCCTAATTGTGAATTTGTTTGCTGGCAGTCCCAGCGGAGACTGGGCTGCCTGCGTGTTCTGCAGTGTCTCCTCTTAACCTCTGAAGCTGGTCCTTGTGAAGGGATTTGCATTGTGGGGAATGGAGTGGGAGAATTGTTTGCTTTCTCTCTTTTATAGATTAATCGAGGATCTTAGTCTCCACAGCTATCAGTGAGTCACCCTTCACAAGCAATAAATTCACACAGCCACAAAAATGCTGCTTTATATTAACACTTTGGTGCCATTGTTGATGATTTCTTACTGCAACTTGTGCCAACACCGCAAACATTCATACTAACATGGGAGCTTCCAAGCCAGCTGATGGAAAATATTTAAGATAAGAAGAAAAAAATTGCCAGAATGAACCCAGAGGCTCCATCTTTAATTAAAAAAAAAACCAAACAAACCCAAAAAAACCAACCCTAGAGCAACTTTCTTACACCTCTGACTTATCTGTATTTTCTGAAGCAGATTTGGTCTTCGGTCTTGGCTGTAATTCTTTGCTGGTCAGCATAATTAAATTCCAAGGAGATGTGGGGGAGAGAGTATCTCTATGATACAGGAGTAACCCACCACCTCATTCTGATTTCAGGTATGTCCCATGCATTCTCCTTGAGATTATGGCAAGAATTTAGTCTATTTAGGATGCTTCAAAGCAGCACCTGAAATATTGTCCTTTGTGCTGCCTCATGCTCTGGTGTGTGTCCCATGGCACAAGGGAATCTTTAAGTCTTGCAGCTGGTTCCCAAGCAAGGATGGCTCTAGACCTTCCCAGCCATGTGCCTGTTACACCGTGGTGTACCTTGCTGGGTGTCCAGCCCATGGTCCTTTCTGACCTCCCTCTTACCCTTTCACCACCACCCCATACTCTCGTCCCTTTTAGTCCACAGTGATTATCCAGCAGGTCTGATCTGATTATACACACATCTCTTAGAGTACCTACAGTGTCAGCGTATCAAGTGTCAAGTGCGGCTTGCCTTGGTTTTGTGCCTGGAAATAGAAATCCCAACCATACTGTAAGGGGTTTCATTTTACTTTCTTGAATACAGTACACCACTCTTTGGCAAGGGAGAACACATTTAGAGAAGAATAGACTATACACACGGATGCGGACCTGTCATAAAATTCATTTTAGTTTCCAGTTGAAATTACCCCTGCTAAAAAGATCTCATTACCGTGCGGTCTGACAGCATAAAATCCTGTAGAAGAAAAAGGCCACCACTGTGAGGCTGGGGGATGGAAAAAGACTGTAGATAAACCAGACCCTGTGTTTGCTCTGTTTTCACCAAACTCCTCCAACTGATGCTGAAAATCCCATCTACTGTATGGCCTAGGGTATGGAGAGCAATCACAAGGCCATGCTGCTGGCATTGTTCGCATGGGCCTGGGGCATCCCCTGTGAACGTATGCCTAGCCTTGCCCAATGTTCAACCCAGGGGCGTAGGAGTGGGTCTCTGGCAGTTTTCACTCAAGATGAGAAGGTTTGGGGAAAAAAGCCAGAAAAGGAATTAGTTCCCAGGAGGCCCTACGGTTGCTGTTGTAGAGGAGGACAGAGCTGGTGACCTGGCTCACCCCTGCAGCCTGAATCAGTTATGAGTCCGGTTTTTACGAGCTGGATCAAGGCTGCAGGAGGTAAAGGTGCGGGCAGGTGCAGCCTGCCTCCCTTGCAAATCCGTGCTAAAGCCGGAGGGGGCCAGGCGGGCGGCAGCCCCAGCCCTGGGGCTGTGCGTGGTCACCTCCTGCCCTCTGCTGTGCAGCACCAGCAGAGAGCATGGGCAGCCCCGGGCTGGGGGAGAGGCTGCCACCATGCAAGGGATGGGATGCCCCACGGGATGCCCCATCCCGGCAGCGGGCCACCGGCTCCTGCTGAAAAGCAGGCATTTCCCCAGGTGGCCATAGTCTGGTGTGTAATGGGCCATAGCACGCGTGCCCACCTCCAGCGATAGGACCTGGAGAAACCCCCAGTTCAGAAAGCCCCGAAGCAAGGAGTGGCAACAGCGTGCAATGGCCCAGCTGAATTTGCTGGCACTTAAAGCCTGAGTTTGCAAAGGCGTTTAGGAAACTGTTCCAAAGGCTTTTTTTTTGTTTTTTTAATTTCAGCTGTATTTACGAGCCTGTCCCTAAATGCTTGGTTAAGTAAGTGCAGCCACTTATGGTATTTCAAGATGAACTTGTCAGTTCCTCTGTTTCAGTGCAGGACATCTCTTCTGGCTTTGCAGTTACTCTCTGAAACACTGCTTGTGCTTTCAGGAGGAAGATGTGCTTTTCCCTTTGCAATCACTTTTCCAAGGTTCTCAGATAATTTAGGATGGAAACATTGTCCGAAGCAAAGCTGGGGAGGATTTCCTGAACACTTTAGGACATTCTTTCCACACATGTCAAAAAAAAAAAGAAAGGTTTGATTTCTTCTCAGGTATGTTAACATACCAAATTAGGCCGTCTGTTATTTCCACGTCCTTCTATGTCCCATAAATAGGATGTGCCTGGAGTTCAGCGTCCACCAGTTGCCCTCCGGAGCTGGCCGTGCTGCTTTGGGTGCAGCTAACGGCAGAGCCGTGGCCCTGGAACTTACAAGAAATGTTTTCCTACCATCAGTGATGTCATGCAGCAGCACTCTTTCACAAGGGTAGTTTTTTTTTTTCTTTTCTTTTCTTTTTTTTCAAGAAAAAGAAATGGATGAGTCATGTCTTACAGGCAGCTCTTTCCCTTCTTGTTCACTCATCATCAAAGTGCAAATCATGGCTTAACTATGTGCAATTGTAAATTGGTTTGGCATAGTTATGTCTAGATCCACTGAGTTTCCCACTTGTGGGAGTCTCCCATTACCCTTTCTCCTCTCTGACTCACTTGCATGTGTACCAGTGATTTCACTACCAGCTGTCTCACTGCTCCAAAAGGTCTAAAATGGGATATATGTATATATTCCCTGAATTAGATATCTATCTCACAGCCATTTTGGCATTGTGTGCATAACCTAGGATACACCTCAGCCCGTTGACATTTCACTCTTCTTAACATTAAACTGGGGTGCAGTAACTGCTTTTGCAGACTGGAAAAATAATTAGGACACACATTTCCAAAGAAGCGTGTGGAGCATTAGCCATGCAGTTCCTTTTGACTCTAGTGGAGGGTTCATATCTAAAGCCTTGTGCAATTATTTTGGAAGTTTTAGGGGAATTTATTACATTGTCTACGGATTGAGAGGTTATGTTATTATTTTACTGGTAGCCATAATCACTATAATGAAGTTAAGCCTTAGAAAAAGAAGGTCAGAAAACAAATGTCTTCTAGTCATTACACTAATGCTGTTAGGTCAGTTTGTACAGCTGTTGAAAAAAACTTTGCATGTATGATAGGATAATAACTATTTCAGATTTATGTCAGTCCTGCATGTCTGGAAGTTGCGCTCCGGATCTGCATGCCAGAAGACTGCAAGTTCCAAAAAAATGCACAGGAAAAGGTGACTGCTGCTCTGGGAAACTTGTAAAGTAACAAGAAGTGTGGGATGAGGCTGATCTCACCTAACTATCTAGCTCAAGTTAGTCTGTTCTCTCTTCTCTAGTTAATGGGGGGAGAGAGAGGGAGAGAAGCACCTCCATATAGGGTTTGTTCTCATCACAAGATAAGTCTCTAAGATAAGTAGGTTGAATCACCCTCTGGCAGTGCCTTTCTAACCTCCACTGACTATAAAGGGAGCATAGTTTAGACTGGCTTAGACAAGACAAAGCTAAAATTAGGTGAGACGTATCCCACCCTATGCTTTGCACCCAGACAAATTGCTCTACAACAGCATGACTGGGGAATCTGAGACCAGTAGATTAGGATTGCTGACCATTTAGTTGCCATGCTCTGTCGTCCTGGGCTACCAGCTTGGTCTCCCAGAGAGAGAGCCCTACCCCACGGGGGGTCACAGGAGTCTTTACTGAATTTGAACCGAGCCTATGGTGCTCCTTGATAGGTTACATGTGTAATTGTTCTTTCAACTGGGAAAACTATGAAAGGCGGGGAAAAAAGGATTTGAATAGGATGATCATAAGGATTTTTACCAGTGCTTTCCCCTGGCTTTTAAAAAAAGGAAACTTTGGCAAGGACACAAAACCCTTGAAGATTGGTCCACCTTCTTTCTCTCTAATCTTATCTACCTCTTCTGCCCTGCAGGCGAAATGCATGGGATTCCACAGGCTGACGGTTCCTCCTTAGTTCTAGGAAAGTACTTAATTATCTCAATCACTTCATAATTGACTCACTTCCACTACTCCAAGGAGATAGAGTTGGAGTGCTAAACCCTGAGGAGTATAGCTGGGCAGCAAAAACTTGCCAGTTTCTGTAAGTGTGCTTCCAGGAAACCTATCTCCGTCCACTGCTTGGCTTTCTGACTTTTGTCCCCTCATTACTGGCTACTATCTTTTGGATTAGTGCCCTTCTGAATTGCAGAATTGCTGTCAGCATGCAACTTTGGTTCCAATTCGGGCAGTTTGTTTTACAAAGAAAGAAGTGACATTGGAAATGTGTCCCGTTCAGTGCCAACAGTCCTAGAGAGCATCTTGTTTGGATACTTTTTTCCCCTGCTTTCATAGAGCAGCTGCTATCAACAGGAGCATCACCGGTAGATGAAGAGTGAGCTGTCAGCCTGTTGTCATCCATGTCTGCCAAAACGCGTATCTGAAATGAACACAATTCTTGGGCCTCCAGAACTGGGCTGGAGTTGTCACGAGACTGGGATTGCCCGTGAGCTCCCCAGCGCTTCCCACATCGGGAGGGCTGGACCTGCCATGAGAACAGCCTGTGTTGAAGGACGCAGGCTCTGCGGTGCTCAGCAACTCCACCTTAAACCCTGGCCAGCGCTCCCCGTCCAGAATTGTGCAAACAGTACGATCAACTTGTAAATCAGCTTAGTGCGATAGGCTCATTCACAGTTAGAAAAACATTTCTCTGCACTTGCTATTTTTTAAATGTTACAGAACAAAACAAAACTTTTGTTGCATGGTGGGAATTGTAGGGTTTTTTTAAATCAAAGGAACTTCAGAACTAATTATAAGATGTCAGCATTTCTAGCAATGAAATATATGTACAACCAATCCAAAAGTAGTATTATCTGAGTTCTCATAAATAGGCATTCTTATTTTTAAGATTCTAATTTTAGGAAACCCTAGAAAAAAAGGAATGGATTTACCATCAATTAATCAACACACTAGAAAAATGTCTAGTCAATTAGCCATATCTATATAATTAAGTGTGGTGGACTATAGCAATTAACCACACCACTCTAGAAACTATGTATTTTCGCCCTAAATTTTTTTTTATTATTTCCATAGTCGGCTGGTGGCTGTTCTTTTAGCTTTGACATTGTAACAGGAAGAGTTACAGCATAAACTCAAATTTATTTTTATGCGCATGTTGAGATGATTGTGATAGCTATTTGAGGAGTCAGCCATTTGCTACAAAGTGCGGTCTGAAATTACCGTATTTTCTCCAGTAACATAGGTATGAGATAGCAGTGCTGACCTGGAAACCACCTAGTTGTTTTATTCATTCTCTTATCCTGTAATAGCTTTAGCCCCTCTCCCCCCATGCCAAATCCTGTTTGCAGAGGAAATATCAGAGGGGTAACTAAGGAATGAATTTACACCGCATTTTGAAAGTGAAGCAAGCTACCTGAATTTACACCGCATTTTGAAAGTGAAGCAAGCTACCTTGCCCTGACGTCCACTGAGAGTATCCACAAGAAGTAATTAGTCTGAAATAACTTGTGCGCTGTAAGTGCACGTTCTTGATTACATTGAAGTTCTCATACAAAGTCTGAGACATACTTAAAGCAAGCCCATGGCAGAGGTTTATAAAGATAATTGTGTAGTGATCTACAATTTTTTGGTGCTTTCCAGTTTACCCTTGCACTTTGTGATATGATCTCATAAACCAGACCCAAAATGCATTTCCATTAGTGCCAGCTCATTAACAGGGTGACTACAGTGTATATATTAATAGCCTACTGTCTGCCAGGGAGACTGACCAACCAATTGTGCCTGTCCGTAGAAAACAGAAGATTTTTTGTGGCCAGTCATTTCTTTTGAAGGAAAGGAAGAAGTCTGAGTCATCTGGATTTCCTTGATCAGTCCATCTCAGTGAGTAGTACAGGGCGAATTTTGCAAAGCTTATGGATTTCATACCCAAAACAGTCTGTGTTAAATAATTATTTTAGACTCCAGATGTTCTGAATTTTCTTTGTATTTATAAAAATAAAAAAACCTTTAATGCTTAATGAGAGTAGATAAAGCTTTCTTAACACTTTTGAAAATGATTAAAAGGCTTTTGGATGCACCCTCCTTTGTTATAGGAAATTAGTGGAATTTACTCAGCTTTTACCCAGATACATCAGAACAAGCTTTTGGCTGAAGTTCCACTTGCTTTCCAGGTCAAGATGAAGGGTTTTGCTGTGCCTTTACAAGCTAAATCCCTCTCCCTTAGCTGCTACCTCTGTCCTTACATGATATCCTAGCAGCTAGAGGGAGGTGAAATGCTCAGACTGGCTGCTTCCTGAATTAAACGCTGGCAGGAGAAGGCTTTCAGTGAAGGATTCCTGTCTCTGACAGCTGCTGGACGTCCTGATTTATAAGCAAGCCTGCCTACTTGGCCAGTCTTGCTGTGAGCAGAGAAGCGTGTAGGGACAGTGGCATGTGTGGGATGGAGATATTGAGTTTCTTGGTCGGGAAGCAGGCTCCCTTCTGGATATCTCTGCTCAACATTTTAATGCAGCTTTACAGATTGAGAGAAGACTCTGCGGGAGGTTTTGGTGTTCGGTAAGTGGGGTGATGTAAAGGCACCTCTGTGGCTTCTCTTTTGAGAAGGGCCTTGATCTTCATGGTGCTTCACCTGCTGAGGATCGCTCTTGCTGAGCACAACTGAGCTGACATTGGTGGTGCAAAGATGCAACACCTTTCCTTCTTTCTGAACTGAGTGGGAAGGATGGCAGTTGGGGGCCTTGAGGGGGTTTCTGCTAAGAGTAGATGTTGGTGTTGCAGCCAGATATTTGTTTGCTGTAATCCTGTTTGTTTACAAACACCATGCGGAGCCTTGTTTCCCTGAATGCAGCAAGAATCAAACAGACGATGGTTTCTTTGATGGTGGCTCCAAGCCTCTCTCAGCCCAACTGGTGTTTAAAGCTCTGACAGGTTTTTGCTTTGCGGCACCATGCTATCGCTCTGTCTCCCATAGTTCCTCCTCTGTTGGCTTTGGGCTCCTCTTATTTCAGCCCTAAAGGAATTGACTTCTGTCTTCACATTTATCCCAAACGAAAGGTTACTCCCAAGCTCTTTGGTGAACGAAGCTCTTGACTGTTGGCTTGCAGTGCCCTGCTCAGACCTGCCACTGCACAGCCCCACGTTGGCTTTTCCCTGCTCTCAGCTGGCTGAAGTCAGCTCTGGCCGGGGGAGTCATAGGTCCATGTTAACTGGCCTGGGGCTATATGTCCCACCAAGGGGCTGAGGATGCCTCTTAAACCCTTCCGGGCTGGAGCAGGTTCATGTCCAGGGTGCCCCAAGCAGTGGCAGAGGAACGGGGTCTGTCTGCATATGGGTCGTGTAGATGTTCTCCTTCGTTATGCCAAAAATCAAGTGATTTTGCAAACAACTTGTTAAGAGAATTTCTTGAGCAGCAGCGTCTTTTTTGTTTTCACTAAATTGAGTTATTTGCTGGCAATTATTTCAGACCGGAATAGCTGGAGACTGCAGAGTTGTATTTGCATTTTTGTTCGAGTGCCTGCACATGTACTGCACACTGTGTTCCTTGTGAGGCAGTCATTTATTGTCCAAAAAGCTTTACTTTCCACATCCAAGCACTAGAGCAGGAACCTCACCGGCTGACCTAGGTTTGGAGAAAAAAACCTGAATGGCCGTGCTGATGTAGAGCCACGCTTTATTATTATTAAACTATTGTATTACGCAAACAAGCCCTAAACCTTCTGTGAAGTGGTTGTTTCTTCCCTCTTCTCTATTGCTCTCCCATAAGATTGCATGCCAGTCAGACTGAAATCTGGTCTTAGTTCAACACCAGAAAGCTGCCCCAGTGGTCCCTGAAGGATATTCCCCCTCTCACATATCTGAAGGTGAATCTCCCACCCAGCATCTCGCTGTGCTGCTCTCAGGAGCTGCTGAGCTGCAGTTCGTGGAGTCTGTTCAGGAATCAGACATAATTCACATTTCAGTTATTCCCTGACATTGTCTTTAATAAGTGGTCCTTTACAAGCCTGACACTGAGCTCATGGTTTGAGTGGGTACTGGGCACGTATCTCACTGAAACTCCACACAAAATACTGGTTTCTGAAATGAAATGCCTAACTAGAGTGCTACCTACTCATTCTCTAGGAAACCCAGAGTAGAAAAGTCTCCTAAAGACTGCGGTTATGTTTTTTTCTCTTACCTAGCATGGAAAATGCAGTGTAATCTGTCAAGTAGCATTTACTGGTGGCAGCCAGTGCCAGTTTTAAAGGCAGCAAGAAATGACCCAGAAAGAAGGTCTTCAACTAGGTCTCATGCAAGAGACTCTTCCACAGGCTCTGGTAGAGACTTGAGACCAGCAAGACCCTAACAAGTTGGAAAGCAAAAATCCAAAGTGTGGTGGGAAAATTAAATCAAGAGCAAAATTCTAGCAAAAAGCCATAGTTTTATAAGCAAACGGGAGCAGTGGTTGCAGCACGTGTTAGAGTGCAAGCACTCCTTGCTTTGGTTTGGTTTTGATTTGTTTCAAGGGGAGGGTTCAACAGAAATTTTCAGCTCGCGGTTAGCGCGACACATTCTCAGCTGAACTGGGTCCCCAAATCTTTTTTAGAATCACCTCTTTCGAAGAAAGGGAGTGGGGATTCCCTCCTCCGGTGTGCGAGTTTCCAAAGGCAATCCCCCACCCAGCCGGCGATGCACCCGCCAGGCTGGAAGTCAGAACTCGGTATTTTTTTGGAAAGAGTCAGCTCCTAACCTGAGCTCCCACATCCAGAAATAAACATTTATATTGATCTGTATCCAAAGCACATTCCTACGACATCAAATCAGCGCCTTCTAGCTCATCAGCCTGACAAAGTGCGGCATTTACAACTCCCCGGTGAAACACGGAGAGGGATTGCGGCACAGGGGGTGTTGTCTGAGCAGCATCACGTCGCGCAGCCCAGCAGGGTGGCGGTGGGACCGGTGAGAGCAGAGGTGCTCGGTGTTGGCTGCTAGCACTCATTTGCTGGAAGGATAACCTCAAAACCCATCAACTAAATCACAGCAACCTCAACCTCCAGCTTTTCCCCCCGTCCCCTCTCTCTGCAGCTCCCATATTCCCAAGCTTTAACAGAAGTTTTAGATGAGAGTTCGTTTCAGTGTCGCTGTTTTGGGGTGGGGTTTTCTACTGTCCTTTGCTCTTTCCTGTGGTGAGCCCACAGCAGGACAACCTTGGGAGCAGCTAAGCCAGCCGGCAGGTCGCAGGGCTGCCATCTGGCATGCCAGCCTTCCCTGCCCCTGCCGTCTGAAATGGTAGGGACACGGGCTGCAGCCACGGAGCAGACTAAACGGGATTTAATTCAATCTTTAAGCGGCGGTTCACTGAACAAAGACCTGACTGTGCCTGGCCTGGCCCTCCCTCAGTGGGGAGCCTGCGGGACAGTCAGCCTGGACTAAACAAAATTTGCCAGTCTGGCAATGATTGCAGTTCAAAGCCCCACGAAGGCCAGGAGCAGCAGGCAGGGTTGCTTTGCTGTAGTGGGGCGGTAGGGCAAATGCTGTGGGACCTCTGCCATTGAGCCTGGTTTACCTGCTGTAGGCGCTGCACGTCAGAAAATGTTAATTCTGTAGGAATAATTGCATCCCTCCTAAACACACTTGACCAGACAAAAATGTGGCAAGTAGCTTGCAGCTTACTGCAGGTTATTCCCAGCACAAAGAAATCACCCATCATCTACCACCGCCTCAACCCACTTGTTTTCACTGCCTTCATTCTGCCTTACCTGTGACTATCCTAAAAGTAATCCAGGGTTTTACAGGTTTTGAGATTTGTTTTTATTTTATTTTTTGAAGCGCCTGTGATATTTGACAGCTTGTGGGGTTGGCTGAGCAGCTGCAGCCCCTTGTCACGGTGTGATCGGTTGCAGTATATCTCCTCACGCCCAGTGTGTCTCCCAGCACTGTCCCTGACAGGGGACGGAGCAGCACTGGCTGTACCTGGAGGACACCTCTACATTTCTCTCACTTCTCCCACCAGCAGAATGGCATTTTTCCCACCTGGGAGTGCGGATCCCACCTCCTATGCCCCTGGGCACCAACAGAGCAAAAGGCAACGGGGCACAAGGCAGCTGGTCTGGGGACTTCACACACATCATTTGCTACCAGTTGCAAGCTCCTTCTCTGCATGCCGGGGACAGCGCTGGGGGCAGGAGGAGAAAGGAGTCCACGCACCCGTGACATGGCCACTGATGTGTTTGGGCCAGTCCTGGTTTTCCCATCTCCCTGGTGCGGGCTGTGATAAGACTATGCTGGCTTTCCAGCCTCTCCCTCTGGATGTGGTGCCCTGAAGGAGTCTTTCCATGGGCTGGAGCGGACTTCTGCACAGAGCTTGCTTGTACTTACGAGGTAGCAGAGCAAATAAACTCTGTTGGTACAAAGCTACGCCTGTAAATTTTTCCTCTCTTTAGGCTTTTTTCTTCTCTTCCTGCATTTTTTCCTCCTCCTTTCTATGACTGCATTGTGGCTGCCTTGCAGCAAGCTGGCCAAAAGGGTCCTCCGCAGCCAGGCCTTTTCTACCCGAAATCTGAGGCTCAGCACACACTGCCAGCTGGTAGCCGACATCGACATGGTTTCGACACGCACTCTTCGTAGAAAAGACTAATCGATAGCGTAGAAGTACACATTTCCTTCCCTGCTAATTACAGTAGTTTTATTCTGTCCATGTATCGTAGCCTCGTGCTATGGGATATACAAAATTTAAGACACTAGCTACCCCCTGTTTAAATGTTGCTCCACAACATCGGGATGAGTAACCAAACTGAATCCTGAATCCTCCCTACCCGGGCTGCATCACATGTGAGCCTCGTTAAGGGCATTTAAGCAGTCAGTCAGTCATGAGAGAAAATAAAACTAAATGAATGGCAACAACCACACTGGGGAGAATTATGCACGCTAATAATGGTGTCAGCACTTGCTGCCTGAGTGCCATTAATGTGCAAAAGCGTTGTCTGTGCTCGATTAGAGCATAGTTCTGCCCAGCCAGGGGTCCCGGCTGGTGCTGTTGGCAGTGCATTTGCCAGGGCTCAGATGTGTTGGCCTGGGGCTGCACTGCAGGACCCACTCCCTCCGGCAGCCCTCCTCTGGGCTGGGAGAAAGAGGGACAGCAAGCGGCAGGAGGGGGACATTTTATTTTGGGTGTTGGGGTCAATGGTTAGCAGATCCCATACAATTCCTGTTTGGTATCCTCTGTGACTTGTGCTGTGCTCGGGAGCAGATTGCGTTGAGCTGGCCGGGGCTTTGCAGAGACCGTGGTCACAGTGACGGAAAGGACCTCAGCTCCCCCGAAGGCATCCCCTCCAGAGGCTGGTGCCAAGCCAGCGGTCACCGACGGGGTCCTCCCCACCACAGCTGAGCAGTGGGGCTGCCCGAAAGGGCCAGGTCCTGGACGCTCTGGGCTGTGCAGCCACCCATCTGTGGGCATTAATTCTGCCGGCGTTGCTCTTTGTCCTCACCTAGCTCTCCAAATCGTGTCCAGAGGGTAGATGATGTCTGGTCTAAATAAATATGCTGGAGAGGCTGAGTTTCCTGCCTCCTTCTCCCCCTCCTAGCACATCTGTGCCGGAAGAAACCTAATTTAAGCCCTGTGTCTCTGGCACAAACAAACGGGAGCTCCAAGCCCTCAGAAAGAGCAGACTATTCTTGCTTACTTAATACCTTCTTAATTCTTGCTCTTCCTTGTGGTTTCGGGTCTCACTGCGTTTGACAAGGCAGGCTGCAATCACACTTTGAAATGATTTTTATTTGGTACGCTGAAGTAGTCTCTGAGTTGAACTCTGCTGTGTGCAGCTTAACGTCCTGCCATTTTGGATTTGTTTATTTGTTCAGCGATCGCGAGAATCCCTCCAGCCCATGCATCCATCAGTGAGCTTGCCGTGGTTTGTAGTGGGTTTATCTCAATCTGCAGAACATGTAGCAGTGCATTGGTGACTCATAAAGGGCTCAGTCCTGCAAAAGCACATGTTTAAACACATGTTTAACTTTCAGCACGTTATTATATCTCACAGAAGTCAACGGGACGACTCACTTTCTTGAAGTCAGGCTTGTTCTTAAGCACTGTTGAGGGCTGGAGTCAGAGAGCTCAACACCTCGCAGGAGCGAGCCCATAATGATTTTCTTTTCTTGCCTGTGTAAGTCACGTTCCTGAAAACATGCTCCAAAGGATCAAGTTCTGCTACTGTTGAATAGCACATATTCACAGATAGTCTGGTTTTAATCAATCGCTGGATGACTGCGCAAATAAGATCCCCCTTCCTATAACTCAGTTTCCCATGTGTAAAGTAGAGATAATGATACTTGCCTTGTTTGCAGAACACTTAAAGATTTACTGAGAATTCACTCTGTAAGAGAAAGGTTTTGTATGTGGCTCTGAATAAATCAGTATTAACACATTCTCACACTGGTGAATGCAGAATCAGGGCTGGGAAGGTATTTTTTGGTTTTATGCAGTTGCCAGCTCTCAGCTGTAGGCAATCGTTTCATGAGAAGACTGGAGAGGGACAGACTGAAGTTTTGCAGCGTATCTTTTCATACAAGAGTCACAGCCTTAGGAAAATAGGTTCTCATTCTCCCTACATGTATACATGTTAAGGCTATTACAAGGTGCCTAAGCAGCAAAATTTAGGCTTGGTGCAAAAGCACTTTTATGCTTGTGACATACCTTTTCCTAGGAGAATAAAATCCTCCTAGGAGAATAAAAAAGGGATAGTGTTCCTGCTGCTCCTGGAGGCAGATCTCTGCACATAAAATCTAGATTTCCTGGTGACTCACAGGCAGTTGAAGGTATTTCCTACCTTCACCCGAATGAGGCAGGATGACGTTGTGCCAGGTGTCAGCTGCTAGGATGGAAACACGTTGACTTGTCCTAGCTAAGGATCTAACTCTTTATATTTAATTGTAAAGATTTTAAGTAAAAGGAAAAGCTACCTATGAAGTATATTTTGAAAATGGTGTTGGAAGGATGACATTACCTCTATGTGGTCTCATGAGTAGGCCGTTAACATTTCGCAGCAAAATTCACCTTCACACCTTTCTAATGACACCCACATCGTAGTGTTTAACATTTTGGCTACATTTAATCTGAAAGTTTCTGACATATGCACGTTTCACTCTCTGTTTTTGAGCCTTCAGTTATTAGCATACGGATAATTCTGGGTTTCCAACCCTGCAGATATAACGTTGATTGACTCTTAAACCTGTAAGTCCAGTTTCTGCATTTTCCACATCTTTGTGTTTTCTTTTCAGTGGAGATTTTGTCTGCCATGTAAAATGAAGTGATTATTCCATCCAAATCTTTGGAAAATTCTGTTCTTTGGCACTGTGTTGTGTTGTCTGATACTTTTTTTTTTTTTTTGAGTTTTAAATTTCTGGAAGGGAAACCCTTCCTATGAGGAGACTTAAGTTTCCATCAGTCATGAGAAAAACTGTTCCCTCTGGAATATTAGAGGTAAGCTTGGAAGACAGCATTAAACAGAAATAAAATTCCAGATTGCTTCATTTTGAATTTCAGCCCTGTTTCTTTGGAGGGGTTATTGTTTCCAGAAAACACCTTGTTTTTTAAATTTTCTTGGCCTTTTCAAGTTTAGTGCATTGACTGTAGTAGCCAAGACTTTTGGATGTGCAGCAGACGAGAGAAATGTACAGCATCTGTCAATAGATAAATATACATGTGTGTATTATACAGGACATAAAACTTTGTGTTGTGCTCCTATAAACGCAAAGCAATCTTGAAATGTTGCAACACTGCCTTTCCCTCTCAGTTGTTTTGCTTTGACCAAGAGAGGATTGGGGATTCTTGCAGAACGTTGTTTTGCAGATAACTTGTGAGAGATATTTAGAAAAGTTTCATGTAAGTTCTCTGCCACTTTCATGGTTTGGATGAGCCTATCTTCTCCCTACAGTTTCTGAACTCTGCTCCTACGTTCACAATATGTAGTTCAGGCATATTCATTCAGATTTCTTTTCAATGATTCTGCAAATTAAGTTCTGATCTTTCTTAAGACCAGCCTTAATTCCCTTGATCCCTGAGCTGCAGGCAAAAGTTTCTGTTCTGATAAACAGGCAGTGATGTGTAGCTAGCAGTGACTACATACTCTCTAATTGAATAAATGCTGAAGCCTGCATTCTTCTTACAAGGACTGACAGGGTTATGAATTACTCTTGGGGGTAGGTGTCCCTAAACAAGTATTTCCTAATGACACTGAGATCTCGATTCTGTTGCCCACACATAGATATCTGATGCCATTTGAGATGCCCTGGGGTTTTCCAGATGGCCTCCAGTTGCTGCTTGGCATGGCTCCGCTGTGGCATCGTCCTCCATGAGTCACCTAGGGTGTCTGCTGTCACCAGGTGGACATCATGGACTCCTTAAGGCATCTCAAAGGGCACTAGATACCTAGTGGGGGTATCTGAGTCCACTCCTGGTAGTCCAACACAATTATCTGCTCTCAGCCAAAGAATTCCTAGAGATACGAGATTCAAAGAAAGAGCTGTCCTCAAGTGAAGGAACATTTCTGTGGTAAATCACCCAAGAATGGGGTTTGTGGCATAGGAAAATGCCAGCCATCCTTACTTCTCCAGATATCATGGGACATTTCACACTGTTTCAAAACAGCTTTGCTCTCTGCAGCTCTGAAGTCACTGTGAAATACCAAACAGCACAGAGAGGGCACTGTATGGCTTCCTTTATGCAACTGATTCCTAAATATTTGCTTTGGAAGAAAACAGCCTTGTTGTTTAGTATAAATGAAAATGTAATTTACTTCTCCTTTGATCAAACTGAAGCTAGTCACATGACAGGAGCGCCGCTAACACACGCTGTGTATCTGCTTTTGTCTATTCCCACTAGGCAAGCAGAGATTGCTTTCAGTAGCGAGGCATCCTAGCGCTAGGGCGTGGTACAGAGGAGGGTTCAAGTAATGAGCAAGCTCTCATTTCTCTCAGAAGACCTGGCAGAAGGCCCCGTCTGTTCTTTAATTACATTTCAACAGCTGTTTTTTATATATTTGTGTTTCCTTATTCAAACGTGGCTCATGAAAAAAAAGAAGAAAAAAAGCGCAAATGATGAGCATGCTTTTAACCAAGAAACACAAAACTCTGCAACACAAGAAGCTGTCATGGACTAGCCAAAATCTTTCCAAGAAAAATTATTTCCTTCCCAGACCCACATCAGTGTTGATGCCACTATGGATGAGGTGGAAAGAAAACAGAGCGAGTTGGGACTGGATTAAGAGCAAAGGCTATAATCCATATTGACTTGCAAAGAATCAGACATTGTTAGTTATCAGTCAGTCATACTGACAGCAAAGTAACAGCCTCACATGACAGTACCCACAGGGTGAATGGAGAGGAACAGCTTTCCAGGTCGTTCTAGGGAGCCTTCATCCTTAAACAGCAGCTCCCAGATCTCAGCTGTAGACCTGTGCTTGGTTTCAGGGCAGTGATTTGCAGTACTCTCAGCCATACATGCACACATCATCCCCCAGACATCTGCATCCAGCTCAGGAAAGCCATGGTGGGAAGGGGAGCTATGGCTGTGAACATCACCTCTGCCTGCAGGGGCTATCCCCGCCACCAGAGTCCACATGCAATTTCCCTGATGCCAGCCCATCGGCCAAGAGGTGTGAAGACCCCTCCAGGAGACTTCTTCAAGATCAGTCATTGGGAGACAAAACTTCTCCCCATAGTTTAGCTGATGTGAGCTAATGGGAAGGTTTCCCTACTGTGAGAAGATGATTGTCTTTGCTCCAGCAAGGGTGAAATTGAAAGAGTTCATGCAAACCCCAATGTGCAGAGGCAGACTTTCTCATTACTGAAAAGAAAAAGAAAGGTTTTCCCTCCTTGGGCAAGCTCAGACTCTAAGCTAAAGAGTGAGATTGCTCTTTATAGCTTCATTGATGCATGAGAGGTTGTCTTGATCTGTACATCATGTCTGTCTTGTCCCTTCTTCACTGCCCAAAATTGTAAAAATAGGTATGTGGGGATGACACAAAAGGGTCATCTTGTCTCCAGCAATGGTCAGTGGCATATGGTTAAGGAGGGTATGTAGGACTTCGCTCTCACGGCCCTTCACAGCTTCTAGCAGTCAGCAGCATAGGGATTTCTTGGGCTGGAAATTGCATATAGACTATTGTGCTTAGTAGACAGTAACAGACCTTTACTTCCATGGATTCATCAAACTTGTTCTTTGTGAACATGTTTAAACCCCTTTGAATTAATTTCTAATTTGGCCTCTACAGCATGTAGAAGTCCTTCCTTCGCTCTTTACAAAAATGCTACCTGATAATTTTTTGTTCTTGTGTGGTGAGAAATAGTGAATAATTGTTGCCTTCACCTTCTTCACTCTATTTATGATTTTATAGATCTCTTTCATACTTTTTCTACCAACACAAACACATGCTGAATCTTTTCTGGTCACCAAGAGGAGGAGAAAATGGAATGCAAAAACATCTGGAATACGAGTGGCTACATGCCATGTAGTTAAAGCAAGATGGTTGTCCATAACTCTTTGTGTACACATCTGTGTAAAGGGAAATGATAAAAATAAGAAGGCTTTGTTATCTTTGTTGATTAATGAAGACAGAGCAAAGAAACAATGTGTTTAAACTCCAGTGAGACTAGGTAGGCAAAACAGGAGGACAAAAAGTCCTAGCCTCTGTTTCCAAAAAGGCTAGCTGTGGAACAAGTTTAGGACCAAGACAGCCAAGTTCGGACTAGATGTTTCCTACTGAGGAATGTGGTGGATAATAATAAAGTCCATTAGAAGTGGCTTCCAGCCCAAAGGGGATAATAAATGCAAGCGTACAGTTGTCTCCTGAAAACAAAGCTGGTACTGCGCTCAGAAACACAGGTGTTAATGAAATGCATCAAAACCAAAAATACCTTAGAAACAAGTGTGCCAAAGTGTCAGAATCAGCTGGTGAAAAATAAGTGCAGGCATTAAAATCAAGTGCATTTCTTGCAGGAGGTAAGCGAGTAACCTCATCTTCAGAAGAGCCTAATATAAAATCTCTCAGAAACATTTGCCTCTGGTTTTGTTTAAAGGGATATGCTTAAGTACAGTTAACTTACAGTTCTTTGCTTTTGTTTGCACAAGTGAAAGCAACATATGTTATTTTATGAACTGCCAGACATCATGGCAGAGAAACGAGCTCTACGCCCACGGTGCAGGGTGGAAGGGGTTCCAGTGATTACCAGTGTTACCAAAAGTACTGCTGAAAAAAGATGAAGGGAAGGACAACCACCTTTCAAGGCATCTACTATCTCATTCAGTGCACAAATCCCATGCCAACCTTAAAATACCCAGAACCTGAAATGCTGCAACCTAGAGAAAGGGTCTCAAGGACGTGAGGATGCAGGCCTCAGCATTTATAAGGTATCACAGTGCTATAGCTGCTATAGTTCATCTTGGGTGTTTTCAGATTAATTTCTATAACAGTGTTCGTCCCTGCAAAAATATCCAAATATCCAGAGCAGATTTGGATCTGAACATTGTAAACTACTTGTTCAAAATAACTCTAATGGATTGCTTTTGCTAACTTAGCATGACACCAACCTTTGGACTTTCTTTCAGTTCTCATTCCTCTTTAGCTTATTTGTGGAAACTTATAATTAGATTTTCCTTTTCCTCCTTCTCCCCCCCAGCTGATAAAGTGCCATAAATCTTGGATATCATCCATGAGTGCAGTCATTTATGAATTTTGCTATTTTTTGCACATTGCACCATATGTAAGACAAACTAACTTAGAGGCACAGTTTCTTATTCCTGGCATGCAGGAGAGTCACTGAGAGATATCATATGGTCTCCTGGCAAAAGTACAAAGTGGCTCTTGTTGTTTGATCTACTGTCTTAAACTTAAATGCAAAATCTGATAATTGGGTCAGGCAGGAGAAGAACCTTACTAATAAAGCTCTTTTCATTTCCTTTTCCTATATTTCCTCTTTTCATCTTTTCTTTCTCCTTTTCTTGGTTGGTCCGAGGAGCTGGAATCAGCTGTTAGCAAAAGGGTTAGCAGTGGAGCTCGGCTTATGGAATTTCATCTCCTCCCCAAAACCCCCTTCTGTCTGTCATCCTTCAGCGTACGCTGTTCTCTCAGCTGCCCTGCCAGTGGATTCGCTTGCTCTCCTGGACTTGCTATGAATGTTTTCTCAGAGATAACTCAGTCTTTACAAAACCTGAATTGTTGAATGCATGGTAAACATTCTCCAAAATCATCACCTCTTTAAAAACAAAAATCGTCTAGGAATCTCGTTTTCACCTAGGAATCTCTTTCATGCCATTTCTAACAAAGGCAGAGGTTTGTACTCCCAAGGATACACAAGCTAAATGGACACTGAACTTTCTTTGCAAGCTGAATGTCTCCATACTATAAGAAGCTGAGACCTGAGCACTCGCTCAGCTGAGTGATTTTTTAAGCAGCAATAGAGCACTTTTGTTCTCTGCTGGGAATAGCACAGCAGGAACATTTCATGGTCGGTTTAATGAATGGAATTAGATACTTGATGGTTGCCTGTGTAATTAGACTGGCTGTACTTTCCCTCCATGATTTTGCCTAAATTTCATCAAAAAATATGAAATCCGAATTTTGAAAAATCAGTCTACACACTTTAAAACAACCCTTGAGCTTCTGAAGCAACTGAACCCCTGCACCCCCCACCTCTGCAGCAAGCAGGCGTCCAGCACGTGAGGGCTCTGCCTGCAGCTTCATCTGCTGGGTGGCCGCTGCTGTGGATCCATCAGCCTGGCACGATTGCTGCAGAAGGGCTTTTAGATCACACGGGAGAGGGTTGCAGGAGCGGGTGGTTGTTGGCCAGGAGTGACTGGGTAAGAGCGTTTTAATTGATCGCTAAGCCCCAGCTGTAGCATGCTTAGCACACAGGAAGCCCAGCAGGGCTTCCAGACCTATGAAAATCACCAGTTTTACTACAATATGAACTCTCATTTGACTTAGGGCACTCTTGGACACATGACTTTCCTCCACATCTCCCTTCTGGGAAGCTTGGGAGTTCTCAAGGCAGAAAACAGAGTTGATGTTTGGTGAAGGACCAAAGGAGGTATTTTTCTCCTCAAGTGTTGACCACGAACACAGAAGCTCCCCAGCTGTGATCAGGAAAAATACTCCAAAAGCTGTTTCTCTCTAGCCAGTTAGGTACAGAGCAGGAGAGGTTTCGTGGGTATAACTGTGCCTGCTCTCAAACCTGCATCTTGACTGGTGTATTTATGGAAGCAATTGCCCACCTGGAGTCCTTGCAAACCAAATTGGCTTGCTGGTTAAGAATTCCTAAATAGCTCCTTGCTCAGGACAGAAACTTAGCTGATAAAAAAACCAACCCACAAAACAAAGCAAAACCCTTTAGAAAACACATACTAAATAATGTGTATTGGAAGAGGATATTTTTAGCAAAGATCAGCCGTGTTACATTTTCACTGTGCATTCCAAGTTCGGCCTTAAATACTGCATCTTGGTCTGTGGAAGGGACACTCGAGCAGCTGGGCAATTTCATAGGAGAAAACATCAGAGCCAGCAAGTACAGAATACGTGAGCAGAAAAATAAAAAGCTGTAAGGCACCCTCAAGATATGTGCTGAAAATGGAACTCAGGAAGAATATCATGTTTTGCCATTGTTAAATAAGATGGCAGAATAATCATGCAAGGGGATCAGAGTAATTTTTACTTGCTCCCAAAACATTTTTTTCCTGCATTTCTCATTTGGAGAAGATTAAACAAACTCATACGGCAAGGCGATAAGAACACAAGCAAGGATTGTCAGCAGGGCTTCTGAGTTATTTTTGCTTTTGGCAGATGTAAGAGGGCTCAATTCCCAGTCCATTTCATGTGATGACTTAGACCTTTTACAGGTTTGAATATTTGAGCTAGGGGTCAGCTTACAGCGTCAATTTTCCTCGTGTATCAGCATGACAGGCAGCTGTGTTGATCCACTGTCAAACCTCAGCCTTGCACACTACTGAACATGGACGGGGCGGTCAGGTGTCATGTACATTATGTGTCTTTCTTGGCCCCCATTTTAGACCCTAAGTTGTTTCCGTTCCTACTTTTATTGTCATTAATTACTTCACATCTCATCTAAAGTAATGCACAATCCAGGTGATGAGTCTTGTGTATAACAATAACAAGTGGCTACCTTGCAGCGTGCCTTTTTAGTCATTTTACAAACTGAATGTTTCCGAATAGGCCTCTATGAGAAATGGATGAATTCATGAGGGTAGCAAAAGATGCTGGGGCTGCTTTGCAAATTCCTGCTTCCTTACCTTTGACAATTACCTTGTCTTTTGTCATTTGGGGTTATTGCGCTATCATTAACCTCTCCTCAGTTTGGAGAGAACAGCTTTAGGTTAAAATAGCTGTAACATTATTGGCAAGAAGAGCAGCATATTGCCAAAGCAAACAGATCTGTACTAAGGGCAGTGCGCACTTATAGGCAAGGAACATCACTGGTGAGCTCGGGCCAGACCCACCAGGCGACCCTGGTGATCCTCAAGGACCAAGGCCAATGCTGTAGACCAGAACAACCCTTTTGGGGGCTGCTTTCCCCAGGACATGCCCCCTCTCTGCAGCACAGCTCCCCAGGAGTTGTGTGGGATGCCCAGAGCCCCCTGTGCCTGGGCATCAGCTGCTTGTGTTTTTTCTCTGTGGCCGCAGCATGGGGCTTTGTGGCTCAGGGGAGCCTTTGAGCACACCATGGGCTGGAGCAGGACAGTGGCTTCTCCCTCTGTCACACGGACACCGATTGCCTGAGCCCACAGTCTCTCCTGGTGTTCACTGAAATGAAAAGTCCCTGGGTGGCAAGCCAGAAGGGCAACGCCGCCATGGCTCCTTCTACCCAGCAGCAGTCGGCTGGGCTGCAACCACTGCACCAGCGACCGCAGGGAGAGAAAGAAAGAGAGACAATAAAAAGTCTTAGCTGTACAAAGTCTGCCAGGAATTGCATGGCTTCAATTATAACTGGTTTGTTTTCCTATCGTTTTTATTATTATTATTATTATTATTCCAGATTCACTGGTTCAGTATTTAATTCTACCCAGAACTTCCTTGGTTTGGCTCCTTCTTGCACACTGGCTGAAGATTGCCCAAACTTTTCACTTGCATGTGTTTACTAGTTGACTTTAAAAAAACCAGTTTTACTTGAAAGGGCAGAAGCAGTAACAGTGTTGTTTTAGTTCAAAAATAAATGTGAACAAAACTACTCCTGACAGTTAACAAATATGAAATACACTTGACTTCTAGGCTATTAAACGAGAGCAGCAAAATGTTCCCAGCAGTTGCTTAATGCAATTACTTGATTAGAGAAAGGCATTTCATTTCCTAACCGCTACAAGAATAAGCAATATAGCTGTCAATAATTTTGCAGTGAGGGCTGAGGGCTGGTGGTCAGCCTTAGACCACATCTTTGCATGGTCATTAGCACATATCCATCAATGCAACCAGCAAAGCCTTAAGATTCTTAAGGGATTTCAGCAGTATGCGAATGACCTTTTCCTTCATCAGTTTCCAGGATGTTTTTGATTACTTAATATGCAGCACATCATAATGTTTTACATCAATCCTCCATTTAAGTCATATCATGTTATTTTGAAACAACCTACGATCTTGGCTGCCTTTTGCATTAAAGAGTTGATGTGTAAATGGGGTGGTTCCCTCTCAGAAAGCACCATCAATGGGCTGCAAGACCTTGTAGGTAGTGCTTGTACAAAATATATATTCTATCAGGACAAAGAGGAATTTGTCTTTTCTGTGACTAGTGTTGTGACTAGTGATTAGTTGCAAGCGACTAAGGGAGAGGTGGTGGTCAATCAGACAGCGTTGTGCTCAGCTCCTGGGGCAACGTTGATCCGTTTCTGACTCACTTATACAGTTCTGAGGGCAAAACTGACTCCATCCCAAAAAGACAGCTTTTCATCCCCCGTAATGTCTACTAGTGGGCATGAGTGGGCCTTCATTTGCATTTTAATGTGATCAGGATTGCACCTCTGAAGGGCATCTCCCAGCCATCCCCCACCATGGTGTGGTGTGTATCATGGAGGGGTCTCCGCGAGCATGAGCTGGTTCCCTTTCTGCTGAAGTAAAACTGAAAGGCAGGGTCCAGGGGGTTCAGGTACATGCCCTCACCACTGAAGGGCCCAGGCTAGCCTTAAGCAAACATCTCAGACACAAATAGGGTGGCTGTCAGATCTACAGCACCAACAGTTTCTCTCTGCAGACCTACCCCTGTTGCTCAGCACTACTTGTACTGCGAACATAGCCAGAGTGTATGCCTCCCAAGTTAAAGAGCTGCTGGAGCAGTGTATGGCAGTGGGCCACAGCAAAAACGTTCCTCGGTCACAAAAATGTTCACAAAAATGTCACAAAAATGTTCTTTCGGTCACAGCGTGTGTAGCCCAGTCCAGCACAAGAACTAGGTGCTGGTAGTCCCACGGTGAAGGTCATCTCTGCCATGAAGAGCCGAAGTCCATGGGCCTACAAAACCATACACACATGAAAACAGTGACACCCCTTTGCTTAAAACTAGGCTTCATAGGCAACTATGGGGTGGCAGGGCTGAGTAGTCCATGGCCAGAAGGGGCTGTTCACATTTCTGTGCTCCCTATGGCCTGAAAGGCAGGAGCACTTTTGTTTCCATAAAAGATAGAATAGTTTCCCTCATTCATCAGTCTTACTTGAGTCATATTTATAAATACATTCTGTCTGTGTTACTAAAGGAGACGTCTTGACCATGTGTTCAAAATTATAAGTGTGAACTCATAGTGTTCTGTTGTACATAAATATTGTCTGCCACGCTGTCATTCCTCAGCTTTATATTGATGCCTTTAAACTCATTTATGGTATAAATAATAATGCTTCCTTTTAGGGGGCTAGTTCCTGAGTTGAGCGATACACCATGCATGGTTTTATTGGGAGGATGGCACAGAATTAAAGGCAGGTTTTTCCTCATCCCCTCTCAAGCTCCAGGTCACACGATGCAGGAGGAAATATCCAGATCTGCTGTAAACTCTCCACCTTGCTGAACTCTATCACCACTGAAGTCATTCATCCAAAGCACCTGGATGACTTATAAGTTTTGAGGTTAATTTCCATATGCAAAAAACCCCCACAACACTCCCCCAAAAAAAACAACAACAAAAACAACAAACAAAAAACAAGAGAAAAAATATTGTGGAAAAATTAAAAACCTAAAAAAAATCAATTTAAGTTGGTGCAAAATATTTTTGTTCAACCTGAATGTAAGTGTTTCATTTGGGGTTTGGTTTAGCGTTGTTTTATAACTTTTTATTTCTATTTTTTTTAATGTAGACCAGTCTTCAAACAAACAAGCAAACAAAAATTACCCAAACGAAGAGTCAAACTATTAATTTAAAAAATACTTTAGTGCAATTTAAAAAAAAAATCTCATTTAGAAAATGTCAAAATGAAATTAACTGCTTCAAAACAATGTCCTCATTTTTCTGGACTGAATCTATATGCAAATTTTATTCAAATTAATGAACTGTAGTTCATCCCCCTGAAATATCAGCTTTCACTGAAAAAAAAAAAAAGTCTTCAGCTCTGCTCAGAACTTTTCCATGATGATTTCAGAATTGGGGGTATTTCCTGCATTTCTGTATCCTGCTGCACATCGACACTGAGACCAATTTTTTTCCCTTTGCCGTCTCTCTCAGGTATTCAGGTTTTGAGTCAACTCCCCTTGAGATACTTTTCAAGTAGAGCTTTTCATGGCCAAGCCAACGTACACAATACAGTTTAGCTTTTGCGAGGAATTGGGAGGTTTTCCATGTTAGGACTACTTCATGCATTTTAGAGAGATGTGAAATCAAGAAGGCATCTGTTCACAGATTATTAGTAATACACTTGCTAACACAGTTTGTAGGATGGTTACATGCAGCCGCGTGCAGGAAGCCAGCATCCGTCAGCAGAGAGGTCGTGGTACTACAGCTGACTTCTCTGCCCGTGCTTTTTGTTCTCCTGCCTCTCTCTTACCAGTGACTGAATTATTACAAATTGGGTTCAGATCCAGCGTGACACAGGGAAATTGGGAGCACCTCTGTTGCATTCAGCCTGCTGGCAGAACAGGTGCTAATGAGCAGGGGGGGCCTGTGCAACCATTAGATGTGGAAAGGCAAAATCCCCTCTGCTGGAACAGAAGGAAAATCCCCACCGTTGTAACTGCTCAGCCCCCAGTCAGCCTCCGGTGTGGCCCAGCGCACGCACCCGTTACCTTACCACACACAGGAGTTGCTTTCTAATTTTACTTCAAAAGGAATTTGAGCATACGTATTACCATAGTTGAGGAAAAACAGAATCCAGAATTACTTTCCTTGATGTGTTATTCATTCTCCTACTTGGCGTATCGAGGGCAAAATTCTCTCTCCTTTCTGATCCTGAGCATAGATCAAAAGGAAAAAAAGAGCCTCTATTTGCTGTTTGCATTTTCAGGACCCAGCCTTTACACACATGTATTCAACAGTAGTGCTTGCAACCTGTAGCTGAGAAAAATTCTGGGTGTTTGTAGTAGTTTGTAAACAAATTAACATAGCACTCATTTCGGTTTGTAATTGCAGTTCTGGCTACAAAATGCTACTGCACTGAGTGGCCTGCTGAAACTGGATAGTAGTCTTCCAATTTGATACTCCAGCGTCAGATATTGCATTGGTGGCAAAGTGTATGGGTTTTAATCCGTCCAGTTCCTGGACCTGCAAGTAATTTACTTGCATGAGTAATTTCTCCGAGTTTGCTCTCATACATAGATTTTCATGATATCAAACTCCTATCTTGCATTCATCACTGAGTGCCACACTTCATATGAAACCAGTGGGGAGTTTAGGCTTGTGTAATATTTTTTCCTCTTAATCTTTTAGAAGTTCTACAGTGTTATCATAGATTTCAGTGTCTCCTTTTCTGTCTTTCTGGATGTGTGCGTACCCATATATATGTGTGTGTGTATAAATATATATATGTAATGTGTGCTTGTGTAAGTTTGTCTACACAAAACCAGCTGTGCGCAATGCAATCCATTTTTCATCTGAAATGATAAAACACAACTGCCACAAAGAGTCTGATGTCATGTAAGAGGAAACTATACCCTAGGAGCCTGAATTCCACATTTCTATGTCTTACATACTTTCTCAGCCATTTCAATTGCAAATATGAAATGTGTTATGCTAGCGAATGTGAGGAGAGATGCTTACTCTCCAAATCCCATACCTAGCTATTGCACATTGCAAGAGCACAGCGATGGGGCATTAGAAGCACTGGAATACAAAGCTGGTTGTAAGGTGGAAAACTATTCCTTTTGTGAACAAAAAAATGCATTTTGATTTTTTTTTAAATGGTATTTTTCCAAAGGAACAGCCCCTCAGTTTCTGAAGCTGGAGGTCTTCAGGGCAGCGCCTTTCGGCTCTGCTACGTCCACCTGGTCCCCCGCCCCGAGCAGTGGCTGTGCAGGGAGACCTCTTTCCTCCCCAAGCAGCCCGCAGTGCGATGCTTTTGAAGTGCTACACCCGCCCCCTCGCCCCTTTCAAGCCCAGCCCATTCCAATTTAGGTGGCTTTAATCTCTGCCTTTCAACCGGTGGGCACATGGGGGTACCTCCAAACACGGACCACAGGGCATGCGCCTCCTCCAGCTGCCCATGCTGCCTGCCCTGGTGCCCCCAAGAAACCCGAGTGAGGGAGGCCGGCACTGCTGGCCTCAAGTGTTGGCATCCCCTTGTCCCTTCCTCGGCTGCCCTGTCCCCCCACATCCCCTGTAGCCCCCATGCACCTCCTCACCCCGCCAGGGCCACCAGGCTAGGAGAGGCTGGGTGCTTGCCCTGGCTCAGGCTGCTCTACTATATGTATATATGTACATTTAGGAGGGGCATTGCCATTTGAGGAGGAGGAAGGAGAAAAAAAGCTATCCCTTTGGGTAGCATTATTAAGTGGAGCAAGTGAGGAGAGAAAGAGTAGGGGGGGAGAGGGGAGAGAAAACAAAATGGAAAGCTCACATGAGGCAATGCAATTGGATGTCAGAGCAAGGGCTTTGATGTTGGTGGAGGAGATTAAATGTCCACATAAAGGATTGGACTCGGGTGGTCTGCGCTGTTTCCTCTCACGTGCGCGGCGGTGTGACAATTGCTTTTCAAACATTAGAAACTTACCACCTTCTAAACCAGAACTTAAAAAAGAAGAATAAAAAAAAAAAGACAAAAAAAAAAAGACATCAAAGAGGGAGCGCTTCTGGTCAGGGTCCGAGCACGGCGTGGGTTCATGTGTCGCACAGTCCCGCGGCTTCGCAGCGATGGAGCGGTACAGCGCTTTTGGAGATGGAGCGGAAACGTAGCTGCAGTGTCAGGCAGAAAAAAGGCCACTGGCGAGGCCCCCGCACAGCGATGTGTCCCGAAAGGAAAGGTCACCAGCAGTGAGTTATTCTTCCCAGATCCCCTGTGCTGGGCTCCCAGGTTCTCCCCAGCGCACACTCCTGAAATGACGGAGGAGCTGCTAGAAGCCAGAGTGACCCGGGAGTAGCATCATGCATATACATTCTCGTCTGGGCTCCCCTTCACAGGGCAGCACCCTCTAGCACAACACTTACGAGCTTTCCAGATTTTAAGCATGTTCTTAAGCCATATTGCCTCTGCAAAACCTTAGCACACTATTAATTTTCACACTTAAGTGCTTTGCTAAGTTTTGGACAGAGCCCCCGCCAGTTTCTCTGCAAATCTTGAAATTTAAACCATGACCTTATGAACCACTCTCCATAAGAGAGGATTTATTAGACTATTGTTGTTGTTGTTATTATTATTATTATTATTATTATTATTATTATTCCTGGGTGCTGATGGTTAGGAAAGTTAACTTTGTAGATGGAGGCAATCAGAAGTCCTTACTGCTTAAGGTTTAACAAAATACACAGAAATATAAGGAGCGTATATTGCTAATGTTTTACCCCTTTGGTGTCATTCTTGTAAGCGATAACTTAAAACATGGTCTCGTGCTTCAGTATGCTAAATATGGCCTAAAGAAACCCATGGATGTAAACAGGAAATTTTTGATGGATGTTGATGGGCTTTGGATCAAGCCTAAAAATAAGAAAGAGTGTACCACAAGTGACAAACTGCAAACTCTCCTAACTAGAGTACTGGAGGCTGAGGCTTTTGCCAATGAAGTTGAAGTTTGAACTTGCACTAATTTGGCTAATGTGGTTTCGTGCATTTTCTGCTGCAGTCAGCATTTTTATTCTGCTCTGATTATTGGTGCATTTGCAATTTTTAAAGACTTGGGTAGGGATTTTTTGCATTGAATAATTACAGAATAGTATTTACTGTTATTCCCTCAAACATTTTTTACTTCAGTTATTTATTCTGTTCTTTTTTCTTCTGCACAAATTTTCTGCAATCTGTAATTTTCTGTAAGGATCAGTAATCTTAACATTGACATATATTTTGATAGAGACAAAAAGAGGAAGTATTTCCGTTCGGAAAGGTAATGTAATAAAAATCTGGTTGATTTTTGATGCCAGAAAAAAAACATCGTACAGATTAAACTGAACTGTGGAATCCAGCCAGACACTCCAAGCTTTATCAGAAAAATGTATATACACTAAACATGCCACATGCACAGCATTTAAAATGAATATGCTAAAATTGTGCCTGAAAAAGATTGCATCGATATGTATACACCTCGTCTATTTCAGGTTAATAAACTTATTTGAAAATATAACTCATGTAATTTAATCCTACTGTATTTGCTGTGTAATAACAGTCCTGGTTACTAAGCTTGCACTCCCTACGTAGCCCTAAGCCCCTACTTTCAGTGTCTGCTTGCTCTGCTTAAACCGTAAGTCTTCAATACTGAGGAGTTTCTCTTCACTAAAACAGAAAGCAAGTGAATGAGATGGTGAAGGTGAAATTGCTTCATTTATGGTAAAAGCACTATGGACAAGTGAATGGAGTGTGGTTACTGTGGTAATTAGTTCACATTTTTGTCACCCTAAGAAGGAAAGTTTGCAAATCTCCCTAACAATAATGCAAGGAGTGAAGGCTTGGTCATACTTGCAAGGAAAATATTTGAGTCCAATTGATGTATGAACTCTAAAGCTTTTCTATCTCTTTCTGGTATCTCTAGAATGGATAAGATAGTTGTATTACGTGGTTCAAAATACCAAACATAAATCAAAGGATTTAGCATAGTTTTGTAGGCCACAGAAAGTCTTAGCTTACCAAGCTTAAGTTACACATATGTTTTTCATTAAAGAACCCAATCTCTGATCTTCATAAAAAAACACCAAAAATCATTGTCTATAACAAAACATCAAACAATAAAATTATCATTAGCTTTCTAGACCATTACGAAATGTGAATCCCTACATTAATCTTACTGTTACTTGGTTTAGTAAAGTGACCTTCAAAAAGATTTGGGGTGAATAAAGCAGTGAGGCATTTGCAGCGGAGCAGACAGCCTGACATTTAAGAGAATTCTCCAGTTTTACTGTAATCAACATAACATCACACATGCAGAAGCAATGATTTTAAAAGTAAGTCTGGGAGATAAAAAGGTCTGTTGCTCAGGGGAAAGACCTTGAAAACATTTAAGAAAATGACCAGACCATAACAGAAAACATGTAGGATCATCTTAAGACAGGGAAGTCACCGAATAAAAGCATATCGGCAAAAATGATTTGTGAAGAGCACACAAGTAGAGGCATGTCAGCTTTGAGGCAGCTCTGTGAATAAAAATAATTCCTTTACAAGTCACCTGCAAGAAACAGGCTCTGAGGATTTTCCCAAATGAAATGTATAAAATACAAGAAGGAGCTACTTCTGGCTGGAGATGCTGCAGGGTGGGGAAGGAGGAATCGTTTATCCAACAGCAAAGGGGCAAAGGAGTGTGCAGCAGTAAGACTGAGCCCATGCATCAGCTCTTGTTGCCCTCACCGAGAAGCCGGCAGCAACCCCAAAGGGGCTCAGGTGCCAAACCTGGATGGCAGCTCGTGCTGCCAGGAAAGGGGAAAGCTTTAAAAAGCCACACGGCTGCTGTGGCGGGGGCTCTTCCCTCTTGTAATCGCCTTGGTTTGGTCCCCAGGAGGACTGAGGGGCCTGGGTGGGTGGCGGGGAGGATGCCAAGGAGGGGGCAGGCATGCCCCCCCCGTGCCCAAGGGCAAGAGCAAAGCCCACAGACCCTGAGTAGGGGGGCAGCCAGGCCCCGTCCCCCTGAAAGGCCCCAGGCAGCTCTGAACTTAGTGCAAACAGCTTCCACTGCGCTGCCCTTGGTTGTATTTCTAACTTTATTATTTGGTGCTTCTGATTGTTTTTAGTTACTAATGGATATATACAATAAAATACAGTTATTTGTGGTGTTTAGATATCTCTAATTCAGAACACATTTAACAAGGACATTCAAGGACAGGCGAATACTTAGCACATGGCAGACCACATGTTATTTTTAACTTGCATCTGAAGGATTTGGAGCCTAAGCTAGAATGGATCCTACTATTATTCATTATACCCCAGATCATTAAAGTCCATTCAGCACTCCCGATTCATTGGCTTTCTCAGACTTTCTTTCCAGGCACCCATGCTGCCCTGGGTGCACCCAGCTATTTGGTGTTGGGGGGCTAGCAGTGAAAGCCAAGAGGAGTCTGCTGGGGGGACTCCCCGGGTGGGAATGCTCTGCTCCCCATCACCTCGAGCCCCGGGGGACACTGCAGAAACAGTGGCGTACGCGAACGTGGCTGAGAAGGTTTAGCATACGCACGCCACGGCGGATAGATGGTTTTGTTACCTGCAGCCAAGATTTGATCCCTTCACATAGGCCAGGCAAAGGCTGTGCTCATGGAAGAGTCGTCCGGATAGACGTGCGCTGCAAGGTTTTGCTAGTGCTTCAACATGGATCTTGAAGAAACTGTAAATTTGTGATGGGACATCGCACTGGGCTCGTAGGGCCCCTGCCCTGACTTCTCCCTGCAGGCTGCCAGGTAATTTATTCCTCTTCGTGTTGAAAAGCTCCTGCATTCCACCTCAGATGTGGTTGCACCTATTTGGTGCTTCCAAATGCTCTGTGATCAGAAATGCTCAACAAAATTCTTTGGGATGAAAAGACCTACGTAAAGGAAAATTAGTATTATGTATACTGCTAAAATAGGGGGCAAAGGATCTTTACATTTGCAAAGGCAAATAACGAGGTATTGAAAATCCCACTTATATTGGCCTAAGTTTTTTCTTTTGATTGCACGTTCGTAGGACATAAAGCAATAACAAACTTGCATAGCAATATAAAATTTGCATATGGGAAGAAGCAAAGTTGAACAAAATATGCAAGAATTTACAGCAGTGTTTTGGAGCCAATATTATTATAAGATGCAGTTCCAGAGAAGTACAGTTCAGCGCTGTCAGCTTTTTTTAATTTATTCATTAATTTGGGAAGGAAGATGGACATGCACAGCTTCATTCCAGGCTGAGGAAACAAGAGCTCAGACTATGAAGGAATCACTTTTTTTTTTTATCCATTCAACAAAAATCTGCTGGATCCAAAGTGGAATATGAGTGCAAAATAGATTATTGGCTCCTGGCTTTTTTTTTTCCACTCGTACAGCTAAATAAGAATAATTTTCCAAACAGAAATTCAATCCTAAATGATTTAATAATAAAATTTAATTGCCTAGATATTAGACAGAACACGAACCAAATTCAGCCTTGGTATGTACAAACTTGCCTTGATTAATTCTACCTACTTGCTGAAAGGGCTGGGTTTGGCTGCACTTTTTTTTCCCCTGTCATAATATTAAAAGCTGGTGTCGAGCGAATCTGAAAAGCTGTACTAAGCTAGTCAGAAGCAAATTCCCAATTTTTGCCTCATTCTTCTCCAGGCTTAAGAAGGGCTGAGAATGGTGCTACACATAAGCTTTTCAAATAACATCTCCTAGCCCAAAAACAGCACTAAGAGAGTTTCAGCTCTGCAATATGAACAAATCCTACTTCCCTTCATACACTCGAGAAGCATTTACTTTGAAAAGCGCCTCAGCTTTTTGTTTAGTTCCTATGCTCTAATCCTATAAAGCGTGATAAAATGCTGCATGTCTCCCAGAAAGCGCGGGACATTTGCCCTCCTCGGAGGTCTCAGGGATTTCTGGGGTAACTGGCATCGTGCCTGTGGCTCTCTTTGCTGTTCCAGGTGTCCAGGTAAACAAAGAAAAAGAGATCAGTGTGTGTGATAGCACCCATGAAAGCACCTTGGTCATGTGAATAAGTAAATCAGTGCCTTAAATTAATCCTCCACTTAAATTCTCTTCAAGAAAAGCGTCTTTGACTTTTGGGGGTAGGGGAGGTTTTTTTGCAACCGTTTAGCCAAATAGCGTTAAAAGAGCATCCCAAACAAAAGAATAGGAAGGAGAAGAGGAAACCTCACTTCAGTTTAGACTTTGCGAGTGCGGCACACTGTGCAAGCCTGGCAAGGAGAAGCGAAGCGATAGCCCCTGCAGGCAGGCGCGGGCAGGAGAGAGGTGTACATCTGAGCCTCGTCCCCCTCGCCGGGGGCCGGGGCCAGACCGCTGGGCAGCACGGGGCTCGGGGTACACCATGGCTCCCAAGCTGGCTCACATCCCTAGGAAACTCCTGCCCACCTCCGTGGTGGGAACTGGTTCTTGGTCTGCCCTTCGAAACTTCAGCTCCGCTTTTGGGTTTCCCGCCTTCCCTTGGTGTCCACTGCAGATGTAATATTTATATTCAATTTATTATATCTTCTCAAGTTTGAAATATGAAGGGGAGGGGAGGTGGGAGGAGAGAGGAAACCATATGTCAAGAAGACTGAATCAAAGTGAAAGTGGTGTGTGTGCACGCATCGGAGGAGGCTAAGTTTGGCCTGATGTTTTCTATTTTGACTATTGGAAAATTTTGGTGAGATGTGGGCTTGGTGTGACATCTGTTTAGCTTTGGGGAGTGTGTACATGTCCGTGTGTGTGTGCGGCAGAGACTGATGTCTTTCTTTGCATGAAGCTGCACAGTATCATATGGTGATATAAAACATGAACACCCACTTAGAAAATTCATGCAGAGTCTGCTGGGGTATTTCATCTCTCTTTATTCTGGTGGGTTTAACTCATGGGGCACACACAGAAAAAGTCTTTTTCACAGTCAATATAGTGTCTAGGAAAGCTCTGCACCAGTGATGTCTTGTGAACCAATGGTCAAAAACTGGGATTTTTTTAAAGCTTCTTTATGATGAATCCATCCTAACACGTTCATCCAGGCTCTGAACAAATATTACAACAGGTGTCGAAGGATGGTGCTCCAGCTAATGTCGCTTCCTAGCCCAGTCTGCTACTTACCCTAAAAGCCACAATATGCGTGACTGGCAGAGGCACTGCCGTCTTGCAGCTCCCCGTTTGAGTCACCCCTGGAAATCAGGCCACCAATTTTCTCTTCTCCTGGTGAGAAATGAGACAAGCACCCAAGGGGTTTGCTGTTGTTGTTTTTTCTACTTTCTCCATATTAACAGTCCCAATATTTGTTTATAAAATAAGGAGGCAGGGGGCTAACAAGCCCAAGCAGAATTTATAGAAAGTTGTGTACAGCTCTGCTGAAAACAGAGCCCAATACTTCAAGGGTAATCAAGTGCCTGCAAACCAGCTTTTCCAGCACTGCTGGCAATAATTAGCCATTCAGACTGCACTAAAAGCTGTCTGAAGGCGGAGAGACATCGCTAGTTTGAGGAGTTGCTTTAAAAAAAAATCTGTCAATATTTCTTTGCCGCTGTTTTGCTTTAATTTCGTTCCATTTTCTGTGGCGTTTCTGTACAACCTGGAAATTTGTGGTACCCAAAGAGCAACACTCAGTGTTTGTCGGTTTTTCAGGCAGTAAAGCATTTGACATTAGTGTAGTTTCTATTTTTGTGTAAAATCCCAAACATCTGTTCCACAGGAGATGGGTTTGCTACCAAGCACTACTGTTAGATTTCTCGCCAACAAGTTTCATTGCTTCATGTGGTTTGTGTTTTGTTCTTTAAACAGTTAATTATGTTTTATTCTTTCTTCCATAAAAGCTAAATTTAGCCAAGATCATCTCTAATCTGAAACATTTTATGGAAATGACAGTGTTGTTAAAAAAAGCATTCTGGGTAGAGATTACAAATGTATAAAATAAGTGAGCACAGTGTCCTTTACGTCGCATCTCTGTTCACCACTCCATCTTTGATGAGTACGGGCAAAGGCTGTTATAAATGGAGATCGAGTAGCCTACTACACACACACGTGTGTACTAGTACGCTCTCACACACACGAATGGACACGCACACATATAGGCACAGTGGTTTATATGCTGCTGTCAGCAACCGGTCCCTGATTCACTGAGCTCAAAGAGGGGGATCGCAACCCAGCTGATGGGATTTATAAGAACATTTTGTAATATCTTAGAAGAGCAGGGCTGGAAGAGACCTCAAGAGGTCACTCCATCCATTCTCTGTCCCTAGAAAGACCAGCCTCATCTATGTTATTGCTGAGGAGTGTTTTTATAACTAGCCCATGGAGACATCCTGTACAGGAGATTGCACAGCTGATCTCTGCTGTTGCGAGGGTTTGCTGCTGCCTTGCAGGCACCTGCGTGCTTTGTGTGCACCCTGGAGTGCATTCCGGTAGCTGCTGGGCACGGAGCAGTGCTAGCGGGATGGGAGCTGCTAATCTGAGCAGGCAGAGCAATCCTGAACGTATACAGCACATCTCTGGTGCTAGAGGATCACCTAAGGGAGGGAGGAGGTTTGCCATTCATTCGAGGGGTGTCAGGATTTCAGCCAAAACGTACCCAGTCACCACAGGGACATGAAATGCAGGGATAAACATAAAATATTGCCAAGAACGCCGGCAGTCTTACTTATCTGCCCCTCAACTTTTATCAAACCAAAAAATAAAGTCTGTTTACAAGAAACTGCTGAGAAATTAGTCTGTAGTGAGTGTACTTAAAGCAGGTCACCCGCTTTTCCAAACATCCAGCATCTGTATCTTAAGCTGACTCCTACGTGTTTTATGTTTTCATTTTTCCCTCTATGTATGAATACAATTTAATGCCCCCATCACCTCTAGAATGATGAAATGGACAGCAACTACTTTTGGCAAATGAAATGTGGGTCCCTGTACTTCAGCTCCATCAAGGTGCCAGTTCTTCCTCCTTACACTCCCTTTGATTGAACTGCTGCCTTGTTGGTCAGACCACACAGTGCTACGTCCAAGAAGCAGAAACTCAAGTGCTCTCATTATGAAACGTTAAGTACTTTCCATACAGACCTCCAGCAAAACATAAACAGGGAATATTCTTGTGGAAAACTGTGGGAAGCTCTCTGCTATGTATAACCTAAAAACCCTGCGTGGAGGAGGAGCTGTGCTCAGCCAGCGTGGATCCTCCTGCTGCTGTCCTGCACATAATGGCAGGGAGGTTGTATCTGGCTACCCGGTTTGGTAGCCATCGATTTCTGGACTGCTCTACCTCGCACCCAGCATGGGGTGCTTCCCCGTAAGGGAAACCAAACAGCCCCTCTGCTAGATTTGCATGGCAGTGCAGCGGCCGTTACCTCCTGCTGCTGCTCCGCAGGACACCCCACCGCCTCCTAGCAAAGAAGGACCTCAGAAAATTTGTGTGGTATTTGCATGGACTAACAGAGAAAGGCGCGCCTCTCGGGCACTGAGCCCAACCAACACGGCCTGCCCTTGTTTGCTGGAGAAAGCAAAACCCTTATGGTGGTCACAGCAACAGCAAAATGCAGCATGGGAAAAGCAGGCAGGGTTGTGCTGGATCTTGGCACGGTGTTTTCCCACCCGTGCTGGATTTTGCACAAGTGTTCCCAGCAAGCTCGTGAGGTGAGGTAGGGAAAAAAGAAAAAAAAAGGGCTAAATTTGCTTGGAGCAAAAGAGCCAGGGGAAAGCTCATAAAAATGGCAGCTAACGCTTTGTCTCCCTCCCGTGACTCGTGGTGGGATCTAGCCGTGCTGGAGGCCTCCCTGACAGGTGGCTCAGAGTGGCCCCAGCTCAGGTGCAGGACTCCTGCTGATGCCCATGCACGCAGCCACCCGCAGGCAGCCCATGCAGACGGGGGAACCATGCCCAAACACGGGGTCTTTTAGGCATTCCTGGGAGTTTTGGGGGGCTACAGCCCAGGAGGTGCATTTCTGGGGTCTGCGAGACTCTGTAAAGATCTGCCACTGGTTCACTCTCTCGGTCATCATTTTTTTTAATACTGTTATTACTCTTTTGACAAGAAAGGATAATGTGCTCTGTGCACTTGTAGCCTGCAAACCTTTTTTTTTTTTTTTTTAATTTTTATATTTCACTGATTCTTCGGGGATTCAGCAGCTTTAATCGTCTGCCTTCAGCTCTATGGCCTTCAGCCATCACATAGACTTTGCTGAAAGACTCCAAGATTGATGGGGCAAGGGCTTTTAGTGCAGGGGAGTCATATTCAGTCTCCCTTAGCAGGCACTCTGTAAACATCTAGCAATACTAATTGTTGTCTTGCATGGAGCATCACCTGTATTGCAGAGTGCCAGCTGCCTGATGAAGAATTACCATCAAAATGTGCACCAGCTTCTGAACAGGGGCTGCACTGCCTGTGTCTAATGCAGCAGGAAAAGGAGAGGGTCTAGAGGCAGGGAAATATTTTTTCTGATCCGTATATAGCTTTTGTAACACTTTGTTGCTCGAGTGGGTGTACCTGTGTAGCAGGTACCAAACAGTGACAGTGTCTGGAGGCAGAACACAGGTCCACGGTGTACTTGACACCAGAGCACATCCTCCTATGTGCTTGCATGCGACTGTCCTCATGTCAGGCAGCAGTGTAGCCTCTATACCACCTGGTTCCCTTACTTGAAAAGAGGTATCGGTGCAATTCTGGGCGACTGTGGATATCATGGTATGTTTCATGTTTAGGGAGGTAGTTAAACAATTTGAAATATGTATCTTTCATATCCAGGGATTAGGTTTTCCCTGCATCCTTTCTGCATGAGTGCAATATATGTGTGTGTCCGGGTTACACTTTGTATTGGGGAAATGAAAATGGGCAGAAATGCTATGGAAATACACATCAGCACCCTGTGTTTTCTCCGGAGCAACAATATTCCTCTGTGTTCCTCCCTTCATTACTTTGCATGCATTTGCAAACTTCCCGCCTCCTTCTTCCTGGGAATTGTGTGACACATCTTTCTGAATTTTCTGTTTGGCGCTATCAAGCTTTAGCTTCAGAAATACCTGTCACTTCCTGGATCTAATTTCATTTTGGCTATAAAATAGACCACCCAATTGGGGAAGGAAATATTGTTAAACTCCATGCTAATTGTTAAATGATTTTTTTCAGTACTCGGGCTTCACTGGAAAGGAGCCAGATTTGTGGTGGGATACAAACCACTGAGAACTGAACAGAGACCACCAAATATACTGTTCTACAGGCAACTCATCAGGAACATACAAAAACACAAAGCAGGCTGCCTTTCCCACAACGTGAAACTGTTGCTGGAGTTCAGCAACACAATTTGAACACTTCTGCACTGGGTTCCTCATCTTTCGCTCAGTGCTAAGGTACCTATTGTTGCCTTGCTCTTATACAGCAGATTTCCTTGTAAAATTGGCATTAATCAATCCTTCCCGTGTGCTCTAAACTTTTCTTGACCGTCTCTTCACATCACCTTTTATTGCCAGACTCTGCCTTGCTTTTATCTGCCATCAGAACCGCGCTAAAGCCATTGGCGTTCTGCGTTGCAGATAAGCTCGCCATTGTTTTAAACCCCTGTCCCAGCGCCTGGCTCTGCAAATCCCTTTGTACACAAAGAGGTCAGCACCATCCCCGCTTGAGGCTTTGCAGGAGGGAACCCCGGCGCTTGGCTGGGCTGAGAAACAGCTTCCCAGGGCGGCCGCCCCGGCACGGGCAGGGGTCTTGGCTGCAAGAGGCGGTGCCTCACCTTCTCATCGCCAGCCACAGTGTCCTGCCACCTCGGTTTTCTTCTCACCGTTGCTGGTGAACAAACTCAACAAATCTGTGGATCCTTCTTCACCAAGCCTGCAGTGCTGAAATGCTACTAGTATAGCATATATATGTCCTTGTATAATTTTCTGCTTCACACTCTTTGGATGGAAGGAAAGCAGTAATCAGTCCTCAAGGAAAATGGCAGCATAAGCAAAGGGATGCTATTCCTTGCTGCTCTCACCTAATCTAATTCAGGGCAAATTATGACAGTGGTTTGCACCATCTAACGCCAGGAACCATTTTAACGCGATTCTAAAGGCAGTCAAGGTGTTTAGGGCACAGCTGGGTGAAAAGATCTTCCTCCACACGCACATGCCTAGGCACACAGTTTCCACTGAAACAAAATTCCCAGTGAATATTTCATAAAACAAAAATAAATATAAAATGCCACTCATACTTACGTGCTGTGTTTAATCTTAAACCACAGAAAATACCATCACAAACTTAGTTTCAAAATATTTCAAACCAGAAGGTGTTCTTTTCCCTCGAGAAATAAGGAAACAGACTGTCAACTATTAAAACAAAATTTCAGACTATTTTCAAAATATTTTCAAGGCAATTTGTCTGAAGCAGGTGCTTTTTGTCACGAAAAGATCCAACCTGATAAATCAGCATGTGAAAAAAATATTGCATTGAAAAATTGACATCTGACTCCAGTACGGATCATCATTCCCACTGTATCCACTAAAAGTTAGTAACTGCAGGCTGTTACTGAATCATAAAACGGAAGATCACCGAGATGACAAATAATAAGGTTTTTTAAAAGAAATCACGTATGAAACCACAGTCATTCAAATACGAATGCGTCGACTCCAGAAAGCTGTCTGCTACCTTAAATCTGACATCATTCAGCAAATTTCCAGTGTTTCCATAATCTCTTCACCTTCTGCCTTGCAGCAAAATATGCTCAAAAGTCTGTGAAGGATAGAATTCTACTTTTCCTTCTTGCTGCTTCAGGCTCCAGAGGCTGACATGGGGGCTTATCACCCCAGCTCTCCAGCAGAAAATATATTTCATTTTCCCACTTTGGGCAAGTGATTTGTGAGTAGGGAGAGGGCGGCGGTCACACAAAGGCTAAAGGTGGCTTGCTCTTCTCCCGAGCCTACAATCACTTCTAGAAAGGAATATGCCTTTTATCTGCAATAAAAAGTGAGATAATAGAAAAGCACCCAGGCCTTTGCTACCTACGCTGGTCTGGAGTAATAACATTTCTGTGTGTCCTTCCGTGAGTTTGGGGTTTGAAATACTAAACTGAGGTAAAGGCTTGAAAGATGCTCGGTTTTCATTCTGACTTTTGGTCAGGCTGGTGAGGAAACCCTTCATTTTATGCTGTTTCTTCCACATCTACATTTATAACTTGAGAGAAGAAAGTGGCACTTGGAAAGGATGAGACCAGTGGTGTCCAACATCCTTGTTGTGGCCGACAGGAACGGTCAGAGCGACATACAAAATCAGGGATTTCAGAAAGGTGAATTGTTTCTAGATAGAATGACTGTAGCTGTTTTGTCAGTGCTAGCTGTGTATAAAAAAAAACAGTAATTGTAGAAAACCTCAGAAAATACTCTATTTTGAGTTGAGTCAAAGCAAATCATTAAGAATTGTGGCTAATTACTTTGCAAATGAATCTAGAAACAATAAAACCCCCTAAGAGTAATGGTTTCAGCTGCCAAGGCTTTTAGAACAATTTCAAAATAAAATTAAATGCAAAGTATTATTTCCAGTAAAAATATTTTATTAAAAATGGCATTCTGAAAACAGTTGTAAAGTATTTCATTTTTATATTTTTCACTCCTCCTTGAGCAAAATAAGTTAAAAAATCAGCATAAATTCATGAAATGTCATTTTAGCCTAAACCTGCATTACTTCAGTGGGCAAAAAAATATTTTGGCCATAACATTTTATCCAGCTCTATAAAACAGGATTTCTTTAGTCTGTTTTCTTTTACTCATCCATCCACCCTACAATTCGATGCCTGCTTTTCTCACTCTTTCTCCCCCGTAAGCATGACTGTGGGCTATATAATAATACGGCGTAATCAATGGCGCATGAGCAGTGCTGGTAAGTGAGAGGAGGAATCCCATTTACTGATGGATTGTATATCTGACACTACCATCCAAGTGGCTGCTTTCACATCTTTTCAATTGTTGTGTCAGAAAATCAATCCATGACTTCAGCAAAATCTTGACACTTTCTCCTAACTACAGAGGGGACCGTTAATAATTCACGACCTCTCTTCTTTTTCAAAACTCATTTATTCTGAAGCTAACCACCCCACAAAATGCTCATTGCTGAATCTGCTGCTGCCATTCTTCTGTCGCTCTTCTTCTGAAGTTAAAATAAGTCATAAGAGGGTTGCAGGTATTTTTAATGGCCAAATCTCAGGAGAGGATTGGTGACAAATAATTCTGAGGGTGGAGATTGTTTCACAGTGTGGGACTCTGTTCTGTGCCATGTACGCAGAGTCAAGTCAGCTAATGCTGTAATTGCATAAACAGGATGGTCTTGGTGAAGTTAATTTCCTGTAGCGGCTTCTAGATTTTGTGACAAGGCTGTGTGTATAAGAAATGTTCTCACATTCTTGACACACAAAAGATAAAAATGGCAGGCTTTCTTGAGGTAAATATGGATATAAATAGCTGAAGAAGGGTTTGTGCACCAGAAATCTTCTTGGTTTTTCCCTGTTTTTACAGCTGATACAATAAAAGTACTTACTTCTCACCACAAACACTTTAACATAAAATATCCATAAAATATCTATTAAAAGAACACTTTTAGAGGAGAATTGGTCTGTTCCCCAGCTTATGTTTCTGTGGTGTTTCATAGCAAGGGAAGGAAGGAGAAAAAAGTCTCTTTGAGAACAGAAGCAAAACACTGTTCAACATGTGAAGTATTCTGAACACATAAAAGTTAGGGATTTGACCTTCTAAGTTATCTGTGGTGGGATTACCTATATCAAAGCAGAGATCACAAGCAAGTAAGCTCATATCCTTTATAATGAATGAAAATATTTCCAGTAGTGTCCCCCACGCACTATCTATCCAGGTCAGAGCTTTCAAGCCTAAGTAATTAAACAGTAGATTTCTGAATTTGTGGTTGTGGAACATAATAAATGCTCATAAGTTTCTCAGATAATGTCATTAAAGCCAGAAAAAGCTGGTCTTCTTTTATTTAGTTATCTAACAGAATATGGCCGGTTTGAACATTTTGACCACAGTCATTGATTTAACCTGCTGTTGCCACCCAGCCCTGCAGTTTATTAGAACTGGTGACTTACTGGAAAGATAAAAAGCTGTATAAACCACCGTTAATCTCCAGAAAGAGGTTCTGTCTTTTTGTCTTCCTGCTTCAGACTCATCCGTATATACGTCTGTAGTGCTCCTGGGTTTCAAACAGGGTAGGCAACTTAGTGTGGAGAAAGGAGATGCTCCAGCGACCTCTCCCAGTTTGGCTATATATATGCATATAAAGCCCTTCTGCAGACTCCGTTCCTTCTGCAGTTCAACATGTGCTATTGTCTCCAGCTGACAGAAATTGTGTTTTCATACCTACCGGATGTTCTAAATTTAAATACTATCGGTCTACTGTAAATAACAATGAAATACTTTACTCTGACAGCATTGGAGGCAGCATATGGATTCAAGTTTTAGACAACACTACATGTAAAATGCCTTTCCTTTTATAGCAGAATATATTTAGAGTCTTTTAAGCTCAGCTCCTGAACTGAGTATGATGCATCTAGTCATCCAGGCCAATCAACAGCAGAATCACAACTTCATGTCAGTGCAATACATTGTTAACTGATATGTCAGAAAATCAATTAATTACTTTTAAGTAGCAGTTAAGAGTATCCACACAATACTGCCATGTGAATTATTAAAGAAAGCAAGGTTGAGTTTTCTCCGCAATTGAAATCCTGTCTTAGAAGAAAGTGCAAAATGCTGCTTCTGCCCTGAAGCCTAATCAACATTATTGGGCAGGCAACAGGAACCAAAAGAGTGGTGGAGGGTACAAAATGGGAAGGATGCTGCCTCCCAAAGCAAAGGCACCAGCAGTCTGTAATGGCTACAGCTATTAAGAAGCCTGAGCGATAAACCTTCCCTTCTTCAGAGGTACAACAACCTCCAAATGGGAATAATGGCAGGCATGGCTCTGAGAGACTAGTGAGCAGAGCAGCGTGAGAAGGGCAGAAAGGACCTTCTGTGTCCTTCTATGGCTTCACCAAGGGACCTGCTCAGACTTTGTGCACCTCCTGTCACTCTCTGTTATAGATTTTCGCCTGGGACTCTCCCCTGGCATGCTGAAGGGAAACATAGCCTTAGTGGGACATCATCATCATGAAGCTTTCTGCTTTCTTCATGCCTTGGTCTGTTGGAGATGCTACATGGGTGAATAAATCAGTGAAGGTGGAGAGGTGACTGTGAGGTGGGATTTGGCTTGGGCTTCTGATTTCCTCTCTTCTTGTGGTGGCAAAGCTTCACAGAGTAGGGTCTGGAGGGCTCAAGCAGGTCTTGTTAGAGTGAAGGTTGGAAGGTTATCCCATCAGTGCCACCACCAGTGAGGCTGGGCAGGCTGTGTTGCGGTCCCTGCTCTGCAGGGTAGGAGCGTGCCCTGAGGTAATGGAAAGCTGACAGTATTTGTTGTGGCTGTCCCTTCACATCTGGAAAAAGCGTGATGTTCTTGGTTCAGCTTGGCCACAAGCAAAAGTGTCCCATCCGAGTCTGTGAAAGATGGCCCTTGCTCTTCTCCCTCCCACTGTTCTCTGCTCCCTCTTCCTTCTGCCAGGAACTGTGGGAAGGATTGGAGTGGGGGCAAAGAGCAACCCCATGCCCAGCCTGGATTTTCTGGGGTTTGTCCTCTCCATCACCATAGCCAGGGAGCTCCAGTTGGGTTGCATGCTGGAGGGGAGGATACAGCAACATGTCTGTAGCGCTGGGGTGCTACCACTACCCAAATGCTTCAGCACGCGGTGGGTTCAGGCTGCACGTCATTGCAGCAGGGACTACACAGACACCGTGGTTTGCTTCCTGGGGATTTTAGTCCTACCTTTAAACTACTCACCAAATCTCTAACAGTGCTTGAGGCCTGACAGATTGCTAAATGGAGGTCTGGGAAAGATTTTGCTCCAAAAGCTAATGAGTCATGGTGTATCTGTGGTGCCTGCTTTTCCTTGTCTGCGTGGCCTGTAGGAATTCTGGCTTTGCAGGGTTCAGATACAGAGGTCCCGGGTCTGGTGCTTTCCAGGCAGCTGCCTGGCACTGGAGAAGTCTAATAAATGATTCAAATTCATGACCCATACTTGTCAGGGCCCTCTCTGATGGCGCTTCTTTGGCTTCCCAGATCACATCTGTCCCTCTGGCTAAGGTGAGAAATAATAGGTAATTTTACACACACACACACTTTTTTTTGTCAGAAAATGTCTGTTCATCAAAACTCAAGCTTTTCACAAAAACATATGTACTGGTTTTGACTGGAAAACTTCCTTCAGCTTCTGGGGTGGGATGTCAGGTCAAACTAGAGACTGCCTCTGCAACTCTGCCTGGATGTGGGAGGCCCCAGTCCTGTCGCTGCTCCAGTTGTACTCAGCTATTCCTGGACGGGACCCGCTCCAACAGGAGAAGCTGGGAGAGCCAGCCGCTTGGCGGCTAGCGCTGTGCAACCTTCACCTCCTAGGTATGGCTCATCCTGGCCACCCAAGCAAGCCCCCTACCCACGGGGAAGGTTGGAAGGTTTGAAGCCCCACATAGGAGGAAAACTTTCTGAAGTATCACGCTCAGACAGGACATGAGCTCCCAGCTAGACCTGTGCCAGGTCTCTTGGCAAACCTTGAGCAACCAAGAGGCGCAAGGTCTTCAAGATGGTAACAGAGATGTTGGTGGCGTGTTGAAATCTGCATGGGAACAGCTCTGCCAGGCTTCTAAGTGTGGTTTCATTTGGCATTTTAGCATTTTAGCTGTACTGTGGCACATGTGCCCGACGTTGTTTCCAGTCCTGTATTTCAAACCAGGTTAGTCTACACCAGTCTGAGTCCGTGGGCTAGCTTCTGTGCTGGTAGAAGGCCAGGGAGAGGAGGGAAACTGAGCTGACAGAAAATGTGTCGGTTCTGCAGTGATTCCGGCTGAGTCTGACTGAGAAAGTCTCCCGTAATGAACTGAAGTTTTGTCTAAAGTGCGCGGGTGGGTGGCTCGGGGTGGGGGAGGTAACGGGCAGTCTCACCTCTTCCATGTGGCCATGTAATTACAGCCTGGGGTAGCTCTCAGCAGAGGAGAGAGAGATGGAAACAGCTCATCAATGCAGATACAGCTGCTGCAGACACAGCAGGGCAGAGACCCTGGCACTCGGGGTGGACAGAGAGTTGGCATTTGGCTATGGCACAGGCTAGCTGGGTTGGCATCGTTGCTTGGCCAGGTCATCGCAAAGCTCCCTCTCTTGGCCAGCATCGACCTGAGACCTTGTGCTTCCCTGAGCCTGCAAACCTGCAGCAGAGCTCAGCACGGGGATGGCCACGCAAGGCAGAAAAACCCCGAGCGCTGCGTAAAGTGTGCGCTGGTACCTCCTCTGAGACAGCCGCCGAGTGAGGCAGTGGGCAACGCTGGCAGGGGGAGGCAGCTGCCCGACGGCTGTGCCCCCAGAGCGGCAAGTCAGCAAACGTATTCCCAGGTTGCCAAGGCTCCATCTTTTTCTAAAAGTAATCATTTCACAACTCTTTGACTTTATTTAAAGGAGGCAGTGATGGAAGGACAGCTTATGTCAAAAAAACCAAATGGATAAACATGCTTTTGATTGCTTTCAAATGTCTAGTAAGCAGCTCCAAGACAAATGAAATTTTAGCTGTTGTTCTGAACGTCTCACAGAGTTTGGTTTCACTGGAGAACACATCCAGCTTCAGCATGGTGAATGTGCACATAAATATTATCCCTTATCCAAAAAAGTCCTGGCATTTGAATTTCCCCAGTAGCCATGTGTATTTTTCAGTGAAATCCACCCTCATCCACAAGCTTGGCAACCCCCTCAGAGACACGGGCAAATGCCCGTGACATCCCACTTCCAGAAAAACAACCTGCTTCAGAAGGGGGTTGCTAAACGCTCTGCAAAGAGGATGTAGTGCTTCAAAGCTAGTTAAAGATGGTGTTGCATGTCGAAAACAGGACGTGTGCTCCATCCTGTTTCATTCTTACTTGCCTCTTTGGGTTTTTTTGGTCTGTGTTATGCTTTTTTAAAATATGTCAGTCATTTAGCTCAGTTCAGAGAACCCTAAAAATACTTCTGTTCATAAAGTGAAACTCTCTGTGCTTTATTGAGTAATATCTCTGCACAGTCTTAAAAAAAAGATTGACAGAGGCTGGATGTTGAGACGGGAAAGGAACACCAGATTACATTCATTTCCTTGCATGTTTTTTTGTATAGCACAGGCCACAGAAGCCCATCGTTTCTATAGGGAGCCCAGACCCTTGTGTTCAAGAAATATAAGTTTAGCAAAGCATTGCAAGGTGCATAAAGGGATGCGTGTGGGAACCCAGTCATTTCAGTGTTCCTGTCTTGCATATTCAGTGAAGTAAAGGTTTTATTGTTCACATGAAGCTGGTTTGGACAGGTGTCCTGCAGTATGTGTGGGGATGTAAAGAGCAATATATAAGAAGACAAAATGCTACATAACTTCGGGAAACCTGCTTTTGTTAACAGGGCAATTTTTACAGTTTTTGGAAAGCTGTATAGCTAACGTCCCTTCAGTCTGAAAACAGAAGCCATTTAATCTGCTTTCATTTTTCATATTACCTGCTAACGGGACGCCATCAAATGGCACAGTGTTCCCAGCTACTTCCATTTTATTTCAGACTGATGTTTACTCTTGCTTTACAAAACAGATTATAAAGCTTCCCAAGGACTAATCTTAAAATTTGTGCAATGCTCCAGGTTACTGAGGTTAAAAAGTTATCACAGCCCTGGCTTCCAGATGATCTGAACACCAATAGCTTCACTGAAAGTTCATGAGAGTTTCAGGTCTTTATCACCTCCAGAAAAAACAGACTTCTATTTTTTAAGCTAATGCCTTGCCGAAATGTATGTCTTCCTTAAATAAGTATTGGGTCAGATCTTACTGCTTGCAGTAGATATGTACAAATTAAGAATACCTCTTTTCTTGGCTCTCATAACCTCCTCTCTGCCCCCTACCACCTCCAGGCTAACACTGTAGCATACAGCTGAAAACTGGCTAGTGGGACAGTGAGTGCGGTTGATGCAACAAAAATGTAGCTGGGGTTTCACTTGCATGTTCATTTGACCGTCTTTGCACTGTTGAACACACACACTGTGAGTAAAAAGCATTCATCTGAAAGGACTGATAGCTTTTTCCTAGAATCCCAAAATAATCAAACTAAAATAAGTGGTAAAGAAAGTCTTTTGCAATCTCTTCAATTCTCTGTCAACTAGGGTATTATAATACAGAAGAAAAGTATGAAACCCAAATCCATCCTGGGTCTGCAGTTTAGTTTTCCCTGGAGATCCGTCCTCTCTGGTGTCAACATACATGTATCTTGCATAGCCTTATCATTCTTTATCTTTATGTAAATGGCCACAAGGTGCTCACACTCTGATAGATGGGCAACAAGCAATAGGAAAAGGAAGGTGAAAACTGATAATAAAAAAAAAACATGAGAGAGCCGAGGACTAAAGGTCTGTACATTTCAAAAGCTCAAACCTAACACTATATGGAGGGATGGAAAGAAGGAACGTTTTCTGTAGAGTTAGCATCTGAAGATAGCAGCTAGTGGGGGGTACTTTATCTGCCCTGTAACAGAGGGACTATTGCATCTCCGCCGAACCACTGTCGGCAAAGCCCAGGAAACATCTTGCCGTGCAGTTGATGAAACATTTGCCTGAGGTCTCTCGCAGTCCTCCCGTGGCAGTTGAATAATGTCATAACCCAGGATTGTGTAAGAGTTGCTAGAGTGGTAGAGATTGTACTGTTTCATTTCATGTCACTGGGCTTTCTGTTGGGTTTTCCTTTTTTTTCCTCTTTCTGGTCTTTTCCTTGGGAAAAGGAGTATGTTTCTTCTGCAGGTCTCTCCTTTACTCAGGCAGTGTTAAGACAAAGTTCAAAAGAAAGGAAAACCACTTCTTGTTTTCCTGTTCAGTACAAGAACAACAGCCAAACAGCCCCAAACAGTTTCTGAATTAGCCTTTCCCAGAAGTACATTTTATTTCATTGTCCCTTTTATACCAGCTGTGGTGCAAGAGTTCCTGTGATTCCACGGGAATTGGAACCTGATCTCATGGCCTGACAGCTTCAGCCGTTCCTGGAATAGCTTAAGCACACGCGCAATTTTCCTCATAGGCAACGTTGCATGTGTTGAAGTGTTTGTAGGGCCTATAGGTTTGTGGCCATATGCTGACAAGTGAGATTTTAGCATTTTTATAGAATATAGTATTTAAAATCCTAACAGTGGTCTCTACTTGAAATGTGAAATTTGGCCAGCAGCAAATCCCCAGTAAATCTCACAGCCTTTTGTTTCCACATGCATTTCCTGATTTCATTAGAAACATCCCATCCTGGAATCTGGAAACACAAACAAAGAAAACAAACAAAAAAACCCATATCAGCTATGCATTTGGCAACATTTATTTTTGTCTACCCAGATACAACCGCTCCTAGTTGATTTTGTTTCTTCTTATCACTGTCTGTGACCATCTCTCCATTTTCTAGGAGGAGAAATGGATCACAAAAGATGAGGTGAAAAAGTACAGGGAACACATTTGGTATCCTAGCCAACACTCCCCTCCTTAAATTAAAAAAAAAGAGAGGGGGAAGATCCCCGTGTGGGCCACTAATTGCACAGGGGTTTTACACTGCTGTGGTACAAGAGATGCTCTGTAAATCTCCATTGCAAGCTAGCTTCTGGTTGTCCTCCAACTGCCTTTTGCACTCTTTCAGTGACTGCAGCATTTCGGCATGCTTTGCAGAACAGCTGGCCTAAACTTTGGAGCCTGGTTTAACTCTTTTGAAAACCTCTCTACCTGTCTATCAATCCTTTCCTCCATTCATCCTTATATCTATTCATCTGTGAATTCCTATGAAATTGCTGAATTTCACACTTGGTGACAAAGGTGACAGGCTCTTATACACATATAGCACTTGTACAGTTGTACACTTCTAGGAAGGATTATTTCCTCTTAAACGCCAGAGAACTGAGATGTATATCACTTTGCCTACAGAAGAAATTTCAAGTTTTGCAGCTACTGGCTCATATTTACAGATTTATCAGAACACAGTGGCCAACTTCTGTTACCATTTCTCATACAAAATTCCCATCCCAGGGATGTCACTGGAATTATTCCCACATACAGGGTGAAAGAGGTTGGGCTTAAACTGTCCTGTGTATCTACTGGAAAAAAAATTCTCCTCTTCAGAGTCAGAGGCATTCTCATGATACCACTGTCTGGTGTTAGTGACTATAAAATACTCCAAGCAGAGGAAGTCTGCAGAAAGAATCATTATCCGTATCATTACTCTATTTACTGGTAGTAGACCCTTGCACCTTTGAAACAGTGCATCAGCCAAAACAACAGGAACAATCCCAACCTGGTTTCTAACAGCAAAACTCTGAACTTAAATCTTCATCCACTTCCACTCTAATTGGGCAGAGAAAAATCATCTGAGAAGCTAAATGAAAATTACTAGCCTATAAATGCCTGAGGCAAAAAAAAAAAAAAAAAAAGAGAGAGAGGGAGGGAGAGGAGAGAGAGAAAGATGGGAAGTCTCATGTGAGTTTGGTTAGTGGAAGGAAAAAAAACACGTACTAAGTATGGCTGCATGTCATTTTTCAATTTGCTCATGTTAAATAATGATCTCTAGGGCAGAGAAAGAGTGGAGTGAAAAGGAAGAGCTCTCCCCTCATCTTGTTTAGTTTCTGCTGGTCTTTTGCAGTGTCTGGCCACTGCCTGGCTATCATATAAACTTAACCATGAACCACGGGCAGTTTGGTATGTCTTCTCCTCTATCCTGGACCATGTACCTGATGAAGAAAAACAGAGCAGCCACTGGCTTTTTTGGTAAAGATTTCTTTATCTTCCTTTTAAAAAGTTTTTCTTTGCATTGTCATGAAATAGAAATCTTGATTGTAAAGTAATAGAAAGTATTGGGTGGAAAAAACTCTTTAAAGTAATATAATTTCTGTTGGAGCAAAATAAGGAAATCTCTCACTGTGTGCATGTATGTGCATTAACTTCCACGAGACAGTTGAATACGTATGGGGGCTTTCACTAGTCTGTTAAGTGTGTTGCAAGCCTTTTTAACTGAATCAGTTTCTTCAGAGGAAATACTTCAATATAGTTTTTATTTCAAATGCTTGGGATGGGGGTGCCACCAAAGGCAGAGGGAATTGTGCTGCTGAGTGTGGCGGTGGAAGGTGATGTCCATCCGATGGCACTTAGTGTTCAATGGTTTGCAACTTTGCAATAGCAAAGTGATCACGGAGGACCAGGTAGTGCAAATGGTCGTTGTCAATTGATTTGAGTCCCAGGGTTATGATCACTAGTGATGCTTTTTTACACAAACTAAAGGCTCAGCCTATATGCTTGATGAGTTTTTAATCCCTCAAAAATGACAATGGAGTAAAAATTTTCCCATCAGAGTGTCAAAGATAAGATAACTTTTTATCACAAGGGTATTTTAGATAAAATAAGAGGAATTTTAACAAAACATTAAAAAATTATATAGACCCTGCCAGGGTCCATTTTGCTGTGTATCTGTCGAGAATAAGACTGCCTTTTCCAGCATCACTGGTACCTCTTGCACAAACAGTGTGCCAGAGAGAAAGACTTCATACTTTTTTTAATATTTGTGAAATTTGTGTCTTTTCTATAATCCTGGGGCTAACTTTGTTCTTAGTGACTCTTTTTCTGCTAAATATTTACTGAGCTAAACAAATTGATATTTGTGTGCAAAAGGGTTTTATAGCAAAATTTTAAATATTTTTATGGTTTTGATTTTAAAAGACCCAATGAAGAAGAAAGGATGAAAGTTGGAAATGAAGAAAGGAAGATCTATTACTTTTCATTCCCACTCGAAGATTCCTTCACTCTTCCTCTCCCACCCCATGTTTTAGCAAGTCTTTACGGCACCTTCCTCAAAGGGTGCTGTTAACATTAACTGCAGCAAAGATTCTGTTTGCAGTTAGACGAGGGGACAAATTTACTTCTGCTTTATAGTCCATGAACCCCTAGAACTCTGAATTCCACTGATCCTAAATCAATGCCAAATTGAGGGGATCACCACTTGTTTCTGTTGCAGAGCACTTGGGAAGACGGCATTGAATCATTTTGCAATATACCTAAGTGCTAGATAAAGCCTGACACTGAGGACTTACCATCCCAGTGCTAAGAGGTGGTGCGCAGGCTGTGACTGCCGGAGGAGCAGCCGTGTGCCATGCCCCTGGGACAAGTCAAGTCTGGCCTTTCGCTGGTTTGCTTTCACAGAGCTTCACGCACAGTGCAAGTGTTGAAAAAGCCTGCCGCGCGGCTAGGTGATTTATTAGGCTTTTCAAAAGCAGGGAAAACATTGAGACATTATTTTTCTGACCTGTCCAGCTTATTATGACCCATGCCTAGAATAAATGTTGGTGTTTGTGGGATGCTTTCTACTTTGTAAGGTACGGGGATTCTTGGTGGTTATCTTTTTCATAGCATCTGAGAAATAAGCCTCTTAATTTCATGCTCGCTTAAGAGCATGGAATAAGCAGCAATTTACAGAAGGATCACAGAATCGCAGAAGGGTTGAGGTTGGAAGGGACCTCTGGAGGACATCTGGTCCAGCCCCTCTGCTCAGGAAGGGCCACCTAGAGCTGGTTACCCAGGGCAAATGTGAGTGTCAAGTTAGAAACATTAGTTGTATTTTAGATTCCATTTTTAACAGATGCACGTAATTCTCGCTCTGTAAGACGCTGAAGATACTGTAGACAGAGTGTTAAGTGGCTGTCACAAGAGATGGTTTATGTAGTGCATAAACCAAATGAGCAACTACCTTTGTTTAATATTGTCCTGTGTAGATTTGATTTAGTGGTGATAATTCACACCTAAAAATCATGCAAGAATGCTTTGTGTTGGCTAAGAAAGGCTAAAACCTATTGCTACATATGTCTGTTGCCTAACAAAGCTAAAACTAAGGCATTTACATCCCTAATTTCATAATTGTGCAAAAGAGCTAGAGGAAAACAGATTAAAATGTCCTGTTGTCTTTTAAAACGAACTTGCCAATTTATAGATGGCACATTGTGCCACTGGGTATCATGTGCAACATCTGTAACTGGAAAGCAGTAGACGAATATGATCTTGAGCTAATCTTGCTAAGCTTTGTTCCCTCTACAGCAAATTTCCTTTTAAAAGAGTTGTGTATTGTAGTTGGTATTCAGGGAGCCATTTATTATGACTTGCTGCCAAGAATATTTCGTGCTCTTGAATATTCTATAAGGTTAGGGTATATTTCAGGGCAGATTTGTAGCAAGACTGAAGTTAAAGGTCTGGAATTACAGCTTTTCTTCTCACCTACCCTGACACAAATCAGGGCCTCGCAGCTAGAATTGAGTAAGCAGAGAAGCAGGCTCCTGGAGGACTTTGTAGCTTGGGGGAGATGGGAGGCATCGGGTTCTGTTAAGCCCTACTAGATGGCACTTCCAGGCCACGGGAGGACAGCCCTAAGGTGGTCCAAGCCCAGCATCACTGTCTGGGGACAAGGAGGCGTCAGAGAGGAAGAGGCAAGGACGGCAGGCTGCCTCAGCATCCCCACCCGGGGTGCGGGGGGATCTGGCTCTCCCTCGGGACCACGCTCCGTTCCCTCGCTGGCACAACGATCCCATCTTGGACAAACGGGAGCGGAGCCTTTGATACGAAGTTGCACCTCATTATGACCTGAGGGAGATCTGTGGTTGAGATCAAAGGCTGTAGGTGCCATACCTGGTAAATTAAAAACGGTTAAGAAAAAAACCACCCCAGAGGAGTAGCGATGATTTCCATTAAAACAAAGTAACACTTTTGTAGCAATTATTTACCCGTGTTTTAAGTCCAATTACCGGTGGTGAGGAATGCCAGACTGACAGCCCTGGAAATGCCAGCTCCTGCCTCCGTGGGAGCAGCAGTCTGCTCCAGGGCCGCCCGCCAGACCACGCAAGAGATCAGTCCAGCCACGTCCTAGGACTTGCAGGGAGGCAGCCCCATGACTTCTCCAGGAAGCCTCGCCCCACCTCTCATGCCCTCACCGGCAGAGGGGTGATCGTTTTTTCCCCTACAAGTCATTTTGCCCTGTCCCCGCAAACGCTGTGAACCTCCTGTGTCCCACAAAATGTGCCCATGCAGAGTGAAGACTTGGCGTAGTATCGATCGACGCTGGACATGGACCAGGGTTTGCCCAGTGTGAACTGGTGTGGGCCCACCAGTCTGAGCAGAGGTGTACTGTCATACCTTGCCTGGAGGCTACTTTTTAAAGCAGAAATTTACACTAGAGTTAAATGAGGATTTAGGCTACAGAGAGCTGAAGGAAGTGCCGCAGTTTAAACAGAGAAAATGCTGAAAAGGCAGATAATTCTTCAGTCTCAATGAGAGTGACACCGAGACAGAGAGTGGCACTGAGAGTGATGCTGAGACTAAAGAATGAGCTGTCTTTCCTACAAATTAAAAACGAGCCCATCTCTAGTACTGCTGTGCTAGGGTATCCAGACCTGTTTTGAGTTATCCTTGGGGCTTTGAGGATAGGTCCAGTGCCACCAGAAGATCCTCCAACTGGCCTGTGGAAGGGCAAAACATAAGAGCTCAGAATAGCCTGTCCTGGACATGAATGTCTTGGAAAGTCCTTGTTTAACCGACTGACACAGATGGTTCCTGCAAAAATTTGCATCATCTTAGGAGTCCCCTAAAATAATCAGAATGTGGAAGTCCCCTAAAATAATCAAATTGTAAAACAGTTTTATGGGTTGAACTGTAATTGTACCAAAAGAAAGTAACACTGAAAAAAATATATAAAAAGGAATGAAACAATTTGGAAAATATACTTGTCCTTAGACTAACAAAAATAAAACCCAGGGGAAAGCAACATGCCACAAAGAGTATCACAAAGAATAAACCTCCTGAGTGATTTTGGTGCTTTTCGGCTCTGGGGAGGGCACGTTTTGAAAGGAGTGCAGAATCTGGCCTCAGACCTCCTGCTTCCCCTGCTGGTGCCACTGTGGGATTAGTCATGTAAGATTTTAATGAAGGGCAATATATCTAGCTGTACCTGTCATTTACACACCCCCAGGGAAGACATACACAGAAAGATCCCAAGACAGAGTTTCATCTATTATACACAGGCATCACCGTCAGTTGGTCAGCACAGGCTTTGTGTGCCAATGAGAACAGCTGAGCATCAGGTCCTCTCACTACAGAATCACTAAAAGCAAGTAACATTCAGCATCTACATACAGTCCTGAGCAGCTGATACTGAAACATCATTAACACGGAGAGGTCTTACAACACTGGGTGTGCGCATCCTACGTAAAGTATGTCACACACACACACCTGTACTAGATTTTTCTAGCAAATTCTTATTATCAAACCAAAAGAAGAATTACAGCCTTACACAGAGATAAGACTAGCCCTAGTACATCCTGCTCTTTCCTAGGCCTTGTCCCGTATGCACATGCTCAACCTAAAATTGCAGATGCGTCTTACTGGGGAAGTTCAGCAGAAGATTATATGTGTCAATGTTGCAAATGCTGGTGCTGCCTTAGAAGTAAGTGGTTTTGTAGCTGGAGTTTTTGTTATTAATCAGGATCAAAATTATCCAAATATTCTTCTCTTTATATTACTGTGTTTAAAGTCTATATCTAGAGAGTTTGACAACACATCTTCCTGAAACTTTTCTAATTGCTAGGCCACACATCCCACAGCTGATGAGCTGGCTTCTACAGGGAGGCTGCTCCCTGCTGGGTACAGGGCGGCTGGCATGGGGCTGGCACCGGCATACCCAGGCTCAGACCTGCTAAGCACAGGCAGAGTCAGGTGCAGGTGGGATGTTAAGTGGAGAAGAAACAATTTAGGAAATTAACTTGTGGCTTTGTCTGTGGCTGTGAGAATGCATTAGTGGTGCGGAGCGTGGTTAATAGCGCCTTCACATCTCAGTCAGGCTTTTCTTCCTCCATCCCCGGTTCGATCAAGGGATGTTGCAGTGAAAGTCCCAAGCATGATCCCCCTAACAGCTCAGAAGCAAAATCCTTTTCTGCATGAAGTCATTTCTATGTGCATGAAGTCATTGCTGTGCCGAGGAGGGTTAAATACAAAGTGTGCTGGCCAGTGGAGAGCAGACAGATGTGGAACAGGCTCAGTTGCCAGCTGAAGGCACTCACAGGGCCTCATGTAGCTGAGACCAGCCCTGTTGTCCGAGACAGATGCTGGGAGAAGCCTAGTTCAGGGCAAGGAACAGCTTCTAGCCAAATCTCCATCTGTACCTCCTACAGAAACGAGGTATCTGGGATTTACTACTCCTAATCGCTCTGAGATTCACGCTGGGAGAGTTTTCATGTTAGCTCTGGGTAAAGGAGCTCTCTGGGTCAGGACGGCAGCATCTGTCCCCCAGAGAATCCCTCTCTAACCACAGAAACTCCTACTGGGGCTCACACAGCAAGGGTACTGCCTGCCTTTCCTGGAGGGCTGCAAAAATATCAAAGTAAACTGGCTCTATTTCACACCATGTGCTGTATTTGAAGCAGCAAACTGGATTCGAGACTGAAAGGCAGTTTCTGTCTCATCCAGTCAAATTAAACCTGAAGCTTGAGCTGCAATAGCTTCTCGCTGCATCCCCTCTACAGCCTCCCTGGGAAAGAGACCCCGGTTGTTCCTTTGCTGCCAGTTTGTTGGGCAGCTACTGGAAATGCTCTGCAAACTCACTGCGTGGGGCACTCTCACATGGGCAATGAACAAGGTACCAGCATTTACCCCATCACCCTTGAATGGGTGATGGAACAAGGGGAAACAGGGAGAGAGAAATAAAACCCTCCTGACCCTTAAAAACAGGAGATGAAGGGCAGGAAGGAACAGGAAGAGCAGAGAAGCCATCCCTTCACTGAGTGCCTTTCCTAATAATATCACCTGCTGATACGAGCATCACAATGTCATGCTGGGAATAACATCATCATTTTCTTCTGAACACTTCCTGTTTCATCATTCTAGTCTGTCACAGTTTCTAAATGGTGAAAGTAACGTAGGAAGAAGAAAAAGGATGCAATTAGCATCCTTATTTCTCCTAGCTGTTAACTCCAGTCCGAAGTGTTGCAAGACTACAACTTTCCTTCTGGCAAGGCTGGGAGGGAGGGAGGGAGCCTCCTCTGGAAACCGCCTTTCTTCCTTTCTGTTATGCTGTGAGGAGCTCCTTTTCCTTAGGATCAAAGCATCTCCGCATCTTGTTGACCTGAACAACTAATCCCTTATGTAGAGGGATAATGGAAGGACATTTTGGGATTTAAAAATCTCTCTGTCTTAATTTCACTGTCTCAACTTTGGGCCAAAGTTAGCAGTGATTTAGGCTTCTGTACAAAGTCTTGATATCTCTTATTTATTTGCTGAAAAACAATGCTTATGTCACAAAACTCCCCTGTAATGGAGGTTTTTTTACTGGCAGAGTGAGAGCCTCCCAGTCAAGAGGCCACGGATGATGTCCCAGAACTTCCCAGGTCAGCAGTAAAGTGCTAAGGGGGTGCCTAGGGAAGGCGCTTTGTCCCAAGAATACACCGAGGCTTTCAATCTCCTGCTTATGACCCTATAGGAACTTTTGCAACCATTTATAATTTGTACTTAATTTTGACCGAAAACCAAGCAAACCAACCCTGAGAAAGGCAAACCCATACCAAGTAATTTGGATGAGATGCAGTGTGAATGCTACCCTTACATTTTGCCTGTTAGCACCATGGCTATAGTGAATTCTTTTTCCTAGACTGAGTACGTTCAGTGACCTGAATCTCTGGTCAGTCACCGCTAACTCCAGGAGCAAAGTCTGGGGCACAGGAGGGAAATCTACCTGCACAGCTCCTAGCATACATCAAAATATCATCAGGGCTTCTCCAATATGACCTGAGCTGTCCGGAGCACTCAGGGCTGGCTGACAGCTGAGCTGCAGTTCCTGCTCCGCCGGCATGCTCTCGCCCTCGGAGGGGCTGGAGCGGGGAATAAAGTAGTTATATTAATTCTGTGCCATCTGCAGAATCCTCCTTATGCCAGAGTTGTTCCCTGCTGTCCAGGTGGGTCAGATTTACGGCTCCTTTTAAATGTCCTGGAACCAAAGTAGCTGGGCTTTTTTCTTTTATTTTTTTGCCCCATTGCTGGTACAAGGCATATGTAGTATTCCTACCAGAGCAGAAGATCAAAAGCCCAAATGTTACAATTAGTGCTGGAGGTTGTTATGATGTGAACCTGAGTACATAAAATGCCACAGAAAATACTAGGTGTGGGTGATGTTATCTGCGTGTAATGAGCATAGTATAATGGCACACAATGCGTATTTTTTGAGTCTCCAAACCAGAAAGTACTTATACCAGATGGCAGCTTTTCAAAAATTTCCATTCCCTTCTCCACCCCATACTCCCAAGTATTTCAAGTAATTGACTTCTCCTCTAGGGATTAGCCACAGTAGAATCATATTAAATGACTAATTTTCCTCACTTAGCCTCCCCTCCCCCCCCTTTTAATTTTGAACTGTGTGGAGAAAGAAATCATCCAAAAGCTCTGAGTGTTTGCGTGTGTTTGTTTTCCACAGCCCTCTAGAATGGCCTCGAAATCATCTGGGCTTCTAGGTCATGCTGTACATCCCGGCACTTTTTGGCTTCGCTTCTACTATTTCTTAAACTTTCCCCTCCAAGGTGCTTGTCAAGCTCTGACTTGAAAAGTTCAAGTGATGTTGAATCTGCAGCTTCCCTGGGAGCATATTCTCCTGCCTATTTGATCTTAGGATCAACGTTGCCCCTGCTCTTAAAATTGAACTCGTTTTACTTCAGTTGGCATCTGTTATTTCTTGTCTTATCATTTTTAACTAATGAAAACAGTCCCTCCCCTTCCTCTTCATAGTTGACTTTCATGTACTTGTAAACCGCAGTCACGCTGTCCCCTTGGCTTCCCTTTTGCCCCAAATTATATGTATGTATTTAATTCCTTTAATCTTTCCTTATAGGCAGCTCCTTCCACATCTTTAATCACTGTAGTTGCCCTTCTCTGTAATCTCTCTCATTCACTGATATATAGCCAGTAACACAGTGGCCAGGACTAAACCCATTGCTCTCCCTGGGCTTTGAGTGCTGGGAAAGTAAGACTGGATGCTCCCTCGGCTCTAGACATGACCCCTCTGCTTCTGCACCTCCAGATAGCCTATCCCTGCTTTTCATGCACCAAGTACCCAAATTCCACTTTGAGGAAAGCAAAATGCATTGCATCCTAACTGCACAGTGATGCATTTCACACGTCTGGTGCACAGGTATGGGGAGCGTACGCAAGACAAACCGCCGAAAGGTGTTTTTGCAGTGGAAACTTTAACCCAGTCTCCACTCCTACCCACAAGTTTATCAACAGCTGTGTAAGACCAAGGAGAAAACAGTCTCACTGGTGATATTCTAGCAAGTATTTTTAAAGCCAGATTGGGATGCTTCTTGTGAAGTAGAGGAGGAGAGAGGCACCCGCTGCCCTGCGCCTGGCTCTGCGGGCCCTGGCTCTGGGCGCTAGCAGCAAGCAGACACCACACACCTGCACACTGACGCACACCCGCAGCAGGAATGCACAAGAAATGAGCCTAGCCTTGGCTTTGACCCTTAACGAACCTCCCAGCAAATCTGAGCTGGCCTAAGTGGGATATAAAGGAGGGGGGGCATCAACACAGGCTGCTGCTGCAGTAACTTCATGATTATTAAATCTCCCGCTTGAGGAAATGGGGAGGAAGGGTGCCGTGGAGAAATGTCTCCAGGGGTGGCGGCACTGGTGAGGTGCTGCATTGGTCATGCGGTTGGGCGCACTGCGGTGCTGGGCATTGAGATCGCATCCCTGCCGGTAGGAAGAGTCAGCCGAATCACGTTTCACCACCCATCCTTTTGGGACTCTGCCCGGTCTGAGCTCCTCCTTTGGCTGTTGGTTTGACTCATTCCTTCACCCAGCAAAAGCCTAAGAGGACCTGCAGCCATGGGCCTGCAAAGCTGGGGTTAACGCTGGATGCAAATTCACAGTTTAGCCTCTCCTGAAAGTTGTCCTTCCCCAGGTGTGTCCCCTACTCCCTGCCCATTGCTGCCACCAGTTGATAGTTTGAGTCAAGGGAGACACAGCTCTCTGGCTTGCAGTTTCTGAATGATGAGGGAGGTGAAATGGTAAAAGGTAGCTCCCTTCTTATGTAGGTCCATGCCCTGGCCATCCATGTCTCTGATAACATGCCGAATATCCAGGCAAAGCATTCCCACACCCTGAGAACAGGAGTCACGTCTGCCTCCCAAAATATTTTGAGTGACAAGAGCATGGATTCATCTGCCGTATTTGAAAAGAAAAAGGCTCATGGCTTCTGCCCAGGAAGAACGAGACAGGCTTTTGACCACCGTTATCACCTAGAGGTCCTAAAGAGGGTAGAGGGTCTTTGGGAACTTTTTCAGTAGTAAACTTGGGTCACAAGTAATAAGATGCCCAAGCAAAAGATATTGAATGAATATGTGTTATTTCATCTTTCCTCACAACCTCTCTGCTTTGCATAAACTGAGCTGCAGCCAGTTTCCTGGCTTCCAGAGTGAATAACCTTGTATCAGTTAACAGAGATCAAAGACGAGATCCCTGGAGGGGTTTAGGCAGTTCCCCCTCCCTGAAACGGAGGGAAGTTAGACACACTACACCTGTGTAGTCCTGGCCACATTTCCCCTGTATCTTGCTGGCCATCTCACAGCTCATTCTTGGTGGCATCATATGTGCACTTTACATGCTGGGATGAAATACGCATTTTTCATAGTGTGTGAGAGATCACTGCAGGAAATAAGGAGAATCTTGTCTTTTATTTACCAGCTGCTCCTTTTCTCTGTGCAATGTTTCATTATTCCAGTAGCCCAAAAATAATTTAATATACCACTATAGCAATTTTTTTCATGTCAGTCAGTGGAATTACCCATGCTGGTAACAGCTATGCAATAAATACTTGCAGGGGCAATTCAGAAGCCTCATCCTACACATTGCATTCACAAGCATTAACCCACTGATTCATCACTAGTAGAAGCAAGCACACTTACACCACTATAAACATCTTTAAGAGGCCTTAATACATATATTAAATGAATTCAGGTGCAAGAGGTAGGAGCTGACCCACTGGATAATGCCACGTTAAGCCCAGATGCTCCAAACAATTAAGTACATGCGTAATTGCATTCCCCACAGAGGTTTCTACTGCATTCAGCAGAAATGCTGCTAAGAATGAGGTTAGGCATGTTTCTAAGTGTTGGCACGATCAGGGTCTGTAGCCAGTTCTCTCGGTTTGTGCTCATATGATATGTATGCCAGCCCTGTTAAAGTCTGCATTTTTTTCTCCTTTAACAAGATGTTTTGTTGCCTGCCTTGTGCAAGTTTTCTCCTGTCCCACACGTGGCAAACAAGTGGCCATTGCTGCCTGCTTGGCCAGGGAATATTTACCTGTGCAGTGAGAACTTGCATTGTGTTCAGGCTCTAATTCGCCCTTTGCAATTTAGGCTGTTTAAAATTCATCCCTAAATTGTTGCTCCCTCTCTCATATTTCCGAAGCTTTTGCTTAACTATATTATGTAAAAAGCTCGGTGCTTTGTGGTCGAGTAATCCTGTATGACAGAGGCAAGGCATGGTAGATAGAGATTCACTTGTGGTTTGTTTACGGCTGTAATAAATTGATGTCAAAATACAAATGTAAGCTGTGCTGAATGTGAATTGGTGAAGTTATAACACCAGTTGTGATTCCTGCTTCAAAAGGATTCCTGCCCTAGAGACTGACTGTCCGAGCAGCATTAGGGATGCTAAAAAGTTTTATCATGTGAGAAGAAACATCAGCTTTAAATACCCTGCATCGATTCCTTACTTTGCCTTATCACTGATGTTCCCACAAGCTGCTTAACTCACTAATTCCTATTTTTCCAGAGTACCTGCACAAGATATAGTAAGGGGACAGTAAATTCCTATGAGAGTTCCTCTCTTTGTCATGCAAAAATAAAATTATAAGGAAGACGATGAATTGAATTAACTAAACAAACTAAAAAAAAAACCCCAATAACCAAAACCCAACAACCCACGTGTAGTTAGTGTTAATGGGCATGTAAAATACATAGCTCGATCCATATCAAAATATCCTCACCACGGTATTTTCCCTATCTGCCCTCTCTCACTTACCTCCTGAACTTACCTTGCAAAAGCTTCGCTTCTGTGCAGTTAAAAAAAAATACTGTCACCTTTAGCCTACGTTAACGTCCTTCATCTCAGCATTGATAATGGTGCTAAGTTATACAAAACTGTGAGCATGTAGTATTTTCCGCGTCTTCTGTTAAATCGGGGCATTTTGTATCTTTCTGCCTATCCACGTGTGTAATAGATAGGGTTTATTTTGTATTTATAATAAGGAGTTCAGATTAAGACAGGAGGCAAAGCAGCGAGTGAAATTCAGCTCAACATATTCATTAATTTAAATACAAATTAACCTCCTGGCTAAAACGGGGGGGGGGAGGGGGAAAAAAAAATCCCAAACCAAACACTACATGCATATTTTAACATTTTAGGCGATGTATGTAGATATATGTACATCAGTAAAATAACTCATCTTATCTCTGCAATGCCCGTAAAAAGTTATCAGCCACTAATATACCCCAATTGGCTTTTAAGCCGTGGTTTATAACTGTCATTTGCCTGTATAATTTTTTTTTCCCTTAAAACAGAAGGAAACTTTTCCTTGATAATTTAAATTCGGGATAATTTCATACGAGAAAGAAGTAACTGTGTAAGAGACGGACTTAAAAAAAAAAAAAAAAAAAGAAAGAAGAAAACCACACACAAACCATTAAGTCCTGGTGTGAAATATAGAGCTTTCTGCACCGAACTCGCCTGCTGAAAACAGGGACCTGTTGCAAGTGCGGCGGGAGGGAGAGAGGGCGGGAGGCTGAGCCGCCCTGCGCTCCCGCCGCAGCGCTTTGGGGCCGGGGGGGACGGCGACACACAGAAAACCGGCCCCGCGTCCTTCGGCAGAGGGGAAGGAGGGGAAGGAGGCAAGGGGCAGGTCATGCGAAGATGAAGCCGTAACCCGCCGGCGCGGAGGGCAGGCGGGGAGGTGCCGGGGAGCAGCTCCGGGCGCGGATGGGCAGCGCCGGGATGGGCAGCCCCGGGCCCGGCGCCGCCTCACCGGTCCCCCCGCAAAGGGACGGGGGGGCAGAGGGAGGCAGCCGGAGCCTTGCATCCCCCCCGCAGAGGGGAAGGCGCTCCTGACCGCACTGGAGGGGTGCGAGGAAACCTACACCCGGGGCTTGTACCGGGAATTTGGCGGCAGGCGGCTGCGCCGCTTCCTGCACTCAGCTGCGCTGCGCGGGTCTCCGCGCAAGGAGCGCGGCCCCGCAGGGCACCCGGCGCACCCTTCTGCCGGCAGCAGGCTCCGGCGAGGCGAAAGTCGATTCCTCTCACCCAGTGCACTCAGCCGGCTTTCAGTTTAATTGCGGATAAACCAGATCGCGTAAACGGCAGGAGCTCGCCCTCTGCTCCCGTCCCCGCAGGTCGCGGTGTGCCAAAACGCGTACCGACGGTTCTTTTCCCAGCTCCGGAGGGTTTCCAAAGCGGGTGTCGGCAAAACCGAGGATCCCCTCTGTCCTGTCCTCGCCCCGGGGTGGGGGAAAGCCGCCGCCGGCGGGGGGTGGGTGCCGGGGGCTCCCGGCCAGCCGCCGCGCAAGGCGGCTTCTCCCCGCGGAGCCGCGTCCCAGGGGATGCGGCGGGTCGCGTCCCCCGCGGGACCGCAGCCCCCCGGTGGGCTCTGGCGGGGACGGGCGGGGCTGGCCGCAGCGGGCCGAGCAGGCGGCGGCCGCCTTCCCCGGGGGTCGCTCCGCGGCCCCCCCGCCGGCTCCCCTCCGACGGCGGGCGGCGGGCCCCCTCTGCCGGCCCCGCCGCGGAGCTGCACCGAGGGCCGCCCCCGGGGCCGCCGCCGCCTTGCGCAAGTCCCGGCGGCGGGCGGCAGCCCCGGCCCGCTCCCCGCGGCCCTTTCCGAGCCCGGCTCCCCCCGGCGAGAGGCGGCCCCGGTGGTGTCGCCTCCGCGGCAGCGCCCACCCCACGCACGCACTCCCACCCACCCCGCCGCAGCTGCTGTCGCTCCCCTTCAAAGCCCGCCCGGCCCCGGGGGAGCCCGGCCGGCCGCCGCCGCGGCTGCTGAGCTGGCGGGGGCGGCGGAGGAGGCGTCCCGGGGTGGCCGTGGGGAGGGGCGGCCGTGCCGGCGGGGACGCGGCGAGCACACGGCGAGACCGTGGCGGGGCAGGGGACACGGGCGAACGAGGGGTGTGAAATTTCACGGAGGGAACCCCAAGCCTGTGCCAAGAGCGCCGCGGGCACGGGCGGGGGCTCCGCCGCGACGGCGGCAGCGAGTCGGGATCGCCCCGTTCCCAGCCCAGGGAACGCCAGCGACGGCCCCACGACATTCGCGACCAGCGCGAAAAAATAAAAGAAAAAAGAAAGAAAACCACCGAAAAAAAAACCCCAACCCAGCCCGAAAGGACAGCCACGCCTCCACCCAGCATCCTCGTTACCGGCTCCGCGGGCCCAGGCCGCTGGCAGGGCGGGCGCCGGCGGCCCGCTGCTGCCCGTGCGACGGTGCCCGCCCGCCGGCCCGGCCTCGCTCCCGGCGGTGCTGTCGGCAAGGCCCGGCCGGTGGCTGGGCTGTGCGAGGGGGGGAACGTCCGCCGGCTGGGGGCCCGGCGGCCTCCGCCACATGTCGAGCGGCGATGGGCGCCCCTCGGGGCCGCGTCCTCGTCCGCGGGGGCGGGAAGGAGCGGGGCAGACGGGGGACACCAGCCCGGCGGCGGCTGCCCGGGGGCTGCCGGCTGCGACCCCTTCCGCGGGGAGGAAACGCCCCGGAGCAAACGCCGCCGGGAGCTCGCCCGGGGAACGCGGGGCTGCCCGCCGGGGTGCGCGGCCGGCGGCGGGCGTGTGCCGGGGCTGCGTCCACGGCGCTGCGGGCACCTCGCGGGCACCAAGCTCCTCGGGGGCGGGTGGTCCGTACGCGCAGGGCAAGCGCGACCCGCACCGGGGCCAGGCAGAGCCGGCGGTCCCGCCGCTGTGGCCGCCCTCACGCCCCCCGGCAAACCGCAGGCGCGGAGCACCCTGCACGTGGCTGCGGCGGGCCCCGCCGCCAGCTTTGCGGTGGGCCGGGGGAGCGACAGCCCGCGGCGCTCCCGTGGGTGCGCGGTTGCGGTGTCCGCGGCGTCCCGCCGACCCGGCGCTCACCCCCCGCGCCCCACAGTAGCGGCGGCGGCGGCGGCGGGCGCGCCAATTCCAGCAGCCCCTGGCCCGCGGCCGCGCCCTGGTTGCTCCCGGAAAGGGCTGTGATTGGCCGGCGCCCTCCCCGTATGCAAAGCAGCCGGGGGAATGACATTCCTCCGCACTCCGCCCGCCGCCGCCGACTCGCTCCCGGCACCTCCATTCATCCCGGCGGCGGCGGCGGCGGCGGCGGGCGCGGGGCGGCGGGGCGCCGGGCGGGCGGCGCGGACCCCGGCCCAGCCCAGCGCGGCGGAGCGGAGCGCGAAGCGGCCCGGCCCGGCCCGGCCCGGCGGTGCTGCGGAGCCGTGGGCGGCCGGCCGGCCGGCCGGCAGGAAGCCTGCGTCCCCCGCGGCTCACGTGAAGACCCGAGAGCTCTCCGCTGTGGAAATGCGCTTTCTCTGAGCGGGCGTCTGGGCTGGAGGCTGCAACTTCTAACCCTGGCTGGCAGCTTTGGGGGGTTGATCTTCCCCGGTTCTTCCCGTCTCTCTCCGTGGGGGACAGCGGCTCCTGCACCCCCGCCCGCCGCCACCTCCTCTTTTGCGGAAGGAAAGCTTTCACTCGTTCAAAAGTAGTGGCTTTTTTTTTGTTTTTAAATCGGGGGTTTTTTTAATTGTTGCTGGTTGGTTGCTTTTGGTTTTCAGTGTGCGCGTGTGCGTGGGGGCTCTCCGCGCTGGACACTCTCCGGCAGTGTCCATCCCGCTGGCCGGAGGCGGCCGAGAGAAAAGCCATGTTTCCGAAAGCAGGCTTCCACCTGCTGCGGTTAAAATATTGTTAAGCAGCCGGTTCCTGTGGCCGAATTAGAGGAAGACTGCCTCAGATACCGAAAAAAAAAAAAAAAAAGAATTGGCGATGACTGCCGAAGTTGTTGCAGACTGTTGGTTTGACTGCTGAGGAGGACGCGAGTGAGAGAGAGAGAGCGCTGTTGTACACACAAAACCACAGAGAGAACCCACAATTTAACCAACATCCCCAAACCCAAGTTTTCAGCTGTGGACCTTTTAGCCTCAGAGCTTGCGATCGGCTGCGACCTTTCTTTAAATTGGTGAAAGACGTTGTACCAAAGACAAGTACAAAGATAGAGATTTAAAGCCTGAATGCCATGCACTGAGCTTTTTCTTTTCTTTTTTATTTTTGCGCAAGAATGATTGAAAGGTCGTGACACGAGCGCTCTTAGAGCAACGCGAACCAAACTACTGAAGCTGATTTTCAAGGCTGCTTAAAAAAAAAAAAAAATCTTGCCGAGAACGTTAATGGATTCCTGTTGTGTTTAAATTCTCTACAGATTCTCTTGTAAATATTTTATGAAGTACAGTATATGTGTGCGTGCGTGCGTGTGTGTACGTGAATATATACATACAGTTGTAGCCAGCTGACCTTTGATCAGAAAGTCTAGCTCGCGTACCGCCTGCTCCGAAGACTGACCCGGCGTTTCCCTCTCTTAAAGAGCGGGTTTTGCCTACGGAAGACGCTGATGTCTTTTGTTTTCTCTTGGGACTGTAGAGAAATCACCTGGAAGACACTGATAGGCAACTGACTCTCTGGGAAGCCCAGGCTTTTCTGCGTGCGTTTCTGACCCCGTCTTGTGTTTGACTTGCCTAATTTTTTCCACGCTGCTTGGGAGTTTGGAAGGAGCTTTCCCCCCGATAACTTTTTGCGTCACGGCCGCAGACTAGATGCGCAGGCGTCGCGGTAAAGCCCGGCACGGACGACCCTTTCGCTTATCGGATTAACGTGATCTGTTCCGCAGCGCCGGGACGCCAAGAGTTAAGGCTCGGCGTGCTCGCTATCTCAGCCGCCTTCAGCAAAAAATTAACTTTGGGGACTGGCGTAGACACAAGTTTCCCCCGGGTCCTCAGCCTGTATCCGTTTATGTTGGTCCCCAGAGAGCAGATCGCTGAAGAGTTACGCTCGTTTCGCTGTTTTGTAAAAACTCTGTGGAGGTCTTTCACTCAAAAGGCTTGTTGTGATGCGTATCCCCGTAGATACCAGCACCAGCCGCCGCTTCACGCCGCCCTCCACCACGCTGAGCCCGGGGAAGATGACCGAGCCGCTGCCGCTGCCCGGCGCCGAGCACAGCGGCGCCTTGCCGGGGAAGCTGCGCAGCGCCGACCGCAGCATGGTGGAGGTCCTGGCGGATCACCCCGGGGAGCTGGTGCGCACCGACAGCCCCAACTTCCTCTGCTCCGTGCTGCCCACCCACTGGCGCTGCAACAAGACGCTGCCCATCGCCTTCAAGGTACGTCTGCCGGCTCCCGAAAATCGCGCTTCCTGGGGCAGGGGCGGCGGGGCGGGCCGGCGGGGAGGGGAGGAGAGGGCAGGGCAGGGGAGGGAGGGAGGGAGGGCAGGCAGGCTGCGCGCCCCGCGGCCGGGGGGCACGGGGCGCCGACCCCCGGGCTCGGACCCGCACCCGGACCCAGCCGGCCGGGCGGGACGGCTCGCCCCGGCGGGGTGGCCACGTCGGGGCCGGCGGTGGGGCGCAGCCGGCCCCGCGCCTCCTTCCGTTCTTCCTTCCATCCTTCCTTCCGCGGTCGCTGCCACTCGCGACAGCGTGGGAAGGCGTGGGGCGAGCGGGCGCGGCGCGGCTCTCGGCCGGGCTGGGGGAAGGAGCGAGCGGCGGCAGCTGGGGCATGCGATGGGCTGGGCAGGCTCCTTCCAGCCGCTGCCTCCCTCTTCGGCCCATTCATAACTCCGGTGGTGAGAGGCGGCTCTGCCCAAGGGAAAAAAAAAGAAAAGAAAAAGAAAAAGAAAAGGCCAGACCCGAGGAGTTGGCTGCCCTGGGGACCAGATGCCGGCGCAGCCCGCTGCAGACGGATGCAGGCGTCCCGGAACTGAAGGAGCCCCGGGCTCCCCCAGAAGCCGCCCACAGCGGCGGCGGGTCCCTCTGCAGGCAGCCCCCGCGGAGCAGCGTCCTGCCGGGGCTGCCGCCCACGGGGGACACCCGCCCGCGTCCGCGGACTCGCCGGCGGCCAGCGCCCGGCGGCACCGGCCGGCCCCGCGCTGGAGGTGCCGGGCTTCCCCCCGCCAGGCTGCCAGGGGCTCTTAGGAGAAAACACATCTTTCCTTTTTTTGGCTGTTTTTTATAATAGTAAATGCCGGGGCCTACCCTGGGCAGACCCTGCGGCCGCTTGGACTTCTCCTGCTTCCAGAGCCCCTTGCTAAATCTGTACTCGGTAGCCCAAGCAAGGGGCGCGGTAAACCGCGGCAAAAGATGGGGGGGAGCATACCTCGGGCCCCCCCGCCCCTGCCCCAGGCCGCCGCCGGCCGTGCTGCGGGGCGGTGCGGGACCGGGGCCGGGACCGGGGCCGGGACCGGGGCCGGGGCCGGGGCCGCGGCCCTGCCGAGCGGTGCCCCCCGGCCGGCGGGGGACAATTGCTGCGCTTTCCTCCCTTGCCCGGCCTGCTTTCTCGTTACCCGGGTTCAAGGAAAATTCACCACCACCACCACCACCCCCCCCGCCTTGGTCACCCTCTTTTTTGAGTTGGGTCTATCGCTAACTTCTTGAATGCTCGGGTTTTCTTGCTACTGATGTAGATACGCATCCGAGCAGGGAAAGGAAAAGCTAATTCTTCTCGTTATCCTCTTCTCCGAGGCGGGAGCCGCAGAGACATGCAGCTCCCTAGGAGCCCCCGGGGTTAGGTTTAGGATCGGGATTTGTAAAGTTCGCGCTTTCTTTTGCGGTCGCTGCTCGAGTCCGACCGCCTCGGCACCGCTTTTCTGAAGGCGACCAGACCCGAGTCTTTCCGAGGACTTTTGGGGGGGGAGAAAAGATGGAGCAGGGAATCAGTTCAGCTCCCAGAGCTTTGGGAAATCCTGCTAAGGAGACGGCTTGAGGGAAAAGTGGTATTACTACGCCTGGAGAGTCTTCTTGTTTTACGCATATGAGTCCGAGGAAAGGGAGAACTAATCGGCAGGGTCAGTTCCGAAATTCACACATTTAGGTTAATTATCACGCTGTCACCCACGCACTAGGCAACTGCTGCTAATTACTCGGGAAGCTCTCCTCCCGGCAGGCAGAGTCACCGTGGGGAACAGGCGTGAAAACCCGCTCCGCCCCGCCGGGAAGGGAGATAAGCCAAGTCCCCAAACGTGGCCGGTGTTTCTCCTGGGGGTCCCCTGCGGCCGGCGGCCACCGCGGCGGCTCCCCGCCGTGCCACGCGTGGCTGCGCCCGGGGCGCGCTCCCAGCCCCGGTCATCTCCCGGCGGGGAAGCGGGGGGAGAGGCGGCGGCTCTTCCCGCTCCTGCCCGGCCGCCCAAGCCGCCGGCGCGAAGCTCGCCCCGGTGCCGAGGCGCCGGCAGCCGCAGGGTCCGGCCGCCAGCGGGGCCCCGCTCCCCCTCGCCTCCCCGGGCAGGCGGGCTGCGGCGGCCGGCGGCTGCCCTGGGTGTGTGAAGATCGCCCGCGGAAAACAACCGCGGGGGCTGGTTTCGAGAGACACCCAACGCCGCTCTCGTTTCTCCTTCCCCCCCCCAGGTAGTGCAACCCTCCGTTTTCACTCGCAAGCCCGCTCCCAACCTCTGCAAACAGAGTAAAGCCTCAGGTTCTCCAAACAGACGAAAGCAAGCGTTTGTAACACTGAGGTGGCTTAACCTAGAAATACGCAAGCAAAGAAACCAAAAACCAAAAAAAACCCCCAAAACCCAACCCCGAAACAAAGCGGGAGAGGGTTTCCTTACGAGCTCCTGAAATGTGCTGGGAGGCACCTGCTTGCCGGGGCGCCCGCTGCCCTCGTCCCCCCCCCCCGCCAAACCCTCCCGCCGTGGACCGCTGAGAAAGGAGTCCTGCAATAGTTTGCCACGTATAAAACAATCCCGTTGGTTTTATATTAAATACTGAACATTCGCAAAGGCATTTTTAAAAGTCGTAATTGTTAAGATCATTTGGAACAGGAACTAGAAAATTCAGCTCAGATCATTCCTATGCTGCCAATATCTTATTTGCATCTGACAAAAAAAAGCGCTGAGTTTTATCAAGTATTTGCTAACAACCGTTGCATCAATAAAAAGAGAGAGACAGAGAGTTTTCTCTTCACGTTTCCTTAGAAAATTTCACTCATTATGTCTGATCTTTAGGATCAGGATATTATTTCAAACCAAAATGAGCATTTCCATGCGTAATTTTTTTTTTCTAAAATAAAGAATGATTCTGAGAAACTTAGAGAAAAATACGTAACAACTCTAATAAGGTGCCATACAGATTCATTGTCCAAACGTTGTTAGGAAAGAATCTAAATCTTAATTTAAAAGGCCAATTTTCTTTGATTGATGTGGCAGAAGTAGGTAATTTAGATACCCAGCAGCACTGCAACTGTGATACTCTTCTCACTTCTCTGGAAATACATATTTTTAAGAGCTAAAGAGTACAACAAAGTGCTAGATAACTCCAGTCAGCAAGTCCCAACTTATCTTTTTAGTCTTTTTTCTAATGTAAATGTTTGTATTTCTGTTTCTATTGTCTGTGACTTTTAACTCTAATTTCTTTTCTGCACTGTGTAATTTTTATGCTGGTTTCTAATATTTTCTTCACGTGTCTTAAGGCTGAGGTTGCCCTCACTGTAATTTGAAAACGGTGATTTAAAATATTAGCTCTGTAAGAGACAACTGACCCTGGGTTCATTAAGGTTTTTCATCCCTCAAAATGCTAGCATGTATTTCCTTAGACAAGCATGCAAACATTTGCATCCCAGGGAGGGGAGGGTAATGCCCCGATTTTCCCCTTTCCCTTTCTTGTCTTGTTAACATTCGTGCATGCATTAAGGTTTTACGGTAACTTTTTAAGAACCAGGTGAGCGCGTTGGGTTTGCAGCTGCTGATCTTGTGAGCCAGCGTGCCTCATGACACGACGCTGTGCAAGGAGAAAACTCACTAGCTTCAAAGTTTCGAGCAGGTCTATTTTATGCCAAGATCAGGGAAATGCGAAAAGCACAACGCTGAGCGTAGCACAGGCCACAGAAATGCATTACGGCACACAGAGGAGAACAAAAAAACCAAAAGCCTGGGCTGCAGAGGAATGGGAAAGAGGAAGTTGAAATAGATATGTAAAGAGGGAATTTTGACACAGTGATTTTAACTTTGCATGTGGAAGTGAAAATAAGGGTTATGGGTGACAAATGGGAGAGCGCTGAAGTGAGAAACGCAGCCTCCTGTAGAAGGAAAGGCTGTGAAATACCTGAGGCTGGAGACCTCTCTCATATTAGGGGAGGTAGCTATGGCTGGGGAATAAGCATCAGAGACCCATCGAGTAAAGGAGCCGCTGATCCTGTTCGGAAAGAACAGTGTGATTAGAAATTAATAGAAATAAGACCAGGCCGTGACAAGTTTGAGCCAATTATAACTGCATGGACATAAGCTAGAAAACGCTAAGAGGAAGGAAAAATATTGAGCTGCAACTCAGAGGACATGATGCAGGACTACTTCCTCTTAGGTTGTGTAAAAGAGGAAATAAAGACTAGCTAGATTTTTTTTTCTCTTTTTTCTTTTTTTGGGGGGGAGTATCCCTGAGGCCGCTACTGTAGACTTAATTGGGGGAACAGCAATGCGATCTCAAAAAAGTATGATAGAGGACCTAATTCGAGCTCTTACTTTTGCCGGAGTAAATCTAGAGACACACCAGACATCCATTCGATTATAGCAGGGTAAAACTGTTTTCAGAATTCAGTCCTGTTCAAGAAGATAAGATAAAATGAAATTTTTCATAGTTTAACCAATGTGAACATTGTAGATACAAGTCAGAAAACTTAAGGTTAGGAATCTCTATATCTCCCAGTGCACCACATCAGAAATGCAGCAAATCCTGTGTTCCTAAATATTTGTTTGATAGATGCTGGCACCAAGGAGCTACAGCGCAAACATTTCGGACAAGGTGAAAGCCTTTGTCTGAGCGATTGCAGATTTCATTAGTTCAGATTGTGATTTCCATCCCTGAGGCTGTGCGTGAGGTCTTAAGTCTTAAGTGAGGTCTTAAGTGAGGTCTTAATTTGCTTTCATGCTTCTAAAGGAAAAAAAGAAATTGTTCAGTAAGTTGTGATTAAACATTCGATTGAGGCCTGCTTTTCCATGGACTTATTCTGAATTTATGCTGGAGTAGCTCTGTTCAGAGCGGTGAGAGGAAAAGAGAGGGAACTGATGCAGCTCTGACCCTCTGCATCCATGAGATGATTGGCTTGGGTTTGTTTTCTCTTGAATTTTATATTTCCATCGTTGTGCTGACTTTGCTGTAGCTTAAAAGTAATGCTACTGATGTAAATCTGACCAGAATCGGTTCCTGTTACTTGAATTTATTTATTGACAATTACAGAACTATATTTTGGAAAGCTTATTTCATGTATTTTTTGTGTCGGAGTACACATTATGCTGTGTATTTCAGAGGTGCATCAATGTAAAAACTTTTCTGTAGCTCTGCAAACTAGGAATGGAGGTGATTCCTGTCCTCCCCAAACAGCTTCTTAGTCTACATAGATTTTTGCTGTTGTTGCTTTTTCCTGTTTTATCATGTTACTTGTTGACCTTCTGTGCCCCAAATTAAATGTCGCGTAAGGAAGCTGAGGCTTCTGCTCCTTGATTTCGTAGGTGGTGGCCTTGGGAGACGTGCCTGATGGGACACTGGTAACGGTGATGGCTGGAAACGATGAAAACTACTCTGCAGAACTCAGAAACGCCACAGCCGCCATGAAAAACCAAGTAGCAAGGTTCAACGACCTCCGATTCGTGGGTAGAAGTGGAAGAGGTATGTGTTTGTTCTCAGCTACGCTTCAGTCATGTTCACCAGTTATGTCAAGTTCTAGTTATGTGGAGAGAATTTGAAGATGGCGTCTATCGAGTTTTCTGTGGCAGGGAATGCTGCAAGATCTGGCATAGGCCAATTCCAAAGGCACAGAATTAGCTATATGGTTTTCTTGATTTATCCTAGCCCATCCTCCGTGTCACTTCTATTTCTGAACAGTGACAACTCATTTGAAAAAAAAATCTCACATAGACAACGAGTCACATTTTGACTCCAGAAGCCATCCCGTCAAATTTAGAACAGCACAATATTACCCATGTTTAAGTTTAAATAATGTATTTTCAATTTAAAATGAGAATTTTCGGCTTGTGTAAAGACTCACGACCATCTCGGGGCTCCCAGGCACTCTCTGCAAAAGCTGGTCTCTGTAACAGAGCGAGTCAACCTAAAATTACAAGTAATTCCTGCATAGATCTCAAAATTTTCTGGCTTCATCATGACCTGATGAAGGCACAGGGCACTTTTTCTGACCTTTCTTCTCTGAAATATAGAACAATATGCAGTAGTCCTGTCATTTAATGTGCTCCTGCAAGGTGTGTAGGATAGAAGAGAACAGAACAGAACAGATGAGCTTAATATCTGACTTGCTGTATCTCTGTGATAACCAGTAACTACTAGTGCATAGTAAATAAAAAGGCCTTATGAGCGTAAGTAACAAGTAAGAGTCAAAGCTGACTTAGACTAGAACTATATAAAAATGTTCTTAGGAAGCTGCAAATAGTATCTGACACGTGCGGCTCACGTCGCATGTGAGCGGGCAGGTGCACAAAGCTTGATGCAAAAGCCCGTAAAATCAACAGAAGGACCCTTTGCAACTTCACTCTTACGGCTCCGGTCCATAATCTTCAACCCCATAAATTCCAAGCAATCATGTTTACCTTTCTATTACAAGATTATTTCAAGCACTCCTCTTGCATTACTGCCCTCGTTCCTGTGAGTTCCTTTGCGTGGGTCGGGGGGGGTCAGTCGAACCCACAGAAGAGAAGCTGGTGAGCTGTTGCTCAGAGAAAGCTCAAAGATCAGCCTCTCTCTTATAAGGTCAAGAATGAAAAACTGTCGCATCTTCCACGTGACTCCATATGATATTTATTTATGTATTTTCCTTCCGTTTCATTCGTACCTTTAAGTAAAATCGGAATGTAACATTATGGTGTTCCAAATACAGCAGTGTTAGTTAGGGACAGTTCAGCGCTGTAACACTCACAAATCAAAATTATAGTGTCTACTGCACTTAAGTAGGTGTCTGTGTACTACCTTTCTGAGCCATTTGTGCGCTGGTGTCTCTCCGAACCAGATTAAATACTCGGGCCTCGCTGACCCCTCCTCACCATTTCCCCCTCCCTCTCTCCCCATGTGAGCACTCGAGCCGCCTCCTGATGCGCGGTTGCACCCGTGGCTCTTACGAACACAAACGGAGTTATGAGCATGCTTCAGGAGGGTGACAAAGGTGACCCACTTCTGCTCACTCGCTCTCCAAATGTTTTCTTCCAAACGGGAGATGGGTCAGGCTTCCGACCAAGGGAGTTATGCTGATTATACACAACAGCCTTTATTTGCCTTTGAAGCGAAGTGCATCTGTAGATATTCTTCCAATAGAAATACAGTCAGCAATTGTGGAAGAACATGGCCCTGTTGAAACATAGATGCAAGCAGTAAATACATTTGAAGAATAAAATACCAACCCGATCCCTCTGTATCCTGCAGGATTTTTAGCTGAGGATACAGAGGGAGATGTCTTTTAAATTGTGTTGTTTGGGCTGTCTTCAAAATGCACTTGGTGGAAAACACCCGCAGCTGAGAACGTAGCTTCGTAATGCTAGCAAAGAATAATAATAGGGTAATGCAGAGAAAATTATATCCATTTACTGAAAACATGAGAGATGCTGTAATGTCTAAAAGTATCAGTCATTAAACATGTTCATTTGTTATATTAAAGGTTCCACCTTTTCAGTAAATGGAATTTGCATTATGATTCAGAGATGACTGTTTAGAAGATTCAAATGAATAGCTGGCAAAGTGGCAGAGAAGCTAATAAAAACAAACCTGTAGTTCAGTTCCTGGCCATGGTAGTGAAGCTAGAAATCATAACAGTGAACTGTGTGAGTTTCAAGGTCAAAATCCAGCGGCTGAGAGAGAACAGTCCCTATTCATGCAGAAAAGCTTGGCGGGGAGTGTCACCGAGCCCCTTACCATAACCGGTTGCTACTAGCCGGTCACTCGCGCACGGACATAAGCCTTGTATGTGTGTGATATTCAGGTGCTCGGGATCCTTTAAGCGATGGAGTGATTTGGGAACACTGCATGCTATTAGTCAGTCTTCGAGGTTAAATCTCATCACCTCCATTGGCTGCCCATCTTTGGAGTGAGTGACTAATGTATGCTTTTGTTTACTCCTCGAACAGGGGATTGTTTTCCAAAGGTGGGGATTGTTTGCATTGGGTACGGGATTTCTGAGGTGCTGTTCTGTTGAATTTGTATAAAGCCTAAAGCATAAGGTAGCTGCTTCAAAGGGCATTGCTTCCTTTGATACTTCACTAGAGGAAAATTAACCGAAACTTTGTTTGCTGTGTAATATTTGAGTTTGAGTAAGTTCAGTTGCCACCAGTGATAGTGAGATGCCAGGAATATTATGTGAACAGTGATTGAAAGTTCACGTTGGTTACGGTCAGAGTGGACGCTCTTTGTGTATCTTGGGTGATTTAAAATCACTGCTGGAGAATAAGGAACAGCTTCGACTGGTGACAGTTCCCTGTGCATCAGTTATCGCCATCGCATCGCTGTAACCATCCCTGTTAAAAGCCTTGCCGAACCGATGGCAAGCCACCGCTTTCTCCCTTCTAAGAGAGCAGGGAATTGTCATTTTCGACATTCTTAATAAGTAGTTTAAATTTTCTTCCGTGGGCTTGAAATGAAATCTAGCAAGACAGCCTGACGGCTGTTTCAAACGTAAGACGATCGTCCACGTTTACATCTCCGTGAATAAGCAGCTCTGCGCTGGCTGTGAGAGCGTTACAGCCATTCCCCCCGTTCGGGGGTCTGATCCTGCCTGTCTGTCAGAGCAGACGCACCAGCCAAATGTTGGCCCAAGCTTAAAGAACCAAACTGCATTTCAGTGTTCGCTTCGTCTCTAATAGCAAGCAGTTGCCCCTGTTGGTCTGCCTGTGCCTTTCGTTCAGAATTAAAAAAAACCACCCACTTGATTTTCTTGACACCCGGAATGGGAGCTGAGAATATTGCAGGTCGCCCGAAACATTGAGATGTTGTATAAAGGCAATTTGGCTCGCTCTCCTGAACAAAACAGATTTACATTGGAATTGGCTGGTCTCCAGAGTTACTATTCCTCACCCTAGTTTGAGAATGCTACTGGGAAAACCTGCCCGTCTGGCTTGTAAGCCCAAGTAAGTAATTTCTGAAAGAAAAATGTAGTTTAAAACTTCAGCCAATCTCAGCCCCCCTTGCCTGATTACCTGGTTAAAAAAAATTAATCTTTATTTTTTCCCTCCCTTCATAAACACTTCAAACTTCAAAATGCTACCACTGCAAAGTACCCTGTTTTCTTAATGTATAATGAACCGGTTTATGATGAAATAAATCTGATGCAAAAAGCCTGACACCATAGAAGTTCATTGGATAAAATTAAAAATAAATAGTTATTTTGGAGAGGGAAAGCTTCGTGGCTCAGTAAGCATTACATATTTTCCTCATGGAATCATTAATCCCAGTAACTTTCTTCTTTGTAGAATGTAATATTAAAAAAACCCCAACAAATAAACATGTTTTCCAGATGAAAATAATTATTAATAAGTTATCATAATAGTAGCTAATGGGGAAGTGTCTTGGCTTCCTACAGAAGATCTCAATCTAAAGCTGTGATCTGGAGCTGGAGCTTCGTGATAGCTCTCCAGCAAGGCCTTTTTAAAAACTGCATCTTGGAAAGGACTGAAAATTGATCCTACGTATATATTTCCGACCAGCTATCGGGATTAGAGTCATGAATAAGTTTTGCGATAGTTTTCAATTTCCACAGAGCCAAAGAAGTACTCCTTTTTCACAGGAGTAGTTGATAGGAGAACACGGGAGAGAGATATCACCAAGCATAATCAGGAGTTTCTGCTATCAGGACTCTTCCTTCTGGATATAATTTTGGGGAAGAAAAATCAGTTTAAGCCGGAATCTCAAAAATACCTAAAACCCAAAAATTACTGGCCTGGATTCTGAGTCCAATTATTTTTATTGGTCTTCTGAAGTCAGAATTTTGCTCCTTCTGTGCAGCTTCAGCTTGTGGTTGCACTATTTAAGCACTTTGTTAAAATTTGTTTTATTTTTTACTTAAACACATTCAAAATTATAAAAGTATGTGCAAAACAGAGGAGGATGCTATTCAACAGGATCGTAAAATTGGTATTAAGCAGCCGGTTGGGTCCTGGTCCAAGCCATTGGAATGCTTTAGGAGACATGGTATCAGATACTGGAGTAACACTGAACCGCGCTTGCCAGACGGGACGAAAATAGAAGAAATCCAACTGCAATCAAAACTGAGAAAAGAGTCATTTGATAGAGTTTAGAAACAACCGCCTATTTATACTTCAGATTGATAAGTACGCGGCGCTAGCAGGATGCTACAGCCAGCGGGAGGCTGGTTTGGCCATAGAGAAATGGGCAGCTCCTTTGAGCCATCCTGCAGCCCTGCCGTCGCGCCGGGTGCGGGCAAGGCTGGCACGGACCTTGGGGTGGGAAAGCTGGGCATCTGCAACGCCGCTCGCCCGGGGCTGCGGCTGCTGGTCCTGCTGCCTGCCGGCAGCGGCCAAAGGAAGGGGCTGCGCTGCTGGTCCTCTCCCCGGGTGTGTGTTAGAGGGTCGATGTTTATCACAGGACTCTTCTCTGTCCAGTCTGGTCTGAACGGTGCATTTTTCTCTAAAAGACAGAGGCCAGAAGCAGTAATTTTATTTTTAAGTGACTTAGGGTTGCTTAGTTGTGTCATTAATTTTGTCAAGATTTCTGTGTAAACCAAGTAGCCGTGGAAGAATTCAGCGTGCAGACTCCCCACACTGGTACAGAGGAGCCGATGCCTATTTGAAGCCGAAAAGCCCAGCTCGGCGTTAGATTGATCGGCAAACCTAGCCCTTTAAAGACCACGTCTGCCTCGGTGCTGGCCTTTGGCAGGGATGTAGCGGCAGGAGGAGGGGAGGGGAGAAGACTTTCTCATTACGCCAGTGCTGCCCGAGTCGTCCTCGGCACACACTCGCTACGTGCAGCCGGGTTCGCATGAATCGCTGATTGTGTAAGAAAGTATACGTATGATGCAGCTCCGCGCGGGGGTTTGACTCGAAAAACATCATGTGGTCCGTGAGGCTGAGCATGACTGCAGCTGGCTTTGCCAGCTCCCAAACACTCTCTGCTGGGTTACTTAAAATTTCGTCTGGGCGAAAAAACTCTCGATCAGAAAGCGTCAACAGGAGAAAAATAATGGCAGAGCGATTTGGAGAACTTCCTGTCTCCGGGAGCATTACTGCTGTAAACAGTGGCCATGCCAAGTGCTGAACCACTGCCCTCAGTCCAATAACAATAAATCTATTTTTTGGTTCTGCAGAGCTCTGCTTGTACATTTTTGAAACTCGGGCTAACGATGAGGATGAGGCAGACACTATCCTCTGAGCATTTTCTTTTTTTTTTCGCCATGATAAAAGGAGTTGGGCTTACCAGGATACTGCTTAGGGAAAACAAAGTACCTCTCTAGATGAAGAGGTTACATAGTTTCAAGTGATCTGTTTGCCCTTCAGCTTTTTTTTCCTTTCCCTTTGTTTTTATTTTGTTTTGCCTCCTTCAGAGGCTGCTTAAGTTCTGGTAAAAAAAAAAATTATTTTTGTGTGTACCTATGTACCTATATATGTATGTACCTGTATTACAACCCAAATAACAGCTGCTGTTTTGTCACCAAAATAAATCATTCTGAGAGACTAATTAGGACTCTGGCTTCAGGGCTGGCTAGTGAACTTCAGATGACTATCCTATGGCATACAGTTCTTGTCAGCTCACTCAGGATTAGCAGAAGTGAGGATGCTGCAAATCAGTGGCTTGCAATTGCTGTCAGGAGAGTCTTTTCCAGCATAGTCATGTGCATAAACCCTCATCAGTCTGAATCAGTCTCCGTTCCTTTCTAAAAACCCTTTAGCAACAGTAAAAATAAAAGACTTTTTTTTTCTGTTACCTTAGTGCTGTGTGACTCTCCACCTGTTTTGCTCCCATCCTACTTCTCTCCTGTTTTTCCCGTCATATTATTTCAACACAGTTTTCTCAGCCTCTCCAAATCGACCTTATTCCCTTCACCTCTGTCCTGCATCAATCTCTGTCTCTTGTTCTCCTTCCTCTATTGATGCTCTTCCTGCCCATCCCCTTAGAGAGCTGCTGCCCCTCAGCACAGGCTGGGATTCCTGCTCGAGCCTTTAGCACAGGAGCAGGTTGTGCCCTCAAGGTGTGCTGCTAGGAACCATCCTTAATTCCTTCCGCCCTTTCCTACCGTTCCTCGGGAGCTACCTGCCGTGTGGTGCGGGCAGTGCGTGGGGGAGAGGGAGGAGGTTCTGGAGGCCAAGGCGAGAGGCGAGGAGGAGGGAAGCAGCTGCTTTGAAGGCTTGATGCCAAAAGAGCTCTTCAGCGGGGCGGTGCTTGGAGCAGTGTGTATGCACATCAGTTCCCTGAAGTTTGGGGAGGAACTGAAGGAAACGCTTTGGCAAGGCCACAAAGTTTCCACAGGCTAGACTTTATGCACGACAACTCTAACAAAGCCACGTCCATATCTGAGGCCACAGAGGTTGCTCTATGTTTGAAGGTTGTCTCTGGTGGAACTTGGCAGGTTCCAAGTTTGTAATGGCAGTATTATCTCCCTCATCACTGACTGCATGGATATCCATCGAGTGACCCCAGACCTCTTCCGAGCTCTGAAATCAATGCGCATTGCATTAGTGTAATGACAGCACGGAGGACTCCTTCCTCTAAGAAAATAAACTCAGAGTAAACAGCCCCAGTGCACACTCCCACACTCAGCTAGCTGCTGAAGAAGTGACTCGTCAGGTTGTCTTCTGGCATTCACCTGCTTCAGGCCACTGCAGGCAGAAGTCCCTCGCTTGCTAAAATGGCCCTGATGATCATAAAAGTGCTCCTTGCCTTTCATATTCAGAGCAGTGTATTGCTCTTCCAGTGAACCCACACCTTCCTTGTTCCCTGTACTTGGTACCTCTTCCTGCAGCCATGCCGAGCGGTCCTCCTCTTCATTGCTCCATAGGGCAAGCAGCATGTTTGTTCCCAGCTCCAGCTCCGTGCCAGAGCACTAAGGAATGCCAGCATCTGTCTGGACAGGTAGCCAGGCTGGGGCTGGTCCTAAATGAAAGCCAGTGCTGGAAAAAGGGAGAGGGACTGAGACAAAATCCCGGTCCCACAGGGCTTTGTCTAGGTTCACAGGACAATGCGCCGTGAAAGGAAGATGCCACAGGATAGGATCTGCCAAAAACCACAACACCCATTACACCGAGGTTTTCCCGGTCTCATGATTAGGCAAAGGATGACAACAGGGGTGAAGAAATCATGGGTTCAAACACAAAAGCAGTCCTTGGAGAAGAGACTGGAACGAGGCGTTCCCCTCGCCCCAAACGCTGCAGCCACCAGCCCCAAGAGCCAGGCGCGTGCCCCCCCTCTGCCCGAAGGACCTCTCTGCCCAAAGGACCTCCAGCCGGGGAACTGCCAGGGTCGAGGACCTTGCCACCCCACCGCAGCCGTCTGGGCAGGGTGCACTTCGGGGAGGTGCAAGTGTACGTCTGAGGCACGTCCTACAGAGCAGGGAGCTTCCCTGGGGAAATGCCCGAATGCTTAAAGCAGGAGAAGGGGCTGCCATGAGAAGCTGAGTCAGCGGGTTAGCCCCAAGAAGCAGCTCCCAGACCCAGCCGCCCCAGGAGAGGGGCAGAGGAGGGCTCAGGCTGCGGGTCAGGGCCGGACTGACCATGCCGAGCTGCTCCTTCCCGGAGGCTGAGCTTGTGGCCGCGAGGGCACGGGACTGTTCAGCAGGGGAAGCCCCCTCAGATGTCCGCTGCATCTACTGCTAGGCATCACCTGGGTAGGGGAGGTGGGAGGGCTGAGGGGTGTAATTTTGGACTTAAGCATTTAAGTAAAACCTGAATCCCACTTCAGGCAGCTAAATCCTCTTGTGAATCTGGGCCTTAACCTTTTCACGTGTCTCCCATCGCCTATAAAGTGCGGGTGATAATTTCTACCTCAAAAAGCTTATTAATCGTTTGAAATTATAGCTGCGTTAAGGACTATTATTAGGCTTAAAGATCCCAAGGCATTTTCTGTGAGAAGGCGGTAGCTTTGCATTTAAGTCATTTCGTTTTGAACTGTCCTTTCCGTCTGGTGTTCCTGTTGCCGTTTTTCCCTTTCTCTGAACCATTCAGCAGTGACACAGCAGTCTGCTGAATGATCGTTTCTTCGTTCCACCCTAGAGCTGGATGCACTTTGTGGAGGCTAAGTCATTTCTGAACACTTATTCACAAACAGCCCAAGCTCCGGTATAGAGGAGCACTTCATTTAAAACTGAAATGATATTGCGCTGGGAAAAAAATAAGAATTCCTTGCTATGCAGTAGGTCACAGCTTGAAAGCAGAGGTTCAGGTTTTGGGATAGCCCACTCATAGGAGCATCCGAGATTTCCATTAAAGTCACCTTTGAGGAAAAAATAATTCCACCCTCTCAAAATCTGTGTTCAAACATTAGTGACATGTATGTTTGTATAAATTGTGTATATACATTTCAAGTCTTAAAAATATTTTAACAATAAGCACTGCATTTTAAGACTGTAATCTCCTTGTGCTGCCATTCTGCTGCAGAGGCCGGGCACCCCATAGCATCTCATTCTTCCTCTGCTGTAATTATTGTCTCCACCCAAGTCCATAAGAATTTTATAGTGGTTACTGCAGCAACTCCACTTATAGTTAGAGGCTGCTTGGCTTTTCCATTAAAAGGTCTTCCCCCCCATCCTTGTCTTTTAATGCTTTAATCCATTTTGCAAACTTGATCTGCAGGCTTTCAGTCTAAGAAGGCATCCCACCCCAAAAATTCAGTTAAAACAGGTCACTTGGGTTGTCTTTCAGAACAGAATGGAAAACCACTTTTTTTTAATATTGTCAAACATTGTTGTAACTCTGGTGCACACACTCACGCACACATATACATATACCACCTCCATCACAAAACCTAAAAGCTGGTATTTACATAGGACTTAGACTTAAGGATGCTGAAGTACAAATAGTGTTCCTGCCAGCCAAATTCCTACCACAGCTTGAAATAGTCTCTCTTCTGAAATTAGACAACATCACAATATAGGGAGATTCCTGGTGGTTTTGTGTGTTTGTGGATTGTTGCTGTTGGCATACAAAAGTGACTAATGTCTACGTTAACTACTGGGTGTCACCCTAAGCTGGCTACTGTAGGACACCCTGTCTTCAGAGACCTCTTTCTTGCCACCTTGGTCCCAAATCTCTTGACCCTATGCCTCGTCTCCTCAGTTAGTTCATTTATGTCCTTTCCCATGAGCTCAGAGTTATTCTTGTACCTGTCTTCTGCTGCAGCTCCCTTCGTGATAAATGGCCATGACCATTTAGTACCCACACCTGGTATCTCCTGCTACTCAACTGCCACAGGTTTTTTTGCTCTGAACAGAATAAATTGTGCTTTTGTGGCATCTGTGCTGAAGCACATTCACAGGAAAAATAAGGGATTAGCACAGAGGCCCCTGCAAGGCTGGAGGAGGTGGTGGACGGTATCGTCATGACAGCACATGGGACTGGGAAGTGAAACTGCTCATCAGCGCAGAAGTGAAACTGGCTGCACACGGACTCTTGTCAAATTAAAATGTAAACATCTGGCCAAAAAAAGAGAGAAAAATTGTGGCTGTTTAGTGAGTTGAGTCCCACCCTTGCAACACTTGAGAATGTGAACGATCCCTGTCTGTGCAAGGGAGAATCACTCTTCTGAGGGCTTCAGGTCAAATACTAAAGGTGTTAGTTGCTACCAGGATCGATAAAAAGCAGCATTCAAGGAAATATGTGATTTTTGAATTGACGGTGACATGTTTCTGGGATGCTGGGTGCTGGCATTTTTTGTTTATTCCAGCAGGAAGATGCTCTCCTTTTTTTCTGAGGAAAGGGATTTGAATGTTGGTACCACTGTCGCACAGCAAAAGGGGGAAAAGCGACTTTAGGACCTGCTACCTGCATGGGCGTTCTCAGTGCAAAGGGAAACGTGTAGTGTAGGGGACAGGTCTTGTAGCATGCCTGGTACACCTGATGACAAAGGGCGGGCACGAAATGTTGCTGTGCATCACCAATACGTGTCTGCTGGAATAGCTGCTGAGGGCCTGAGTCAGCTTTATTTTAACAGCTGTAAGTTACACTGAATATAGAACCAGCTTCTGCACCTGTTTGCTTAAATATTTCATGTCCGCAGCTTGCAGACTTAGGGTTATGTTTTTGTCTTATGAAATAAAAAGATTGTCAGGGACTATTTCCAGAAGATTGTCAGGGACAATTTCCAGAAGAGTTTCAGGGACTATCCTTCTCACCCAGATAATGGGCTTAAGGTAAAATTCAATTTTAGTGCCTGCTTAGGTTGACAGCGTCTCTATGAACGTTACTTGATTGCAGTTACGTAATTTTGGTTGCTTAATATAGTTCCTGTGTTGCCTTAGGTTAAATGTACATGTACTTCACCAAAATAACGCCTTGAAATGATTCCGCCCCAGACACAAGCTGCTTCTAGCCTTCTAGCTCTGGGAATCCCCAGAGCTGCAGCAGGAGAGGGAGGCGGCTCTGCTGGTCTCCACCACAGCGTTTGACTTGTTAGCTGGAAAAAAGCTTGGAGAGTGGGCAGGGAGAAAAAGAGAGTGAAGTGCATGTCTTGGTTAAGCACTTGGTAGTGCTGCAGGGAGCCGGGAAGGAAAGGGAAGGGGAGAAGCCAGCGCCAGCCACGCTCCCGCAGCAGCGAGTTGCTTTTCCACAACGTATTGCAAAGCAAATTCAGTGGTTCATAGCTGGGTCCAAGTTTGCAGCAGGGCCACTTTTGGTCATTTGCATGACAACTTGGCACCATATAAATCTGGAACAAAGCACCTATTGGTTTAATGCGATGGAGATTTCATTCTAGGTAAGTAGATGCTATGTAAACACAGATATAAGAACTTCCTGGAGTGAGACACTCGACAGAAATGTTCAAAAGTACACCTTTATGCTGACCCAGGCTGGTTTGGCAGGAGGCAAGTGGGTGTATTTCCCAAATCTCCAACTTGACACACGCTTACACCCGCAAAACATCCAGCTAAATACACAAACAGATCCGTTGGCCGTGCAACTGATTTGCATGGGCAGTTCTTGCATTTCTTTGGGCAATCACCCTGATTTGCTGACATCTCCCCATGTTCGCATTTATCTGTTTGGACCGTTGGTCTTTGGCGGTCAGAATTTGTAAACCATTTACAGTGTGGTAGCGGATGAGGTGAATAACAGTTTTTTCTCATATTTAAATTCAGTGGTATCTGTGGTGCTGATGGTAAACAAATTATGGGTTTTTTTGATGCTGCTTACTTCAGCTGCAGCTTTTTTCTGATGAAATAGCCACTGGACCAAACATAACAGGCAAAGTTATATTCTGACTATGTGAAACTGTCACCAGGGGCAGGAGAAAAGAGTCACCACCTGAGCACAGAATTTGGACTTGTGCAGGTTTTTTGGAATTGGACATGCAACTTGAACACCTACAAAAATCTTTCACTCCTATGATGAGCAGCAGTTAACTAATGAAGGGTCAAATTATGTTGGCCCTTCTCATCCTATTGATTACATTTGGAGTATTCAGCGGCTTAAGTGATAAGAACGGCAAAATTTGGCCCCAGTGCATAATAGTCGACATTTGAGAATGAATATGCAAGCATGTGTGTATTACATCCTGCCCAGAGATACAGTCAGATATGTTATTAAAATGCAGTAGACATCTTCACTTTGGCAGATACCCAGGAAGATGTTGTGAGAAATTGTAAAGATGTATAAAATTGATCATTTAGCATGGTTTAATAAAAGTAAGTACATAAGCACTAAAAAGTAGAAGCTGAATAAAAAAAAAGCATCATAATATTTCTTACTAGAACCTGGAAGTCTCTCACTAATATAATAGAAATGTCTGTAATATAATTTGTATTGCATTTGTGTATTACATTTCAAATTTTTCCATCTATACCTTTTGTCCTTGTCAGCACAAGCATCCTTGGCTCCTTTCCCTTTTTTCTTCTTCTTCTTTTTATCTAATAATTTACTGTAACAATTTTAAAAAACCCCACAATTCTAATGACACATCTGTGATCATCAGAATAAATCCCCAAAGCAAAAGATAGTAATTGTGACCACATCATCTGTTGGCCTCCCTTTCCTCCCCCCCTGCCCCGGCAAACTTCTGAAGCTTTAACTCCATTTTTTTCTGTCCTCATTTGGATGAACCTTCATCAATGGAATCAACAGCTTTTTTTGCCTGAGAAGGAGGTAGATTAAAATGAAGTGCTAGGTTCAAGATGTGGCCTCTCTTCCCTAAAGCATGTCTGTTCTCATTCCCTTTGCGTCTGCCCATGCAGCCACTTATATTTTAAGCGTGCCTTCCCATCACCAGACCCATCTGGTCATAACACTGCCCAGGGATGACTAAAGCAGCACACAGGCGCTTCATGTGACCATGTTGTCACTTGAGATTCATTTTTTCCCCCTTGGTTCCTCTCAAACATTCCCAGGGGCCATAGCTTACAAGCCTATTGCTCCCTCTAGAGCCTTTCAGTGCTGTTCTGGGGGACCATTTAAATAATCTCTCGTCATGCTAGGTGTGAGCTCACTGCTCGTTTTGCTTCCAGCTTCTGTCAGATGGGATGCAGACTGAAGGCAGACTTCAAGTTCCTGTATTGCAGTGTAGAGCACGGGCACACCACCTTCAGATGCTTGGGTCTTGGAGGCTGATCTTCACCTTTTGCTGGCCCAGGAACAGTATTGCTGAGCAGGTGCTGGCGGACAATATTATGCTCTGCTTCCTCTTAAGTTCTTGCAGCTTTGCACAGCATCAGGGGATCTCACGAGCAATCCTGTAACGTCATGAGCTAGGGACTACTGGTTTAATCCATCTGACTTCGGCTGTCAAATCAGCACTGACTCTTGAGGGCACTTTTGATAGTACAGTCTCTAGCAAACCCACCGACAGAGTCTCTAGGTGTCATTTCAAAAGTCAGTACTGTATTTTGGCCAGAAATGCTACTGTTTTCATTATTTTTTCTAGAAGGGTTCTGACCTTAATGCTCTTGCAAAAATAAACATGACCAAGCAATTTTTCCTACCCTAGTTGTGAGGGAAGACTTGATGGAAGCAGTGAGTCTTGTGCTCTGCCCTTATGCATATGAGGGTATGCTTGATGCCTGTGGGAAGGGTTTCCAGAGGCAGAGCCCTGTCCCACATCTGGAGAATTTAATCCTTGTGCTCATGAGGTGCTATGTGCCTAATATTAGGAACTGCCAGGGATAGTTACAGAGAGAGCAGCAGTGTCTGAAGTGACTCTTGCACCCCAGCAAGGCACAGCTTGACATTGACATCACCCGTCAGCCCTTCCACCATCGGCAAAGACTCCCATGATAACGCAGTAGAGATTGGCTTCAGTATACTGAGGCATGCATCACAGACTCAAGCTAATTTGTGTATGGGTTTCTGTAGATTTATGGGACTGTTTAACCCAGAGGGTCTCAGATTTTGAAGTTAGTTAATGGAGGGCTATGTGCTGGCTTGCTGTGGCTGCTAGGACATCATCAAATTGTTATCATGACTATTGGAGGCATCCAAACCAGGCCAGTGTTTCAGAATGCCTTCTTGCGGTGTCTGGTCCCTCTTTACAGTCACTAGAGAGGTCAGTCCATCACTTAGGCTGTCTGACTCAGTTTTGGTGGCACCCACCCATTTCTGCGTTGAGCAGAGACACTAAGTGCTCAGTGTAGGTCTTCTACCGATAGTTAGGAGGTCCACTTACTTAGGCATCAGAAATCATGGCATCTAATGTAGGCTCCAGTGCTAGGGAGTCTGAATACAGCCTCCACTGACTAATCTGGTGTTATTTCCACCCGTTTGGTCTGCTGCATGTTGCATATGTATGTGTGTGTGTGTGTATGTGCACGTGCTTGCGTGTAAGTGTATTATGCAAGTGTATGTTGAAAATAAAAATCTGTATCATGGCTGTATCATAATACATAAAAGCAAGGAGGAGACATTTATAGTCCTGCTGTCATCCCAAAACAGGTATATCCATAAAACACAGAGTTCACTAACAATACCTCCAATCTAAATCTACCTTTGTCAACCAGACACGTAAATGATGAATAATGTAGAAGCTATGAATAAAAGTGATAAAACCACTTAATAAAGCTAAATGTAAATGAAACAGAATAACCAGAGAAGAAACACAGCCAGAATTATTGGTAAGCAGCAATGAGGGACACGTAGGTTTATGGTTATATAGTCCTGTGGTTAACCAGTATGTGGTTAATGAATAGTCTTCTGTCAACAAGAAGTAAGCTAAGTATCTTCCTGCTTTTGCCAACTTGTGTCACAACTTTATACAGGCTCTGAGATCTAGTCTGTTCTGTAGAAAATCTTGACAGTAACTTCACCTCCCTCTTCTTTGTTCTGGTCTTGTAGACTGGTAATGTGGCCACATTCTACTACATTTCACTATTGTTACAAATTTTTTTCTGCATTTCTTTTCTATCTGGAAAATCCACAAGAGCCTTCTAAAGAAATAAATTGTATTTAGTTGTATCTACGTATCCTAGCAGAACAGCAGGAGCACCTTACCTAATGCATCAGCAGTTGTCAAAAACAAACCAAACCAAAAACGAACGGGAAGCAAGATGGAAATACTGCAAATTAATAAAGAGAATAAAGTATATGTTCAAAGTCTTGTTCAGTCTTAGTGATCTAGGTGTTGTATATAATGATACAGGGAAACTATTTTTGGAAAGAATGAAGATCTACAGGTGCCTCTGATATTTGTTAAGTCTAATGCTACGGGTGATAAAGTTTTTTGGAAGGCAGTTTATTGAACTTTATTACTGATGCCTCATAGAAAGATCTGTTGTGCTGGCTGAGAAAGAGTAACAAAGCTGTAAAGCTTTATCATGTAATTTGGTATTTAAAGAATGTCAAGAACACAGCCATCCTTGGTCTGGGTAGATGTAGGACCCAAGAGCTGAGGGCCAAAGGCCCTGAGACAGGGATCTGAAATGACTTTTGCTTCTGTTGCAATTCTTTCCATCTCAGGGACTGCTTTCAAGCGAGGATGTGGAGGTGGGAAGACACTGGCCTAGGATTTGCGAGGCTTGTGTTTCAGCTTCTGTTTTGTCAGGGCTGTGATTCAGGATTATAGTCGGATTTAGCTGCAGCAGCCAAAGTGGTTAGCATCGCTGGCCACAGGCTTCCTGTGAGATCGTGGCCAAGACACTTTATCTCCCCACAGTTCCTCATCCGTAGAGTGGGGAGAATACCTCCCTAATTCACAGGGATGTGATGAGGACAGTTTCCAGTAACAGCTATGTGTGTGTGCTCACTGTGATGTTGATGCAGACCATTAGCACCAAAGTAGGAACTGCATTAAGAGAAGTATTGAATTGCAAGTGAATGTGCATAGGGAGGGGGGGAATATTGCTGCTAGAGGCAGGCATTTACATTTACATTTATATTTACATTTATATTTACATTTATCTAGATAAACGAAGCAAACAATAAAAATGGGAAGTCTTAGAAGGGAAGAAATTCAGCACTCAGGAGGGCTGGAGCCAAGCGGTAAAATGAAGCAGGCAGAGATCTGTATGGGAAAGCTTGCACAGCATGTGCCCAAAGGAGGAGAACCTCAATTTTCTTACAACAGTTCCTGGTTATCTAACTTGGGGTGATGTCCCTTGATGTCTCTTACTGATAACGAAGATTCCTGTCAGTATCTGAGTCCTCCGTGATGCTGAGATAACTATGCTAAACCTGCTGACAGGCAATGTTTTTATTGTTGTCCAGGCCAAAGCCATAATGAATGCATATATGAGGTCTTATCAAAGATGCAGAATGTTACTTTTGTTATTTAAAAAATGCCTGGAGTAAACGCTGGCATGGGCCAAAAGCAAATCCAGGGGTAGCAGGATCTGATGGCATTGCAGTCACAAGGGGATACAAAACCCTCCCCAGCAGCCATCAAAACGAGTACTTTTCCCAACTTAGAGCCGTGGCATGCACATAATAATTTTGAAAAGGCCTTCACAGTTTTCTTACTGAATAATACAGAAACTAAGCATAATGCTCTCCTATGTCTTCATAAAATGTTTTAATTCTCTGTGGACAAGCTGTAGGGATTTTTTTATTTTTTCCATTCCCTTGTTTCTTGGCATTGCAGTAGCAGATTATTTTTAAAGGGTTCTGGTTCGCAATATGGAATTGATCTAATGCTAGCTGCAACCACAAAGCGTGGGATTTTACGATCTGCCTAGGGGATCTGAGCACCCAGTTCTCTTTAATTTTAACAAGCGCTGTTGATCAGATTCCCGTGGCAGTTTTGGAAGAGTCAGCCACAATTTCTAAGCCTCTCTGAACTAACACCCTTTAGAAAGTACAGATAACGTACCAGCAGTCATGTAGATCAGATAAACTCTAACTGTTAGGGGTAACCTCCTTTTTTTACAAACAAAGTGTACATCATTTAAATATAAATTAATTTTTTTTCCGAAAGCTTTGAGCAGTTGCCACAGAGGGAATGCATCCAGCCCCAGGCAGTTGTGAGGTTATACACCCCGCTCTCTGGGCACGTATCTATCTTCAGATACGGACAGCTGAAGTGTTTTAGTGCCATTTGGTGTGTTCGAGTGCTATCTGCAATGAGGAGTACACCTTTTCTCAACATATATGCTCAGTAACATTTTTTTCCTCTTGCAGGGAAAAGCTTTACACTGACTATCACGGTCTTCACAAATCCGCCACAAGTAGCCACATACCACAGAGCCATCAAGATAACAGTGGACGGACCTCGCGAACCCAGAAGTAAGTGAGCTAACGGCAGCATTTGAGGAAGGCCAAGTTGATGGTTTAGTATAGGGGTTCATCACCAGCCTCATGAAACGCAGCAATCTCCAATGCATGTGGAGCAGTGGGTATGTTTTAAGCCAAGGCTGTCCTGTGAATGGTTTTAACGATGCCTTCCCGAAGCCTTATTTTTCACGGATGTCCAGCTGATGTAGAATATGACTTGCATTGCATTTCTAAAGTATCTACCCAGGGATGACTTGGATCATACCCAAAAGCTGACAGAAGGGATGCTGGTAAAAGGTGGGCAGCATATACCTTACGCATCATTTCTTGCTAGTCTTGCCTTTCAGATGTTAAGAGGATTTTAAAGCATTGGAAACCAATATGTCATTGATCTAACTTTTCAAGCTCAGCCACCCTGCAAAAATAAATGAATGCCTGAGAGAGGACACCTGGTTGCTGCCTGGTGGAGGTCACTGTACCTCATGCCGTCATACAGCTTAAGAGCACCCATTTTCACAGACGGCCAACCTTTCCTCTTCTTCTTTTTCCTTTCTTTTTTTAAGAACTAAGTACAAGGAGGAGATGAATGGTTTGATATCTCCAGGGGAATACCCGCACCTTTCGCACAGGCGGTTGTTTTGTTGGGGTGGCGAGGGCAGGCTGTTTTGTCTGCGGGGTAGAGTGAAGTAAGGGTGGAGCAGATCTGCAGGTACAGATGCTTCTGCAGCACATGCGCTGCGTGTTACCAGAGACAATCGTTAACCTCAGTCACTAGCCCGAATGGGACATTTTCATATTTTTATCGAAATGCCCTGATGTAAATTGAGGTTGTGGTTAGTTTCTTGCACTCCTCCCGCACGCTTGGCAGAAGTTCTGGCTGTTGCTTAAGTGGAATCGTCCCTGGAGAAGAGAGCAGCAGGATTCAAACACCCACTAGAGAATGAGACTTGCAGCTCGGGATTGCTTAAATGGAGGGGGGAGAAGAAAAGAAAGGTTTGAAACTTCAACTGAAATAGCTTAGAAAACGCATGTCTTGCCCGTGCATTTTCTTCTTGAGTCTTCATTTGTCTGAGTTGCATCATGATGCTGCACGCATTTAGTGGAAAAATCTGACCCATATTTTTTGGATTTGAGGCCAGCCTTTAAAACAAATACTGCTGTCGGAGTAAGGCTTCTTATTTAGTTTGGTTTTGTTTTTTTTTTTTTTTAAATTGTGGTTGAATTGTCCCTGAAAAATATCCCTGGTGAACCGGGCAGCTGTGCACGTAAAAAAGATATTTGTATATGCAAGTTCCAGATTTGCATATGCAATTACCTGGGCATGTTCCTGGTTTGCAGACAACAAATAAGCTTCAGTTTTTGAACATGAGTCTGCTAGAACTCTACGAAACAAAATCATCCTGCAGGCATACCTACTGTTTTAAATCAATTCTTCAGTTGGTGTAATAGTTAATATTTAATAAGATTCTACATTTTAAAAAGGAAGTAGAGATATAATACATACTGAAGCAACATACATATCTTCCCTGCTCAAATGTATGTAAAAGCTTCCTTGTAAATAATTTCACTTTGTTGTAGGCAAATCGGCTGCATAGTGGAGGCGGCTTTATGAGTGTCAGGAGAAGAGGTCAGACTCCCCTCTCAGTATAAATGCACAGCTCCTTTTATCGCAAAGTCATTCGTGGTGCAGGGTGGAAGGGATTATGCTCCTTTCATTTGTAAGTGGGCTGCAAAGTCCTTCGGTTTGACTTCTTACCAAGGGTTTCTGAATCGCAGCGGCTGTTGCGGTCAGTCTGGTATCTCCTCTCCTCTTTATACGTTTGACTGAGATACGGATTGGCCTGGAGAGATACACCACGGGCTGTGAAGGAAAAAGAAAGTGGTACCCAGTGCATTCTCCATCCTGAGACAGTTCTGGCGGGTTTGGGCTCTACGTTTATTTTTCCATATACTCACTCAGTGGGTGTATCCTGTTTTGCATTGGTTCAATTAGATCAGTTACATGTGTAGCCTGTACAAAAACAGATTGCAGGATTGTTACCTGTGCAAACTCACATACAAGATTTGTGGTTAGAGATATCAAAGCATGCACGCTGTGTACTGAAGGGATTTAAAATTATACAGGCCACCTTGTATTGAGACTAGAATCAAAATAAAAACTGCTAGATTAGAGTGTTTCTAGTTTCAGTAATCAATATTTGGGAACATTCATGCTTACAGATCCATGACTCACTTGCTCACTTGAGCTAAAGGAATCACAGAAATACTGAGATGTATTTTCTAAGATGTTCCAATTCAAAAGAAAACCATGGAAGACAGTAATGGGAACAAAATTAGGTACTGCTGTCTTACAGAGGTCTAGAAAAAACATTCTGAAGTCCAAAACCAACTCCAGCAACAGTTTTTGATTAATTTACTTTATGTTTATAATGGTTCTCAGACAGTTTGAATTCTAGTGAGTGCCTGCATTCTCTGCGAAAAATGCTGGAAGGTAAGGGGCCATTTCTAAGGATGGAGGCCATCTGAGACAAAAGTCAGAACTTCACACCAGGACAATTTTTAGTGAGCTTTACAGGACACAGAAATACCTTTTTTAAAAAAAACCTTTAAGATTGATTAACTTAAGAAAGAACAGAAACATTTTCTTTTGCCTTCAGAGGATGTCAGATCAAGAGCAGTTTCTGAGCCAGAATTAGATGGGTTCTCAAAGTGGGGCTTTTTAATGCAAAAGGACAGCCTCTTCAACTAGACATGCTTGGGGAAAAAACTTCAAAAAGTAATACAAAGCAGGATTTGAAGCCTTTTTTTGAAAACAGAAAAATACTCAAACCAAAGGTTCCAAAAGCAGATATGCAAAGCACAGACTTTTTGGCTTGCTGGGATGTGTGGAGATGTCATGCTAGGTGAAGAGCACATGGTGTGTATTATCACACATGCGCACCTTCACTCTCTGCTCAAAGGCCTGCAGACTTTGGGTGCTTGCACGCCACATTGTACATTTGGTCATGGTTATTGTGATGGCCAGGTCTTTGCCTAGCAGCATATTTGCTTATGTAACTACCAGATTTGCATTTACAACTATGATAATTACTGCTGTGCAGGACTTGCACCATTGTCCTTTTTTTGCCGTTGAATTTCTGGCTGTGGCTACCCAGATGATACTTCTCATCACGTTGTCATGAGAAAACTGCTGGCTTGTAGAGAGAGCCAAGGTACTTAAGAATCTGGCTCTTCCTCCACTGCTTTCATTATGTATTTTTAAAATCTCTTTTGAACTTAGCATTTTCATTCTCCAGCTTTAAATAAATGCTTATTTTCAAAATTTTTTATAAAAAGAAATAATACTGCACTGTCAAGGAGAAGGGCAAGATGACCTAACCCATCATTTTCTTCTCCAACTTCTATGATTCTATGATTCATAAAGCAATTTATGTTTTTATGAGCTAAGTCCATGGGGAAAATCATTAGCAGTAACCAGATCAAGAGTAGTGCTCCTGACGAAAATAGTTTTGGTTAGGAAACTTGGTAGAAATAGTATGACTCTTAAATTAAATATTTCCCTTAGGCCATTTGACCTACTGTGTACCTCTGCTGAAAAATTAGGTTTTTCTTCTTTTGACTGCTTCTTTCTGTTTTTCTCATTGAATTGTTTTAACCTACATAGCTCTGAAAAATTCACTAATGGACTAGGGGCCTGAAAGCGGCGCAAAAGGAAAAGGCTATGTGGGTTTAGCCCCAGTGGGTCTGAGATGTCCAAGGTTAAGCTGGACATTAAATGTGATCATCCCATATCGGATATGTGGTTTTCCCAAATACTTTTTTGGCATCCTTATATCAAAGGGCAGGATGCTAAGGAGTGGAGAGAGAGAGACTAATATTGCTGATCAGGATTTGAGAAGGAGCTTAAAAACTGCTGGCCCAAGAAGTGCCTTTTTAGGGATGGAAATTTGGAAATTCCCTTTGCCTCCTGGCAAAGCTAGCTGGGGGGGGGTGGAGGGGGCTACATCTTTTGTCAACCGCAGTTAAGGGCACCCTCAGACCCTGATCTGATGTGATGCCGTCTCACGTGTAAGGTTCAAGGAAAGCCCATGTCCTGTAGCTGTTCCGAAGGAAATCTTCAAACGCCGCCTTGCCCGGCCTGAGGTCTTTTTTAGGGAATCCCCAAGGGCTGGTGGTGTTAAGTGCACCTGATCTGCCTATCCTTTCCCCTGCCCCGTCCTACCTTTGCCCACAGACCTTAGACTCCCAGAGCAGCTTCTGGGAGAACAGTCGGCAGAGCCCACGAAGGGCCGGCATCCCCTGTCCCGTGGCAGAAGCGAGGAAGACTCCGCATATGTCAGGCTAGGGAGGGATGATTCTTCTGAGGGTTTCACACCACTTCCACCTTCAGCCTTTCATGCAAGGAACAGCCAAACCATTCTCCAAAAAGACTTTTCATCTCAGTGAGCTGAAATAATACTAAATGCCTTCATTTCTTGCTTGCTTTCTGCTGCAAGTGCCTCCATCTGTTGGAAACTGAGACTAACATGTACCAATGAACAGTTTAGAAACCATGAAAAAATGAATCATTGTGTCATTGGAATAGACGCACCATATAAATTTCAGTGATGGCTTTTCAGATACTTCCATTCACCTGGAGACGTACAGTGCCTAAAAATTACTTAGCAGAAAACGTGTAGAGGAAAAGCTGATGTTTACAAGTTGATTGTCTATATAACAGAAATGCAATGGGGACTCTTTCTTCCTTTGCTAGCACTAGCTGCGTGCTCTGCAGTACATCACCCTCTCAGTATCACAACCCAGCTCTGCTAATCGCTTTTTAAAAAATCTTGGCTAAGGTACTTGCCCCTGAGAGCTTCCAATCTAAATAGACCGTGTACAGACAAAAGAAAGGGATGGGCTGCAAGAAAAGGCGACGGTTGCGCACTGCTGGGTCTGTGCCTGTGTGTTTGTGTCCCCGCGTCCTATTGTCTGGGTGACGTGGGTGGACTAGCGCTTAAATTACGGGTGCACTCTGGGGACACTTGTAGTTAGCTTGTGCAATGGTTATAGGCAAGCGTGTGGTGTCTGGGGGAAGTTACAAAACATCGCCAGCTCAAATTTACACAAAGCGACTTGATGCGTTGCTGTCTCCAAATGGGTATGGGTAGGTAGGGGATCACTGTTGGTTTCCTTTCTGTGTACGTGTGTGTCTCATCGAAGGACGGACAAAGAAGAGCAAGTGAATCAACTGAAATAAAATAAAGCGGTATATTATTGCAAGGGCATGCTTGCAGACCGAAGGAGCTGTTTCTGAACAGGCAGGACAATCCTAGCAGCCCCCCCGGCAGCCAGGCCAGCTCCGCGGTCCCCCAGAGTGGCAAGGGAACAACAGCCTAAAATGTACATCCTGTGGCTGGGCACGTCTCCTCCCGCTGTGAAAGCTGTGCATGCCACCAGCCCATTTTTCATAATGAAAGTACACAAAGAGCGAAAGAGCAGAGAGCAGTTTGTCCCTTTGTGACTTGTGTTTTCTGAAGAAAAGTGAAGAGTGAGGGGGAAATCAGCCTGTTTCCATTATGCACGCACTTTCACACAACCACCCTGAATTACTCCAGTGATATAGCATTGGGCCTCCTGGCTTAGCACAGGACCGTATAGCACAGGAGCATCACATAGCACAGGACCACCTGACACTGGATGTTAAAAGTTTGGCTGCAGAACAGGACCAGGGGTCCTGTGCCTGGATGCAGTCAGCTCTGCAGAGCATCCATGGGCACCTCCGCAGCTCTTGGGTCCTCCATGTCCCAGAAAGACCTCTCTGTGCCCCACATCCCGGCTGCTCGGCAAGCCCCTTCTCCTCCACGAAGGGGATGGAGGAGCAGGCCCCCTGGGGCAGGGGCAGCTCTGCACTGGGGTTGTCCCCTCGCAGCGGCTGGCGGGGCTGGCACAGCACCAGCCTCTTGTCTGAGGTCTCAGAGTCCCCTCACCTGGGCACCCTGCGGGGGGTTCACTGGAAGCAGGAACCTGAAGCAAAACCTACGTACACGAGTGGAGATGGAGAGACCCATGCTCTGAAGCAGTCAGTCTCAGACTGGAAATCATATAGACATACCAGCAGGCATGCTGCCCACGAGCAGAACAGACCAGTAAGAGCAAAGACCAGTAGCTGCTGTAACTACCCCAGTGCAAAGATCCCTCAGGGCAGGCAGGGTGCAGGCAAGAACTGCCTCTTGGGAACTTTAACCGGCTAGTGCCTACTTGCAGCTCCTAAAAACAGGGCTGGTTGTTCTCCATCAGAGGTGCAAAGGATTATGAAATTTATATGAACGATCAGCACTCCCCGGTGTAACAGTGACAGGGGGGAACCTTTTAGTCCTACCTAATAGGTAGGACCTCAATAGGTTTTTCACACCAGCATCCTTGAGGGTTCATGGTGCAGACGCTTCTTTTCCATCTGGAAAAGATGTAACAGGTTTATTTTCCCTGGCATTTATCAGTCCCACTGCTGAGTCAGTTAGGAGAGTTGATGTTGGGTGATGGGAGGCAGGGAATTCATCATTTTAGTTTAATAAAATTGCCAAATACATGCAATACAAAATCTTGTGTCAAGATTGCTCTTCTGGGAGTGTGGCAGCTCATATATATTTGCTTGCCTAGTTATTAGGCTGTTTTTTTAAAGATACACAGAAGTGTTGACAAGACAAGCTCCTTCCTCACATAAAGCAGGTAAACAGGAAACCAGAGCTGCTGTAGTGGGGGCTAGGAATGGCGGCAAGACTGGCCTAGTCCTGTAGAAATTATTTCAACTCCTTTTTTGAGTCACTTAATCCTACGCAACTCTTCTCCCCTTCCCCCTTGAATTAGTGTGATTTTAAACTGAGAACAGGTAGGCAGTTATTTTTCATTTCTATCACTTTTTTCATCTTTGTCAACCTTTTTTTTTGCACTTCATTATTATATCGCCTAGTGGTTGAACGGCTACAAAGACTGTGGTGAATACTTTCAAGTGTTTACCTATATTTGCATGATGAGATTTTCAAGGGCTATACAGCCTCGGTCTAGCTCTGCTGAAATCAGGGGGCAAGTACTCTGTAACTGTGACAGAAGCAGAATTAGGTGAATGTATATTACTTCTGAAAATGCTTCCTAAGCTATCAGTAGGTCTGCCTTTCTCCTGTTGACTGCACTTCCCTACAAAGAATTTGTAGCTGTTAAGATGGGTGAACAAGCCTTTTGGGGGGAGCGTTTTCCATAAAAATATGAAAAAAGACTGTATAGATGCCACTTGTATTGTGTGTGTGCATGTATGTAAAGAAAAACATTAATATGCAGCACCCTGGCAAGTACGTTGGCCGTAGGGGATGTGACTATATGCTGGTCCCCACTGAAGACCCTAGTTCACCGCCATGCCAAGTATCTTTCCAGTGAAGCTAGTTGGTGCTGCTCTGAATCAAAGATTTCTGAGTCTGGTCCTTCATCCATCACATTTCTTTGTCAAGGACAGACTTTTGAATGGCAGTCATTAAACATGAGCGAACAAAAGGTTTGTAGCGGCTGCTGGGGCTTTGCATGAGCTGAGGAAGGATGGACTTGTAGCTCAAACCCCAAAACCACTGCCTACTGTGGTTTTAAGGGTGTCATATAGCCCCTACCCTTCCTAGAAGGAGGTTAGCTAGCAAAGCTGGTCTGTTGGAGCGTTGGTCAGCAATCACCCTGTCCCCTCCAGGGTTGACCACCAAATATCTACTGCACTGCTGGCAGACGAGAAAGTTTCCTGCAGGGATGGGCTGGAGGGCAGCAGGACCCGATTGTACACAATCTCTGCAACCTGCTTCCTTCACCCTGCTCTCTGCAGGAGGTGGGAGAGAGGGGGCTTTCTCTTCCTCAGGCTCCTAAGGGAGCTGGGAGAAGGGGGAGGGAAGCTTTCACCCTGTCTGAAGTGGTCAGACACTCCTGTTCGCCAAACAAGCTTTTGGCAGTGCAGGACCTTTTCTGAAGCCTCTGTTTTTGAGGAGTTGCCTTACTTACGGTTTACCAAAACAACACGTGTCTAAGAGAAAGGCTGGATGAAGCTGTGCGGCACTTTCAGTGAACAGCCCTATTTTCTTCTTGGAATATAACCGGAAGGGGTGAAAATCCATCTGCGCTGCAGTCCCTCCCAGCTTCGCCTGCCCTGGATTATCAGAAGGTGCAGCAGTTTCTTCCTTGCAGGCCCATATAAAAACATTGCAGGCTTTTGCTTCATCCTCTGTCACCCGTTGTGAAGAATGCAGAAAGGACTTTTGCTTTGCATCTTCATTTGTGCCCTTGCTCTTTGCTGGTCCGCTGCAATTGGGAATTGTAATGAGTAAATGCATTTTCTATTAGTGTTAATGACAAATCTTGGTCAGACTGTTCCTGTCAGTGCTGCACGGGTCTGTGCAAAGCAAGAGGGAGAGCAATGCTTGGGAGAGGCCATCTCGACTCTTCTACTGAACCGTAAGAGAGAGAGTTGTCTGTTGTGTGAGGGCGTGATGTGCTGGTTAATACCTGAAACACATCCTAAAGAGAGGGAAGGATGGAAGCATCTTCCTTGCCATCCTTAATCGTGGAACAGATAAGGAACAGCCTGTAAAAATGGGAGGAGACACAAGAAATAATTTAACCAGCCACAAATGGAAAGTTGATCTATTTCTTTTCTTTTTCATAGCACCCAACCTTTATTCCTCCCTTGCAGTGTTGTAGTTTGAGTCCATTACGCATGACATGCACCAGGCCATCTTCTCAAGGCTGACCAGTCCAGAAAAGCCAGGCTGTGTCATAACCTTAGCACATAAAGCTGCAGAAAAATTTAGGCGACAGTGTTGATTTAATTATTAAGGATTCTGTTTGTCTGAGTCTGTCTGCCTCTCCTACCTACTCCCTGCGTTATGGGCTGTTCTTCATTACCTGCTCTACCTATCTTCGCAATCTAGCCGCAAACAGTTTTGGTTGACCACACCACTTCCCTCTTGAAAGTTAATACTGTTTGACTCATTCTGTACTGCTAACACCAAGCCAAAGAAAACAAGCCAAAGAATAACCTGCTTGTATGCAGTTTGGAAACTTCTCAGAGGCCCTGCTTTCAAAATGCTATACAGTAGCTTACTATATCTCTCTGCAGCTGCGAAGAAAATGGTGAAAGCAAAAAATGGTTCAAGAACCTAAAATAAAGACTAGGCAGAACCACACGAAATTTATGAGCTTTCAGTGAACTGCAGTCCTGTGTAGGCACAATGGAGCATTAGTACAGAGGAGGGACTGCTTAGTAACCTACAGATTAAAATATCCAAACTCATTTATTTGGAGAAACAGGTATTTTCATCTATTGTGCAGAAACACCAGTCACTGGACTTGGTAAAAGCCAAGGTCTTTAGTTCAAGGGAATACTTGATACTTTTTTTGGACAGGAGCAAAGTTTTTTACAAATCGTCAAAGCCTAAATGGTCAGTATCCATGGGGGGTAAATTTACTTTTGTGCTGCCGAATTCCCCTGGTTTACATAAACAGTGAGCCACAGGACTTGACCTTTAAGTTGCAGGCCCCTTGTTCAACTCCTTCTGAGGCTGAATGAGGAAGACCTTTCACGGTCTAGAGATATTTTGCTGGGCTGATGAAATGGGTTTCTGTCTAAGCTATTTCTCTGACTTCCAATACTGTGATGTTTGTGCAACCCACTTTCCCATTCATTTGTCCTCTCGGAGGCACTGCAAAGGTGGCAAATGCTATCATCCCTTGCTTTTCCCACTCAGGCTGAGGGAAGGGGTCCAGATTCATCCCACCTAAGCTTACGCATTTGACTAAGGTGTCTGAATTAGGAGCCTGGTCCCCTGTATTCAGCAGAGAGACAACCTTCTCCCAAGGGCTGCTCAAATGGTGGCTCAGTCCTTGCTGCCTGAGCCTTGTGTTTCTGCAGCTTTTCTTTGGACAGAGGTGTCTTTTTGTGCCTGTATTTTTCTTGGTTGCTTGCTGAGCTGTTGGTTGGCTGGTTGTGCCTCATTCTGCACCTACTCTCTCATACATATCTTCAACTATGATGTCTCAGCCCATGGCTGGAGGGTATTCTTATGGCGGTTTGTACGTGTGGGAAGATGCAAACTATAAAGAAACAAAAGAGGCTTTTGGCAATGCAATGTGCTTAAGTTGGGAGTCATTCAAACTTTGTCAAGGAGTCGGGATTTTTAAAGTATATACATTGACATGGAGGAAAGGGAAAAGAAAGCGAAGGGTGTAATTTTGCAGACTAATTAACTTTCATGAACAACTTCTTCCCTCCAAACTCCTAATGCTCAGTTCCCTTACTTTTACTTTGCTGCGATGACCTAATTCCTGGGGTGAACCCACAGAATAATTGCACTTCCATGGCAGAAACAGAGGACACATATATGTCAGATTCATCAGAAATTTTGCTGGATCCATGGCAAACAAAATAATTGCGTTGTAAGTGGAAATATGTTTGTGCATTGCTATTTGTTAGTACAGCACAGGCCTCACCAGCAGAGCTGGGGGGAGAGGAAGCATATTTCCTGCCTTACAAAAATGGTCAAGATGATTGCTTTTCCTGGCTGTGGTACCTCAGGGTAGACGTGAGGCTTTTCATATGTTCATCAGGAGGCAGGGAGAGAGCTGGAGGGACCCAGCCCAGAGGAGCCCGTGGTCTCACAGTCAGCGAGACGGCTGGAGCGAGGAAGACCGGCAGCCTCTGCTTGTCCCTTTTGTCTTGGGGACATTCCCTGCTGGAGCTCTCCCGATGCAGCTGGAGAGTGAATCAGTGATGAAAAGGGCTCTCAGTCTGCAATTAGGGCACTCACCTGGAAAACAGGAAACCAAAGTTTGTTTTCTAGTACAGACTATGCAAGAGGGGCTTGATCCAGACTCTCCCACCTGCTCTCGTTTGTTCTGGGGCAGGACTCCCTCTCGTCGCAAATTTTGCTCTACCTATAGCATCCATTTGTGTGTTTTTTTTAAAAAGCACTGATTTTAAAAAGAAGAGGTAGGAAAAAAAATATTGCCAAAATACTGTTTAACTACTGTTAAAACACGTAGGAAGAAAGTGCACCAGCTGCTCAGGGTGCATGTCGTACAGTAGGGCAACTAACCCCAAAACGGAGGTGCAAGAAGCTACCTGGGGTTTCCCCCAGGCAAACTGGGGAGTTACTGGAGAGCAGGGAACCTGTCGTGTAAATTTTTGTTCACCTTGTTGGTATCACTGGACAGTTGTTCAACACACAGCCAAACTGGAACACCTGGTGGAAAAATTAAATGCTCAGCAAAGGATCGTACCTGAAATGTCTTGTATGTCTGCAGTTACCCAGAGGAACAAGCAGATTTTTCCATAGAGACACAGAAAGGGTGAGGTTTGCCAGGGAGCTGATAGGAGAAGCGCATCTGGAAGGGCTTCCTGGTGCCAGTCTGTCCATGCTTGGTGTTGCTCGGCATTCTGCTTCTGAAGGGTGGCTGGATGGCAGCCTGGTCATCAAGTCGCATAATATCCAGCCTCATTCACATGTTTCCCAGCACCTCGTGCCTACGGTCAGTTGGGTCTGATGACCAGCACTGATTCTGCTGGTAATTACAGACACGGCACAAAAATGTTTAGCATAATATCCTGTCTACCGTGATGTTCCTTCTGTCTGGAAAGAAGGCTTGCGTTGTACAGTGCTTAAGAAAAACAGCAAAAAACCATAATTGCTGATGAGTCTACTAAAAGCTCTGACTACAATCACCATTATTTTTCCTCAACACAGCAATAATATTTTTAACTGAAAAAAGAGAAAATATCCTACAGTGTGTCTAATTCCTTTTTTAGGAACTTTTTACATTATATTTTTAACACTGTACAAGAGGTTGGGGAGCTCTGATGCTGTCCTGTACTGATCCTTCTAATGCCTGAGTGCGGTATAAGTCTCTTGCAAGTGATGGAGGCTAGAGAGGAAGCCACCCTACAAATTGGTTTTATTTTCAAGCGTGATTTCCTAGAGCCCCGTGGGCTGCCGCATAACAACGGTTAGTGCCGTACGCTAAGCATGTGCATGCATCTCTGCAGGATCGGGTCAGGTCTGTTTGAAAACACAGCAAGCAGTGTCCTGGAAAAGTTATACTACTTGCTCTTTCTGTGCAGATAGGAAACCAGGGAAAAAGAGTGTGCAAAGTATTTTATATCTGGGATATCTGGCACATAGAAAAATATTACTGGTTTATACACTTAAGGCACTATTTCTATTGTTAGCAAAAAAAATGCTTTTTTGTGAGCAGGATTTTCAAGCATTTGCATTTCTCAGCTTGGTAGTAATATTAATAATATAGAAGCACCATACTTTAATTCACTTTCGTTTACAAGAATATATCATTTTTTGCACTAAAGATAGTGTGCTCACTTCCTAGAACAATGTGAAAGAGTGTATTTTCTTCTCATCCTTCACTATGTACAAAATAATTGGATTTATTTTAGCTCCATGGCACAAAACAGTGTTTACCACTTTATTAACCAGACACAATGAAACATGGCTTATTTTCTACCTCACTAGAGCTGGAGCCAAACCAAAGCCCTGAACACAAGCAGCCCTGAAAAGAGGAGATGCTTGGATCAAGGTCCAATGCAGCTCCAAAGCAGCCAGCTTTCGTTAAACCAAAGCGTCAGGTCTCATCAGTCACTCTCTACTTCAGCAAAGTCCGGACAGATACTGTATTTTCCTGTGTATAATCCACTTTTTGGGTGTGAAAAGTTTCCATTTCCACCTGGGAAAAGGGGGGGCGGAGGAGAGAGGGGGAGGTATTCTGCTCCCCTTGGGGAGAAAGGGCTCCGCTTAATTCAACTCCCCTTATACTATCTCCATGCAAGTACAACATGCTGATTTGAGGCAGAAGACTTGTGGATAATACACACGAGAACCTGTGGCGTTTCTGCTCGGGTCTGCCTCTGGCCAGGATGCTCAGCAGCCATGAGCCAGTGAGTCTCCGTCAGACACCTGGTCCCCCAAGCCCAAATCTTTTGCGGGCATTAGTACCTCCCGATGCACCAGCTCCAAATAGTCAGATTTGTGAGTGAATGAGAGCAAGCCACAGAAGAGTGTACTCATCCTGTGACTTGATTAAAAGAGGAAAAAAATGTCCATCAATCCATTCCAGCAGTGTTCACTTGTAAAATGGTCCTGGATACCCCCAGCAATTTCAGTAGTTTCAGCTGGCAGAATGAGAGTACCAATGGCCTCATGCCTTTCCTTAGCCTCTGTTTTACCTGCTTCTCCCCCTCTGAACCTGAAAGGCATCTAAGTGACACTTTTAAAAACGAGGTTAAAAGGAAAGTAATGGGACACCTGGCATGTCTAGGCAGCCTGGAGTGCTGCTGTCGTCTCCGTGGGGCAGGCCATGGTGCGAAACCCAGATCGAGCAACCATTCCCAACAAGTGCCCAATGTGCACAAAAACGGGGACTGCCAAGGCACTTTCTTCTTGTTGTTTCCATCCAGAGCCCCAACCAGATGGCTGCAAGCCAAGCTGAGTGCTCCACGGTCTCTTAAAGTCTATAAAACTGCCTTTCCCTCCCATTAAGAGGGAAAGCACTTCCATGTTGCGTTGCTGTAAAAGTATCGGAAAAGCTAATGTTTTCTCTGCTCTCTTTGCTTAATACTCTGCGTAAAAAAATCCGCCTGGCCTCACTGAGACAGTATTTGAAAGAGATAAGTTAAAAAAATGTCCAAAAGCCCCCAAGACCTGTGGTTTAGCCAAGCAGGCTGGATGTTCTGTCTATTCCAGTGTCTCAAACACTGACCCTGCAACCCAAGGGAAAAAGATGCTGCCCTTTTCTTTCCTCTGCTAGTACCTGCAAATTGATGCTTGACAAAAAGTATGAGGATGTGGGGAGGGAAAGAAGACAGCAGTGCTGTCTCGTGGCAAGCCATCTCTCTCTGAGCTCTAGGCCAAGGTCCTCTTCATTCAACAACTGGATGTTTGACTGACTTCCATAGAGTCCCATCTGATTTGCAAAAGTTTCGTGGCAGATCCTCGTGGCCAAACTGCCGGCTCAGCAGAGCCGCACCAGTTTCCAAGCACCTTCCTGCTGCTCTTTTTCATCCTGCATCACGTTGCCCTCCTGCAAAAGGGAAGTCTGGGCTTGTGGTCACCGCGCTGAGCTGGGAGGCGAGCGTCTGCCACAGGGTCACTGCCTGACCACGGGCGAGTCACCTCATTTCTCTGTCATTCAGTTTTCCACCTATAAAAGGGGGATAATAATAGTCCTGGGCTTTACAGGGGTGAACTGAGGATAACTTGCCTGCTCTTTAAGCAAAGTGTTTAGAGGGTAACTTCAAAGTAAAGCTAATAAACACGAAAACACAAGTCACCCTAGCAAAGCTCTGCCTGTGCATTTATAGTGGCTTGGGAAAACCATTTATATTTGTTACATTTTTCTGACACATTTCTTTACTTTCCTGCTGCAGACCTTCATGCAAAACAGGTTCTGTGCTGCTACTTGCAGCAGTCAGCAAGGGAGAAAAGGTGAAATAGCTCTTCTGATGGGGGGGGAGCTACATCTTGCGATGACGATTACCTGACATTGTTTCTAGGTAGTTCCCACCAAAAATTACAACATATGGATGAAAACAACAGCCCATTTCCCCTCAGAAGGAACCTGCTGGCACTGGTCTTTCCTCCCCAAATGCATTGACACGAGTGGGATTTCCACAAGCCCAAGGGATGAGGCAGATCTCGGGTTCAGCAGGATGATCTGGGGCAGCGCAGGGCTGGGTGGGGGGGTCCAGGAGTTTTGCTTGGTGGATGCACAGTGGAGACATGCAGAGATACTCCCATCAGCTTGGAGGGAGCTGGCCTGGGAACGGGGTGCCCCGCGGTGACCTCGGGAGGATGCTGTGCCTGGGTTAATTTGCCCTGCTTGCTGCCTGCGAGCTGGGTTGTTCAGAGCAAGCTCGGGTTTGTCTGCCCTGCCCGGCATCGTGCCAGCTCAACACAAATTTAGTGCCTGAGCTAGATTCAAAGGGGAAAGTTAATTCTTGCCTCACCAGCCTTAATGCAGCCCTTGTCCTGTTGGCTTCAGAGGAACCCCTCACCTCCGTGCGAGGCTGCTAGCACGCCGGCTTGCGTTGCCGGGCCACTTGGTTTCGTGCCAGGCAGGCAAAACTCCGGATGCCGGGAGGGCAGCACTGGGGAGGCAGGAGGGGAAAGTAGGATAGCAGGAGGTCAGACATGGCATTGGTGCACTCACTTAAAAGCAGAAGACGGCTGAGCGGAATTTGAAATTAGGAATAAGTTACATCGGGGGGATGGATTTGGAAGGACCTGGCTCTTGGCTCCGCAAGCCCTGGGTTCAGCCTGCTGAAGCTTAAAATAATCCAAATGTATGAGGTATTTTACGCATCTTGTATGACTCCGCGTGTTTGCGTTCAAGTCCAATGTTAGAAGCCCAAGGCTTGAGGCAGCGTCCAGCTTTGCACTGCTGACAAATGAAGCAGTTGCTCTTGACCAACCAGAATGTCAGATAAAAGTCTTTTTCATCTCTCTTCTCTTCTCCCCTCCCTTTTTTTTTTTTTTTGGAAGCCTTAATGGGACTCTTTAATGATGAAACCGCTACTATATAATATGTCTTTTTATATTTTAATTTTTTTTTGCCCCCTCTTGGGATAATTTACAGCACAGTGTGGAATCTGAGACAGTTCAAGCTGTGCCAAAGGGCCTGGCAACAGGAAGAAATGCTGAGCCACTGCGATTTGGAACCATAATACAAGTTATAAAATTTAATTTTAGAAATGCAGCTACTGGGAACTGCTTTTAAATGCACATTTTCCTTTTAGTGCATAAAACGGTCCTGTGTCTTGATTGAGCTGTTAGGGTGGCTTGAAAGAATGCTCTGTGGAGGAAGGGGCATACAGAGCTCTTCAGAGATCTTTTGCTGCTTATTCACTGATACTAAAAAATTGGAAGCTGGATGTTTATAAATGTTTATATATTAAATACTACGGGGATGTGTGGAATAGGGCACGGTGGATTATTTTCAGGAGTTTTGTGCCAGTCTGTTTCACTGCTGTAGCTGTGAGTTGAGAGAGGACTCACATAGGAACAGCACTGGCCACCTTCTTGCGGGGAGGATGGAGATGCAAAGAAAGCTGCAGAAGGCAACTCTTCACAACAAGAAAATGAAAATCAGGAGCAGATAGACAGCAAACTATGGTGTTCAGCAGAAACCAAAGATAATGCCACCTTCTTGCAGAGAACAAGTAGGAAAAAAGATGTGTGACCTCTCTGCTGGAGATTTGACATGCATTCCCGTCAGGGTAACAGTGTCCTATAGGAAGAAAGGGGAAGGGATAAGCCACAAAGATTCACGAGGCAGCTGATTTCTTGAGACAAATGCAAAGTGCAAAAATGGGATTGGGTTTGGGGGAAAAGGAGGGACAATGACATTCACTGCTCCACAAGAAGGTCCCCAAGCAGAAGGTATGAAAATTACATTTTCGGAGCTGGGGATCCTACTCCGTTGACTAAATACAGGTGGGTTGAGGATATTTCCTCATGGACTCATTGCAGTCAGTATCTTGCTCTCCATTTGGAGAGAGCATCTTTGAAAGGACAACTTGTGTGCCAGAGACAGTCTGCTTTTGGGCTTTCTGCTGAAGGGCTGTTTTCTGTGATCTTTCAGAAGAAAAGGCCCTATTGAGAGATGGGGGAAAATGACAAAGAAAAGTTTTGATTCCACTTGGTTGGGAACATTGCTGAACCATCCCATTTCAGACATTTCGCCAAGCACAAGTCTGCTAGGGAGGTTTCCATTTCAGCCCCAAAGCGTAGTGTCAGCAGCCTTCCAGGATAAGATACCCCACTTTCGAAGGAGATCTCATAGGGCTGGAAACCAATGGACACAAAAGTGGTTTGCAAAGTCGTGGCAATACGTTAACTCTTAGGGTGGAAAGAGGATTTAAAATTTGTGCTTTTGTCACCAGAGGATCGAGTGCTCCAGCAGACGAGATGTCTCTCTTGTATGCTTTGTGTGCAGTCTTTGTGGTTGCAGGTTGACACACCAAGGATCCCAGAGCAGAGAGCAGCCATAGGCAACAGTTAGAAATGCATTACCCTAGTCCTTGCGTACCGCTCGTTGTTGCTAGCTAAGGCTTATCTTGAAACCAGTCCTGCCCATGTCAAGTCTCTGCCCTTCCAGCTGAATCTGGAAGTGCCTTGATGCTGCACTGGAGCTGGGCTTCTCCAGTGCCTTCCCTGTCCCCTCCCAGCCCTGCAGGGCCACAGCACTGGAGCTTCATGGGGACCGTGCTCCAAGGGCCGCCCTGGGGAGTGCTGGCCAAGTCTGCTGCGTGCTGGCCGATGCTGTCATGTCAGCATCTACTCTCTTCTAGTTGGATGTGTGGTGGGACCTCATGTTTTTGAAGCTCCTGATGCCACTAAGAGAGACTTCATTACTTCAGTTGCAATTCTGCCAGCTTCTGGTGTTTCTTTCCTATTTCTGTCTGTAAATCTATTGCTAAAGGATCCAAAAATTGGATTTGTTTGGGTTTGTATTTTATAGCTCCCATAGTACTTGTCTAATTATGGTACCTTATGATAATCTGGGATTGAATTTTTCATGAGTTACTCCAGTGCAGGTTTAGCACAAGGGCCACTAGAAGTTCCTCCTTTTATTCACCCTTGCAGACCATCCTCCTTTTAAAAAAGCCTCCTCTCCCAGTGCGAGGTGTAAGAAGGCACTGCAATTTTCAGTGGATCTGGTTCTTCAGACTAGGCCATGTCTCGGGCTGCCCTGCGATATGGTTACAATGCATGAGTTGCTTGTGTCTCCTGTTCTTGCAGAGAGGTGGTTTCAGTTTAATTTCAGACGGCCATTAGCTGGTTAGGTACTTTGCCAGTGGATGAGGGGTTAAAAAAAAAAAGAAAAATTTTTTAAAAAAGAAAATAAATCAACAGACCTCATGTATCAGTGAGATTTTCTGATCTTTTTCCCCCCCCTCCCACAATAGGACATCGTCAGAAAATAGATGAGCAGACAAAGCCCGGGAGCTTGTCCTTTTCAGAGCGCCTGAGTGAACTGGAGCAGTTGCGTCGTACGGCCATGAGGGTCAGCCCACACCACCCAGCCCCCACACCCAACCCACGAGCCTCCTTGAACCACACCACTGCTTTTAACCCTCAGCCTCAGAGTCAGATTCAGGGTAAGTACCTGAAATCCTCCCCCCGCTCGCCCACTTCCACCCCGCCAGCCTGTGGAGCGCGGGGGCTCGCAGGTGCTGCCCCCTCATCCCTCCATCTCTTCTGGACTCTCCTTGGCCGCCTTTAACGAGTGAGAGCCTTTAATGAGTGAAAGGAGGGGCTTCCTAACATATGTCTGTATTTCTAAAGACCTGACAGATTTTAAAGGGTCTGTACTGTCTCGTCTTCCCAGTGTCAGTACAGCTCATGGTGTTTGTTAACCTCACCTATGCTAGAACCGTAACATCTTGAAAGTTGTTGTTTTCTTCCAAAGATGCATTATGCTAGGCCTTTTTCTATGTGTAGGTGTAGTTCCTGATGGATATTTATCAATTACATTGTGTGCTTGAATGTGAGAGAAATACCGTCACCGCCTTGCTTTGACATTTCCCAGGAAGGCAGTAGCAAAGAAAGCTTTGCAAAGTGCTTTGTCCCCTGAAGATGACCTCTTAGTGCTAAGAGGTTAATATGGGGAGGCTGGTTTGAGCGTACTTCTCTGGCCAGTGGTTATCCAGTGGGTTTTTTTTGAACGAAAACCTGCAAAACGGTGACTCAGGAGTCTGATTTCCTCTGAGGCTCAGGCTCAGATGATGCCAATGAAACCAAGTCATCTAGCTTGACATCTTATCTGCCACTGCTAGAGCTGAGTCTGTCCCTGCTAAAACCAACTCTGTCCCTGGCACTGGCTGGAGCTCGGTGAGCAGTGAATCAGGTCACTAAACCATCAGCTGATAAGTGTTCTGCAAAACGCGTATCAAAATGAAGATTCATAGTGAGATGCAACCTACAGGAAGGGCGCGGGACAGTATTAGTTTTAGCGAGCACTGTTCCTAATGGAGTTTTCCTCTATTCTTCCAGCCAGAATGAAATGGCCTTAGTTGAGGTTCTCTGCTGGGGTTTTGGGGAGAAATAGTTACTGCGAATTGGAATAAGTTCTTTTTTTGGCATTTATTTTTAAAACCAGGGTACTCTTTGTTGCATGCAGAAAAGGTTATCCCTTACCTAAGGCAAATGCTTCTTACGTCCTTTTATTCCCAGGGCTAGGAAGGTCTTCAACTTAGTGAAATCTACTGCAAATCTGCTGTTGACTTTGCTGTGGGTGGAAGCAGGCATTTTTGGGAAGCATGGGCTTCCCATTCTCAACACATTGCCACAGGCCGTACTGTAGAAAGAGGCGGGCAAAAAGACAGTTGGAAGGACCACACAGCTCCTTCCCTCCCTGGAGCCATGCCAGGCCAGCTCAGGTGAAGGACCCAGTCCTGCACCTCTCCCAGCCCCTGGCAGTCCCCTCATGTAGTGTTCTCATTCACAGAGCAAACCACGTTGGGTTTCTCCTGTGCACAGCTCCGTTCCTATGAAAAAAACCGCACACATTATTATGGCTACTCAGCAGCCAGCGGCTACGTGGGTGGAGGTATCGGTTGCAGACTTGCATTCTTCAGCTTCTTGGGAACACTATATGCTTAGCAGGGTATCGGGTTTAACGTCAAGTATCCCTCTTCCCTGGTTCCCTGTGAAAGTCCTTCGCTTGTACGACTTCAGAGCGATAGGCTTTTCACGCTCGACCGGGGATTCAGCTACTCTTTCCAGAAACAGTTTTAGTACGTTGCTCTGCTTTGCTCTTTGCAAACAAGATTTTAATGCGTTTCACCTGCAGACATAGCTCAGAAAATGGTAGCAATCGAACTGCTAATGTTTCCTCATTGATACCCTCCTCTTCGCCTCTCGGGCTGCTTTCTCCCTGTTCCCCTTTTCCTCTGCCTCCGAAATGTGCACGTTATCCATTGAGCAACTTGTTGAAGCTTGCAGTCGCTATCAATAAAATAAGCCCCAAACTGAAGCTTCCCTCATTTGGGACTGTCTCTGCTGCCGACGCCTTTTAATTGCTAGGGCTCATCTTTTCAGGGTCACGCTATCACAGCAGGGGAAAAGGGCTAGGGTGGGAAGGAGCTCCAGCACCATTATTTTTTCCTGTGTTCAAAGGATGACTGGTTTTCAGGCTGATCTTCTCTGTGACCTCTAGGGAGTGGGGATATTTTCTCTTTTTTTATTTTTAATAAACAGCGCTACGTTTCAGAACACAGGCCCCCAAAAATGAAATGCCTCTGACCGGCTCCATAGCATTTCTATACCTATCTGCACATCTTTGCATCCTGAACCACTTCTATTGAAATTCTCTCACTGAAGAGAGCACAGAATGCTTTTTATATAGGCATAAAACAAGGCATAAAAATCCCATACATTGCTACCTTCCAAGTAGTAGCATTAAACTTTGCTTTAACTCACACCAGTATGAATCACAGGCTACTCCTCTATTCATCCAAGTCCAATTATCTTTTTTTAAGAAACAAAACTAACTCAAAATAGACATCTCAGACTAGTTCTTGGACTTAAAGGGGCAGGTTGCCATGCCACTAAACCACTGTTTATTTGTTGAGGTTTTCATCTATAAAAGGATTGAGGTTAATTTTAACTTCCTATTTTACCAACTTCTGAATTTGAGCATAAAGCTGCTTGTGTCATGGATACAAGTCCAAGCAAGTTAAGAGACCATAAATTGCTATAATCGAGTTTTATGCTTCTTTCATATCACAAGGAGGGAGAAAGTACACCTGTTCATTTAAAAGATCTAACCATAGCCAGTTCACAGACCAAAGGGGAACAGAAGGGGAGAAAAAGCTTCCACCACATCACACGTGGTTTAAGTTGAAAGATTACTTTGTGCCAGTACCAAGCGTATAATGTCAAAGGATTTAACCTACACGCACAGAGTAAGGAAATTCAGTTAAAGCTCCAAAGCCGGCCAACGCTTCAACCTTAAGTCACCTCTTCCTTTGTACAGAGGGGAAAAGAAAATAGACAGAGCCATGTGAGCTGTGCTGGGGCGTTGTTTAAAAAGTTTAAGTAAGACCCTTGATGAGCATTTCAATCTATATATATAATAGCTATAAATATATCTGTCTATATATTATGGTTGAGCTTCTTCTAACACCAGCCTGAACCAGACACTAAATACATAATTGCTGATTTTACAGTGGTTAATGTTAACCGCAGTAGGTAGATCTGTAATTCAGGAGTTTTACATAAATACGAATTTATATGGTTCCTTTACAGTATCATGGTTTTCAGGTCCAATAGAAATATTTTAAATGTGTAAGTCATCAGGCCAAGAAGGTATTGTTTTGGAGGCACTAATGTTGAATTAATAAATTGCATAAATAAATTTCTAACTAGTGGGGTTAGGAATATCATCCAAAAACATGTGCAATTAAATAACTTCAATTTTTTTTTCCAAATTAGCCCAAAAAATGTTTCCAACTGGTGATTTGTTAATTACATATAGGTTAAATAAATAAATAAAATAAAGCTATTTCTTCTGTCTAGGGAAAACAAATAATCATTGTAATCACTTTAAGCAACATGCTTCTGGTTCTTTTTACGCTTTTATAGTCTTAAAAATATCTGAGTTTGCTCACTTGCTTTTTCTTTCCTTTTTTTTTTTTAAATTTTGTAACCTTATATGTTAAGTTTCAGCTGGGACCACGCTTTTATGACCAAGTCAAAAATCCCTGGAAACAAGAGGCTGTAATAAAATTGCTGACAGATCTTTAAGCGAAGCAGCAGAATTAGCACCGATAGCAAAGCAAGAGAGATCATTTAAAGATCAGCTCTTTGCATTAGTACGAAACATAACGACTGAGAGATTATTTTGTTACAAGCCAGCCTTTTGTCTTCCTCCAGGTGCAATACGCTTTGTTTAAGAGACATTTCAAGGTCCTTTCTATCGTAATCTCGTTCCACCAAAAACAGCCCAAGTTTATCAGGGTTCCCATGAACCGGTGAAACACAGGAGTGGAGTCAAGGGCGGCGTTTAAGCCCAGGGAATTAAAATGGCTTTGTTCCTACTACGGCTGTATCCTGCCCCGATTTTTAATATTTCCACTTTTAAATCAGCTTAATAGGCCATAGGTTAATAGAGTTAGAAGTGTTCAGAGGGCAGCGTTGCAGAGCAGGCTTCAACGGGGTTGTCATTCTGCCTCCGCGTTTTGCTGCTGCAAAATGCAGTTTTCAGGCACTTTTGAGAATCCAGACTGACGTGCCCGTAGCTCCCTGCCGAAAGAGATAAACAGGCTCTCAAGATTAGGGGCTCACCAACTCTTTCTGTTCTGCAATACGCTAAATGCCTATATTTTTACGTTCTCTTTGGGCACATCTGCATCTCCTTGTCTTTCCTTAACCCGGCGCGCTTGCAGAGCGACTACATGGCGCTTTAACGGCATATCATCCCCTTTCCACTTGATTAACCACCTGACCTCTCCATCCCAAAATACACTCCCCGGCATATCGAGTGAGTGCCGCCTGAGCTTGGCATCCTTCCTATTGGCACCTCCTGCCTCCCCCGGCCGGCGGAGTAGCGGGGGGTGAGTAGCGCAAGCGCACCGGTGGGCAGCGCGGGCAGCGCGGGCAGCGCGGGAGCTGGCAGCGGGTACGTCATTTCCAATCAGCACGGCTGGGGCTGCCAAGCTCCCCGGCTCCGGCACTTCTCCTGGACGTGCGGGAGGCTTCCTCCCCAGCCCCGGAGTACAGTTTCCCCAGCACGAGCCAGGTCGCGAAACATTTTGCTAGCGGGCAGGGGAGATCCCCTTTGATGGAGCTCCCCTCCATCGCCTGTCTCCTGGGGTGGGCGGCCACAGTGCTGAATGCGTGCCGGGAGCCCGCTTCGGGCGAGGGGGAGAGACGCTCTTTCTCCTTTCCCCTCCTCTCAGTGCCAGTAGCCACCAAACAGCTCCTGCATGGGGAAAAGGCAGGTGGACCCAGAGCCTGAGTGCCACAGCCACCGGGAGGTCGCAGGAAGTTTGTTGAAATAGTGACGTTTTCCCAAAATATTTTGCAAACCAAATCTGTTTAGCTGGAAGGTTTCCAACTGGCTCTATCAAAAAGGAAATTTTATAGAGAGAAAATATCTTTTTACTGAAAGTACACTATGTTTCTTTGATTCACAGTTATTGCTCAGCACATAATACTTTTATATAATGCCATGAGTAACCTCAGCAGTTTTTCTTTTTAAGGGCTACAGCGTCATTAGCAGCAGATCGCTGCTATCTATTTATCATGTCATAAACCAGCTTGCATCCAAAGAGATGAGCACACGAGCATGTGAACTGGACTAGCATATGCAAAACAATTCTTCTTTCATTCAGTCTAACAGAAGCCCACTCTGGAGAAAAAATCCCTCATTTTTCACACCCTCTACTAACAAATATGTATAACCCTCCTGCTTAATGGTGTCTGAATCCATCCTGTAGTTCTGCAGGCACAAGTGCTCCCGTTTTTGTCCAGAGTTACTTGCGTCGACCAAACTGCAGCATGTCTTAGGAAGTTTGCTCTAAAACATGAACTAAAAGGGAGCCACAGAAATGTGACTTGCCATCTGCAGAAGCACAAAAGTAAGTTGTGTAGCATTGCTGGCCAAGTAAGACTTCTCATTTTGCTGTGAAACTAACACCCTCCGTATTGGTGCCTTGGAGAATGTTTGTGAGCTTATAGTATATACAGAATATATTGTATAGACCAGCAAATATCAGTCTGGTGAAGATATACACAAGATGTGCATAATATAACTAAATAACCCACAGCTTCATAGTATCCATTTTTTCTTGGCTCCAGCTCTCCACATCGTTTTTCACTCAGTCATTTCATCCCATGTGGAAATAGGCTCCTTACAGCAAGAGGCATGTCTTCCCTTTGATTTGTAAAGTTTGTAACACCGTTTGGGTCCTCTCCAAATACTAATTTTGACAGGGATAAAATTTTGTTACCGTGACACATTATCTCTGCCAAGATTTTGCTTATCTGCAGGGCTGGTTGTCCTGTGACACACGAGAGGGGTGGTGATACCCAGCAGCAGTCCAGGAACGAGAGCCTCGTTCCATCCGGTGTTAGAAATTCCCTCTGTCCGGTGTTAGAAATCTCCTCTCTTCCCTCCTTCCCTGCCAGGAGCGGGCCACCAGTTTTGCCATTTTGAGATACCATAGGTGGGATACTGTATTAATAGCAGTATAGAAAGTTTTAGAAAAATCTCCTCTGAGGTCCAGATGAAGTAAGATTACCCAGTGTTCAAGAAAAATTAATTCAAGTGGCAGCGGGTGCAAAAGGAGGCTGTCTGTATGACAAGAGGAATAAAGACCTTACTTTAAAGAAGAGATTAGCATAGCCAGGTTTATTCAATGTGCCGAAACAGGGACTGAGAGAGAAGATAATTACAGTCAATAAACACAGCAGAGAGGTTCAACATCGGGGAGGGAGGAGAACCATTTGGGCCGAAGGACAGTGTTGGCTTGAGAACAAGTGGTTATTCTGTAAACTGACCATCAATGAATTTAGGCTGGAAAGCAGAAGATGGTTCCTAGGTATCAGAGCAGCCCCGGCAGCCTTCCAGGGGGCTGTGAGGGACAGAAAGACATAATTTAAGATGAATCTTGCTCTGTTACGTAAGTGCAGAACACAAGACGCGGCTGGGCTGCAGGGCCCAGGGGATGCTTTCTGGGCCCATATTTTCTTCCATTCAATCAATTCTCCACATCTGTTGCTTCACCAAGGCAAAGCAAGGGACATTTCATTCTCCAGAACAGGCAGAAGGCGGCTCGGGGATCTTCTCAACTCTTTGCTCTGTCGGATCTCAGTAGCAAGATAAAACCTTTGCCTGCAAACTCCCAGTGCACTCCTTACTCCCACTTGGACCACCAAGTGGAACTTCAGCAGTTCTTCAGAACTTCAGCAAGAACTTCAGCAGTTCTCTGAACAAATCCCACCTGGGATGCAGGCTCAGCCAGCTCTCCATCACCGGCACCGGAGACCTCGCACTTCCCCTGCTAAGGGGAAGGCTTTTCCCATTGGAAGGTGGCAGGAATCTGTCCTGCCACCCCCTCTGTGCACCTCGAGGATTCATCCCCTTCAGCCACAGATTTGTGCCTCCTCCGACTGTTCCCACTCGGGGCAGAGTGAGGTGAGGAAGCCTCAACACCTGCCCGCGTTGCAGCCAGCACACCCAGCTCCAGGGCATAAGCCTTGCTCAAGAGCCTCCCCTGCCTCCTCACATTCAGCTCTAGAAAAAAAGAGGGCTTGAAATTGTTTAGCTTTTTCATCAACTTAAGGCACTAATGGAAAGAGTTATGTAATGGTGTTTAATCCAGAAGATTTCCAAGTGTCGATATATTTAAAAGATACCAATCTTCATATTCCAATTGCCTGGCACTTCCTGGGATTAAAAAAGCAGTAGATAAGGCAACAAGTATGTTCTCAGTCCCTCAGCAACATCTCCACTTACACAAATTTTTCTTCTGGTTTGTTTTTTTTTTTCCCCTTTTGTCCTCAGCACGGAGCATCCTAAAGGATGACTTTAACTAAAGAAAAGGAAATCTTGGTTTTAAAGCAGAAATCGAGGTGTTTAGAGATCTGTATTTTGTTCTAAGGTTTATCGAAGTCATTCTGCATATCTTTTGGCAAGCTATTTAGAGCTTGATTTTATACAAAGTATTTAGGAAAACGTAGCGCACCAGAAAGGTGCCTTAGCAAGACTTTTGATAGTGCCCCAGCACCTAAGCCCCAGAGAAATCAATAACAGCTATGGAGGTGCCTTTGGAAACCTCTCTAGCTGTGTAGCCGAATCTTCAGGCACCTATAAAATTTGGCAGCTTGTGCCCAGACACAGTTTTATGTTTCATTAATCAGACCATGTCTTTTACCACATGGGAACAACATCGAGCTGATGGATACTGCTAAGAGAAACAGAGCTTGCAGGTAGGGACAAGTATCCCTGGTTCAGTTTTTAACTTGCACAGTGATCCTCTCTGGTTTGTTTTGCTTTGTCGTCTTCGACTCAGTATGCCAAAGTCCCTTCTCCGTTATGTCATTGCAAAAGTGGAGCCGCTTTCTCACCCAACGCGGGAATCTTGTGCCTGCACTGATGTTCCCAGCCTAGTGTTAGTGCTCTCGGCGGTCACTGTGGTCAGGCTCATTTCTTGATCCTTTTGCTCTCTCCTGGTACAGCAGTGCTGGAGGCACCCCTCTGAGGTGGAGCCTCTGCCCACTCTTCTCCGCATTTCTGGGGCAACTGAGAAGGCTCAGCTTCTTTCAGGATGGCAGCTTAAACGCACTGTACCTCAGGGGACATTTCTATCTGCTGCTGAGGTTAGCTGGGTCACTGGGCTCTCTTCCTTGTCCATAGAAACACCTTACTCTGGCTCACCACTTCTCTTGCCCAGCGCTAAATCTCACCTATGGCATAGGCGTGCTGGAGATGTCTAAAGCAAATATCCCTGCCTGCCCCAGAGGCAGGTGCTTCCATCGTCCTGAACTTTGGATGGCAACACATGGCCATGTGTTTGACAGCATTTCAGCATTTGAGGCAGCTGCTCCTTGGTTTTGGGGTTATTCCTCACTGGCCCTTGAAGCATATTCTTGGCCTTTGAATGGCCCAATTGTGAGGAAGATTAAAAGCGCTGATTGCAAAACTCCGGTAAATAAAATCTCTCTCAGTTCTTTACTGACAAACCCTGTTTCTTTCCATAGCATTCTCCCCCTTAATCCTCTCTTGGCAGAACATGACATGTTTTGATACCAGAGCTCAAATTACCTTCCATGGTAAATACAACAAACAAAAAACAAATAGGAGCTCCTTACCCTAAAAACAAACACCCACTGAAACCAGCTTATTTTTCAGCTGATGCTGCCCATGTGCCAGAAGATACCACTTTGATTTTCTAATTTAATGTATTCTTTTCCCTCAAGTACTGAATTGAGCCTCTCCAAACTTGAAATGCTGAGGGGTTAGAGCAGAGTGACCACAGACACCCTTACTGTTTGCCATCTAGAAAACAAAGAAGGAGGGAACGAGGAGACCAGCACACAAGTTAGCGTTCAAATGTTTGTTCCTGAGGTGAAAACCCCACCTCAGTACACAGAGCCGGCATGGTCTGGGTTGGTGCAGATGGCTAGATTTGGATGGAGTGAAATCAACCCCTCTAGCTCCGCAGGAGGCTGCAGCGGCTCCCGGAGCTCATAGCAGCCAAGGGGCTTTGCATTCAGGGGACTGGCACAGTCTCCGCTTTCATCACCACTGGGATTTATCCATGGGGCAGGGGGCTCCTTTCGAAGCATCAAGCACAGACATGCCCTCGCCTCTTCTGCTGCCATGCCTTTAACGAGATGTTGCGTCAAGCAGATCTTCTCTAATGATCCCACGTGGTTAGAGGGTTCACAGGGCTCTTTTTACATGACTGAGTACACAGTACACCCTTAGCAAACTTATTTATAAGTTTTCCCTGTGTATTCAGTATATTATGACCCCTGTAAACGGAGATTATTCACATGCAAAGAACAATGGGCTTGGATGTGCTCGGTAAAACAATCAATTTTATGGAGAAATGCACATTATATAGTCAAATAGACGATCGTCTCCGTCTGACCATTTTCGTTCTATTTATACAACTCTTCTCTTAAAAGCATTGAAAAACAAAAGCATAGGAAATAGATCCATTAAAAAATTGTGGTTTTGCTGTCAGGGTCGGCTTGATTTCCGACAGTAAATGCCTAGGTCTGTTTCAGAGGTTTACTTGGTTTATCTGTGTCGGGCAAGATACTCAGTTCAACATTGGTGGTTCTGAGAGCTTCCAGGTTTTGGTGCTCAACTCCAGGCACTTTCAAGGAGCCTGGATTTCTGCAAAAGAGATCCTTTGAATGTCTTTGGTTAGGTACCCAAAAATGGAACTGGATCACTAGGCACGCTTTAGGATATAAACCATTGTAGTTTGCATCCTCTGCATTTTTAAATAATTGCAATTATCAGAGCTTTTGGATATGACTTGGCCAGTTTAGGTTCCCTTAGCTTCTTGCAGATGAAATTCAGGTGGTCATTGCCAACAAAAAACAATGAAACCAAAAATCCTTTGCATATCAACTGGTTATATATTCACTGCTGTATTCATCGATAAGTTTCCAGTATTCAGAGATGTTGCTGTATCCTGCTACGTCCTTTGGACTGTAGGAAAGACAACATTTTGTCAGAAGCGATGCTTTGTTTTATGAGTCTGATGATGATTTACAGCTAGCTGAGCAAGTGTAGCGTTTATGATTATTTCAGTTCTCATTGCATAAGGTTACTGAAGTGTAATTTTAAAAATCCCAAGTCCAAATGATGATCCTCATTCTGCAGTAAAGCATGTGAATAACTGCTCAAAAGAATAGTCTCTTTGATATCCTTGAGACCTATATATACATGAGCAATTTTACATGCAAAACCATTTGCAAATTCAAACTCAGTATTAATTAGTTTGTGGGGGAAAGTATCCACCAGAAAACAGTTCTGCTCTGCCATACATTATAAAAGTGAACACTTGTGTTAACTTGAAAAGGAACCACACAAAAGGGAGGGAGACATTTCAAGTGAGCGTAAACCAAGATTTGCCAACTAATGCTCACCCAGATACAAATGGATCACTAGCGTATTGTCATTTTTACCCCTCCTCTGCAAATACTTTTTTTAAAAGCTCTCTTTCAGCTCCCTCCAGCTTTCAAGCACGTATCTGGTGTTTGTGCCAGGCTCTTGTGCCAATGGCATTCCCCAGCCTCCACCCTTGCAAGCCCCCTCCCGTTGCTCGGCCAGCAGGTAAGCCCTGCAGGTGGATGCAGCAGGCGACCAGCCTGGGACCTGCAGGAGCCAGCCCTGGCCCAGGGAAGCCTCCTGTCGGTCCCCCTTTCACTCGGCAAGGGGCTGCGAGCGCTGCCCGTCTGTGTTATGAAATGCAAGAGCCCCGTGCGCTCCCCAAGGACGGAGGAGCTGGAGAAGGGAGAAGGGCTTGCAGCTGGGACCAAGGGCAGCTAAAACCAACCTGCCGGGGCATAGGGAGAAACCAGGCGGAGCAGGGCTCGCCAGATGCCTCGGGCACGGTGGAGGGCCTGGCCGTCAGCAGTGCGTCTGTGGGTCACCCACGGGTGACGGAGCCCGTAGGATCTCTCCCTGCACGTGCCGGAGCCTGGGGGAGCAGCAGGAGGCCACCGGCACTGCCCGCTCTTGCCCTCGCCGGGGTGACTAACGCAGCCAGATGTAGAGCAGGGACTAGGCTGAAGCAGGTGGGAGAAGTAAAGGCAGAGAGGAGAGAGTGTGAAAACAGGGTTTCCTGGAAAAGTGAAGGAAATATATCCATGACGGCGGGGGGGAGAGAGAGAGAGAGAACGAAAGAAAGAACAAAAGAAAGAAAAGAAAGAGAGAGAAAGAAAGAAAAACAGCTGTGTTAATTCTCGTGCTTGTTTGATCATGTTCAGAGCCTCCTAAACTCCCATGGAAGGGAACAGTTTTGTTTCATGAGGGTGGTGCATACTAAGTGCGTGTCCATGTGATTTTTGTATTTGTACATTAAACATTTCCCCAAGATGTAATTCCTTCCCTCCTGCACTTGGAATAAAGCGACTTTACAAGAAGGACTGCCTCCAAACAGCAAGCAAAGGAGGGCTGTTGGGGCAAGATAGGGCAAATGTAAATGTGTCTGAGCTAGCTGCTCCACCCAGCCTCTCATCTTTATACGAAGAAAAAAAAAAATGTTTCCAATAACCGAAACAGACAAGGTCTGATCTGCACAGACGGTCTGCAGGCATCTGCCCAAGAAGCTGACGGTTGGCTGGTACATCCTCATCTGATTTATGTTGTGTGTGTGTTAAGCCTTAAATTGTTGAGTCTCTGGCTGGCTGCAGTGGTATTACTGGATGGTTGGTGTATGTTTTCAGCTCACAGAGCTGGCTCTGATACTGGGGTTGTTGGCGCTGAATCAATTCCAATCTCACACCTGTCTGAGACAATGAAGGCCTTGTTGCACACATCTCCACCAAAGGCTGTCATACAACTTATTTTTCACATTTGAAGAAGAAGGAAAAAAAAGTAAAGGGAGGACTGAGGAAATGCTGTCTCCTCACAAGACATGTTCCCCATGCCTTGATGCAGCATGCCCCTCTTTTCCTTATGGGAAAATATATTTACAAAACAAAGCCAGTGGAGTGCTTATGGAAAGTATAGCTTAACCTGGCAGTTAAATGTGAATAAGGCTTGGTCTCCAGGGACTTACTCTGTAGGACCATGCCTGGTGGATTAAGCAAGGGAGATAGGCACCTAGTTTGTCCCACTCTTACTGGAAAGTTTACCTCCAGCTGGGTTAGCGCTATTAATAGTTTCTTATCAGTGTGCCTAGCACCTGTGCCATTTACCTAGCATTCTGGGGCCATTTCTTGAGGTCTTAGAGGTTGTGAAAGGTGCTGGGCTCGGATGCCAGTGCAGCTGAGATCCTCTGCCTCCTGGCACTGAAGCAGCTCGGCCTGGGTGGAGGATCAGCCTGGCTCCAGACACCATTGACTCCCGAGTTGAAGGCAGGAGTCTGATCTTTGTCTTGATTGTCCATCATTTCCCTTGTGGTCTCCCTTCATCCACTCTTCCTCCTCCAGTTCTGTTGCGTGGATGTCTTAGATGGGCATCCTCTGGAAACTGTAATGTTGGCTATTTCTTTCAAAGTGTTGTGTCAAAATGAAGTCGGATTTGTTTTCTAGCACTGTTCTGGTCAGATGGTACTTCTGGTCCTAAATTAGAGCCTTTTCCTGCCCTTTCTGTTGTGCCCTTCTTCCCACTGAGAGTGGGTGGCAGAGGGAGGCAGGGACTGCAGCCTGTCCCATGCAGGTTTTTTTTCCATTTACTATGTTAATAGCAATTTTTCACCAACTCAGACAGGAGGCATGTGGCTGAGCATTTCCTTGGAGCGGGAGTCCACTCCCTCCTGCTGAAACAGCCTGAAAATGCGGAGTGGCCTTCCAGACTCTCCCCACATACCTGTTTGCCATGTATCAGCAAAGGCTAACTGAGCCTCCTGAGTCAGCAGAACTGCTGCAGTCCAGCTGAAAGACTGGTTGTGCAGTTCAGCAGCTTTCCCATGTCCTTTTTCTACACCTTCTAGCCCAATCTCCTCCATTTTTGCCAGCACCATCACTGGTTGCATCGCCAGGGCTGTGCAGATGGGAGCGGGTAGATGGAGGGCTGGATGGCAGGAGCAGCGTGAAACGCAGCACAGCCTTGTGTTCTCCTTCCTCCTCATCTTGACTCTTACTGCTGTCTCCGTTCTTTGCCCCAAAACATCTTTCAAGGAGGAAAGTAGGAAGGAAAAAAGGAGAGCATGAGGCACTGCAACGCTGCTTGTATCCAGTGAGTTTTGAAAGGTGCAAAATCAGACCAAAAGACAGCTCTTCAGCCAATGTAAGTTGGCCTTGCTCTACTAACTAGGCCAGCTGAGGATCTGCCCTTGCACCTTGTCGGGGTGGTCTTCAGCATAAAAATAAATGATTAACTATGTAATGAGTGAATATAAAGGCAGATGGTAAAGTATACTTCTGTTGGTACTTGCATGCCTTTGTTTAAGAATACAGAGAAAGGCCCTGCGGTGATGAAATGCAGACAGGAGCATGATGTTATCTTGCACCTATAAACCTTGCTCTGAGTCCACTGGTGGCCACTATCCAGAACTGCTGAGTTCAGACACACTGGCTTGTACTAAGTAGAAATGGCGCTTTCAGTCTTCAGTAAACAGCATTTTTGCCGCAGGGCCCAAATCCTTCAAACATTTGCCTAGGTAATTGTCTGTTTTTGCCTTCTAGTGTCTCATCATCAGCTTATCTGTAAGTTCAGACTGGCTAAATGAGCATGTGAGGATGGGGGAAGAGCTGCTGGAGGATGGGGGAATAAACCATTTCATATTTAATTCACTGGCAGGAGAGACTAATGTGAGTGCAGCTAAGCGATCATTTTAGGATCACGTTGGGGAAAAAATGAGTAATACAGCATATTAATTTAAACAGATTAAAGAGCTGCACAAATAAATGAAGGGGGTTTTTGTTTTGTTTCTCTGGCAGTCCCAAAATATCAACAACTGCAGAACAACAACAGCAAATATATCATTTCTGGTTGAATTTAAATGAATTGTTTCAAAATGTTGCCAATTTTTTAAATTGTGAAAATGTAGACATAAAAGATATTTCAATTAGGGCAATTTCTGAAGTTTTTTCCCTGACCAAGCCAACAATCTATAACCTACAATAACCTTGTTTCTTGCCATCGCATTGGATTTCTACATTAAATGTAAATGCCTTTGGTCTCACTCTTACTGAAATAATTATTTAATATTTGCTTACATATCACGATTATGTTGAGCTTTGAGATAGTTTCTTAAATGGGAAAAAGTCCCTTTTGCTTATAATGATGACTTGTGATCTTACTCTCCATGCCACAGCTGTCTAAAACTGCTCAGTTCAGCACATTCGGTGGAGTTTAGCTGTGTTTAGCTAAGTTTCTAAAACGTTTTTGATGTGTCAGGATTTCATAGGTTCATAACTGCTAACAGAGAACAATAATTTTACATGATATTTCTGAGCAGACAGGCTAGTCACAGGGTGTAATTTGAAAAGAGGTTATAGCAAGCTAGACTTTTCAAGCCGTTCAGAAGTGTTTAGTATACTAAAAGTTAATTTTTAAGATGTTTAATACAGAAAGTGAAACAAAACTGTTATTTGCATAAAACATCACACATTTCCTATTCCAAAAAGAAATCTTCCTCAGTCTAGCAACACAACAGCTGTTTGTTGGTTAATACTGGGAATTACTTTATTTCTTCCATACTGGGACATTTTGCAACATTTGACATGTGTTGACACTTCTTTTCTATACTGGATTACAATTTTCCTTCAAGGCTGTTATTCCTTACTCCACCCATTCTGGTAGCACCCACCTACACACAAACCAGAAATTATGATCGGGACGTAGGTACACAAAAGCTGGGGCCACAGTGCATGTCTCCAAGCAGCCTGGTTGCCCCAGGTCCCCCGCAGGAGGAGCTCCAGGAGAAGGGGCAGGGAGGTGTACGGGAGTGGGGGCATCAGCAGCCTCCCCTGGGGTCTCCTCCAGGCATTGCTGCCCTGACGGGTGGCACAGCCGTATCCTCCCTGTTCGGGGCAGACCCCTCCCCAACCAATGCAGAGTGTGTGTCCGGGGCGTTGCTGGCTGAGCCCTGCGTGCTCAAAGCCCCATGCCTACTTATTCAGGGGTCTCATTTTTGGCACCTTGCTTTGGAAAGACTACCGAGGGGCTTCAGCCCTGCAACAGCTTCTGTGTGTGTTGATTTGCTGCTTGGCATCTTCAGTAGCACTAAAGAGAGAAGCGCTTTTAACTTCAAAGCTTGTGCCACCTGTATCTTTTGCCCTTCGGATTTAGTTCTAGCCTGCTCTGAAATCAATCAGTATAACATTTAAATATGGCCAGCACAGCGACCACACAAGCTGAGCTGGACCTAGTGCGTGCCTTGAGCACTCCTGCTCCTGCAGCTGTGGAGAAGGGTTGAACAAGGAGATGAGTCTTTACCTTCCTTCTGATCCTTCTTTCTCCGGCTGTACTCCTCCGGCCTCTCTGATTCAGGGTGGAGTCAGGGGAGACGTCCTGCTGCCACTCATCGGTGCCATAGGATGGGTGGAATCGGCGATGGCCGCAGCACGGCAGGATGCTGCATTCCTCAGCTACACAGCAAGTGCCAAGGGATTTCGTAAAGGAAGCAAAGCATTTCTTAAACAGTATTTTGAATGTATTTCTGGACTGAATGCCCCTGACAACCCAGTGAGTTGGGGCTTTCAGCACATACTTCTGGGCTTGACTCATTTTCCATTTTGGTTTTGTAGATCTCCTCAAAACCAGCTTGACAGTTCAGAGGAGCAGATCATTTAATAGAGTTTTCAACAAGTCAGTTTTGGTTTAGTACTGTAATGAGCAACAGTTTCTTAGTTACCTCCTTTTTAAAAAAATCCATGCATCGTTCTAAGTCTAACTGACTTTACAAATGTATGTTCACATGAAGAAGACCTTACTTCACCTTGTAAATCAAAGCTGCACTCCGGAGAGAGGTTTCATACCTCTGGGCTCAGTATCATTTTTCTCAAGGTGACCTCAGTTGTTAAAGTATGAAGGTTGCATTTGATATGTCACTTACTTTCTCTAAGTCAATAAAATGAACCAGTGTGTCTTTAGATCATCAGAGATCTGCTTATTACCAAAAGTTGTTTTAATCCTGATTTGTGTTGGAATTTAAAAGAATCCAAGCAGATTTCATTTGCCATCCTGAATAAGAGTTTGGAGGGTGATACTCCGCTGTGTGTGCAGAGTGCCCCTGGATGAATTCTACTTTATTAGTTTATAGGCTTTCTTCTGAGCACTTGGGATGAGATCATGAAAGTGTAAATGGCTGTTATCTTCAAAGGCCTCTTTTATACTGACAAAACTCCACCCTACCGACTTGTATTAATAATCTATTGCAATCCTAATTAGTCCACATCAAGGTCAGTGTTTTGTGGTGGATAAAATGACTGTAAGCTCCAGAGAGTAAGTTTTTTCTTCCACTACTTTCATGTTGAAAATGAGGAGGGAGCACTGAAAGTGCAAAAGAAAAGACTGATGAGGACTTTTTGTTTATGTGTAGGCTAAAGAACTTTAATATGGAGTAATTAGTTCACATCACCAGGAGCATCCTGTAAGATACCCGAGGCCACGCTGTAGTCATTCCTTTATCACCGTGTCTCCCAGTAGACTGCAGAGACTCCTCATTCAACTCTGCTCCTTTTTTCATGGCATTGGTTTTCCAGTAGGAATAATCCATCCAAGGAACTTTCAGCCTCATATTTAATTGTCTTGAAATGTAGACACACAGCTAGGAAATGTTTCACCGTCCCGTGAGCTCATGACTGCCTTTTTGAACACCCGAAGGCAGAGTCCCGCTCAGGCAATGGCTCTGGGGCTGGGCACCAGGGTATCAGCAATCCCCTCCCAGGACCAGCATGGTCAGGTCCAGCCCACGGGCACGGAGGGTATTGCCCTAGAGAGGAAGGTGCAGGTAATCCTATGTCTGCAAATAGTGACTCAATGTCACTTCCAGGTCCTGGCCCAGGAGATATCTCTCCACTTCCTTTGGTCTTGCTCCACCCCGTGAAAGAGAAACTTTGGAGGTGTAACCAGGCTGGGATTCATTTCACCTAACTTTAGACATCCGTGTTTTCTGTGTCTCCGTCTGACACAGTCATCTGGTATCTTTGCGATCGGGGAGAGAAACAGCTGTTCATCGGGTGTGATTCACCCGCCTGGCTTGGCTTAGATGTCTCCCTTAGGATGAAATGACTTGCACCCCACAAGTGTCTGTTTTACCCTGTTGGCAATAAAGTCTAGAGTCTAGACAAGTAGCTCAGAGGTAGACACCTACACTGTAGATCTCTCAGGTGGGGTGAATCCTCCCCCAAGAGCCAGGACACCAGGAGAGAGCATTACACTTTCTACACAATTAGCAGGCTAGTTCTGCGTCTGCGTTTCCAGGGCATGATATACCTGCCCAAGGCAGGCTGACAGCAGCTGCTCTCACCAAGCAGCAAGGTAGTGAGATGGGCTAATTGACCTCCTTCTCAGTGAGCACTGTACCCCACCTGAGCCCTACGCTTCAGGTAGCCTGCTTTCAAGATGTGAGCTAACTAGGACAAAGTGGATACATCTCCTCCAAGCTGTTTTTACAGGTGAACTTTCCCTGCCGGGGTGACATCAGGTAATTCGCATGTGCTCTGACTCAGCCAAGCGCCGAGCTCTGTGCCCTGAGTGCTCTGCTGAACTGGAGCCTTGCTTTCTGCATGCATCAGTTCTCCATCTGCTAAAATGAGGATTGCAATAACACCCTTCCTCAGGGGGCAGTGTGAGGATCAAGGACTTAATTAGCTGGGAGGCGATCACGTACTAGTGTGGTTCAGGGAAAGGCGAAGAGGAGAGCAGTCGCTGGGACCTAGAGCAGCAGAGGGGAGAAGCTGGCGAGGGGCCAGGTGGGACAGGAACAGAGGTGCTCCCTTGTCTGGCAGGGTTTGTCTCTGACCATGTGATTCCCCTCCAGGCTCGGAGAGATGCGATTTCTAGGTGTGGATTTACCGAGATGGGTAAGGGAGCGGTAACTCCCCCAACAGGTCCCACCCCCTCATCCCTGTGCAGGTCATCACAGATCATATGCCCTCCCAGCAGCAGCACAACAACCTGCTCTCTCCCTAGTGCCTCTGAAGCTAGAGGAAACCGCAGTGCCATGCGGCAAGTAGACAAGTGTATATGCATGCACGCGTATGTATGCACACGTACACACGTGTACATGCTTGTAGCGGCATCCTTCCGCCTGTGCCACGGGGCTCCTTGCATCGCACCACCTCCCAGGCTGGGCACAACGGGACGAAGGGTGAAGTCTGCTCGCCGCCAACATCCGCGTGGTATCTGTCCCTGATTTCCTCACCGTTTCAGTCTGTGCTTTAGCAGTACGCTTAGAGATAGGGGAGAACACTGCAGCGGCATGGAGTCTGGCGGCGTGTCTCCTCCAGGGGAGCCAAAAGAGTGGAAGGTCAAGGTTGAATTATTTTACTTCATTCCTTGTTGATGTGGGGAGGTAGGGAAGAGGACGGGTGGTGGAACGGAGTCTCCCTCTTGAACAAATAACTGCAGCTCTCCAGGGTGACTCATACCTCCGAAGACAAAGAACAATGCATCTTTAATATGCAAAACTCAGCTTTCCAACTTCTGCATGTCACTGGCACCCAGAGACTTTGCAGTTTGCCCATAATGCCATCATGTTCTTCAAAGCAGCAGTGACGCCAGCCCAGAAGGAGTGTGCTTACTCAGGAGGAGAGATGGTTTATATTTCATTTGAGCAGCTTATGTACTAACCTGCTAGGGCAGCACATACGTTGATTGTGAAATCAGAGTTTTCACAGTTCGGTATTTGGAGTTGTCTGCACTTCCCGATTCTGGCACCGAGTTAGCAATGAGACCTGGGAGGTTTTTGAGGGGACCCCCACCCCACAGCCAGTTGCCATTACTAAAATGTTACCTGTGTCTTTACGGCACATTGTGCATAGATGGTTCCGCTAGTCTAGGCAGCTCATTCAGGCAGCTTTAAACTTGAAGGAATACACACTTCTCCTCCTTCTGCCCCCAGAATATACCTGGCTAGAACAGGTGCTTTCTCTCCTGCTGCCTTTGGTGTCATCTGCAGGTATCTTACTATCACTGGAGCACCGACTTTCTTGACATGGACATGAAGAGAGTGAAGGAAATTCAAACAAACCATTAGGATGCACTCGTCTGTTTTTCTCCCATCCCTGCCATCTATTTCTAAAGAAAAGCTAGCAAAAAATCTTCATATAAGACTTCCAGTCTTTCACTACATTCAGCACTGGAGGACTGATATGCTCAAAGGCACTGACAGATTTGCATCATTTTTGTCCTCAAGACCCCTTCTAGTGCAGCATTGAAAAGAAACGAGCTAACACAGACAATGAGTTGGGGGTAGATGATGCACAGAAACTGAATGCAAAGCACTGAATGAACAGTAGAAATGGTGCTCTGCACCCCAGCACCTAATCGCACCACTCTTGGTCTGTGGTTTTCCATGGCCTTTACTACACGCTTGATCCTTCTCAGTGGCTGCTACCCTCCTGCATGCCCATGCAGCACCTAGCATGCTTTGGGAAGTTCTGCATCAACACTAAGCACCACAGCTAGAACAAACAGCCCCAGCAACTGTTTTTGGAAAGGTTTCTGCTTGAGGCTGATATTTTTCTTCTTTATTCTCCAGAGTGTGATGCCTCAGTGTGGAGAAACTCCCTCATTCTCCTATCCCACAGGAGGTTTTATAGAGGCTCAAATGCCTCTAGAGCTTCTCTAGCCTTTGCAATACTCCACAAAACCACAGTAATATTGAAATAAAATGAAAGCAAACATTGAGGCAGGAGGTCGCTGCCAAAGATCTCTCTTCCAGAGAATAGCTGGGGATTTGGGTGCCTCTTCCATCCCACCCCCCCAACTTAAAAATTTCCAGACATGCAACATATCTGTCACTGTCGTTCTCAGCCAGAATAAGTCCTGTCACCTGTTAGCAATCTAAAAGGGGCTTTTCAAGGCCACGGAAAGGAGTGAATGCTCGTCTCCTACAAATTTCCAGTGGAAATTAGGCTTTGAAAAACTTTCCCTGGGGGCAAATTAGGGCTCGCACCCACCTCTGAGAAACCTGCAGGTCTCCCAGCTGTTGCGCTGGGAGGTGGCCCTGTGGTGGGACAGTGGTTTCCACAGCCTGGCACACGGAGGGAAACCACCCTGCAGGGTGAAGTAGCTGCTGGTGGAATTTTACAGTTTGCTCTGTAATTTTCCAGCTCCTCATGTTCCAGTGCTGAGAGGTATGAGAATACCAGCCTTGTGCGGCTGCTGCCACTGCTGCTGCCGCTGCCAGTGATGAACTTGTCCTTTGGAAAGTCCCCCTTATTTAAGCTACTGACTAATTCTTTCAGCTGCCGGGAGATGACACACCTTTTCACGGTGCTGCATTAGGCTGAGGATTTGCTGGGTCCCGAGTGAGGGAGGGAGACTGAGTCATTTCGGATGCCTTGCTGCAGAGAGAGACTAGGTCAGACTCATGCAGGACCGTATCTCTGTCCCTTGTGCTTCTCACACATTCAACTGGAGCTTCCGGGGCTAGGGGGGAATAAGAGAAAGCAAGTGGGAAGAAGAGGCAGAGACAGGCACCTAAGAGATGCTGGCAAAGGGGGGAAGGAGGAAAGACTGAATTGAAGTTTTTAGGCAGGCGGCATCTTTCTCCTGAGCACAAAACTACGTGGAGTATTTCTGTGCTCATAGTCCGTTTCCTCTATTAAGCAAGACACCTCTCTGAATGAACAAGTCTAATCAAGACCATTCCTGCCTTATACTCAAAGGAAGGGAAAGTCACACTATAAAAACCGTTTCCCTTTGGAAAGATTAGCAAATCAGACCGGGGGGGGTGGACAAATCCCAGACTCAGAAAAGCCTTTCAAAGCAGTTAAGGATCCAACTCTCTCCTTGTCTGCCTCTGAGTTTGACACCAGTAAACTAATCCCAGCTTTCATTCACCCCATGTCTTCTGCCAGTTGCTGCCTTTAAAGTGCTTGCCAGGATGGTGGAGGAATTGCAAAGCTCGATGCTATGTGACTTTCGGGGTTTGTTGCGTATGACTGACAGAAATTTTTGCAACTTGAGAAAAAACGTCTGGCAACAGCAGCGGCTATTTCGCAATTCATCTTCATCTCACTATGCCGAGGATGGGGGGATTTTCACCGACATAGAAAGCGGCTAATTAGCTGCTCGGTACTCGGGGCTGACTCTTGTGTCTCGCCTGACCCTGGCTTGGGAAAATCACTCGTAGTTTGTCCAGGTAATTATATTTTCAAGCAGGCAGGTGTCATTTCTGAGGCGGAGGGGTGAGGGAGGAGAAAAGACGTGCCAGCAGCCTGTGTGCAAGTGCCGCCCGGCAGGAAGGGGAAGGTGGAAAGGCGGGCAGCCTGGCTGAGTCAAAGGCATACCTGCTCCCTCCCGGGCCGCTGCCGGCTCCGCCACCATCCCGCTCACGCCGTGGCCTACTGACTCACATCCTGCTGCTCCTTTCTGAAGCTTCCAGGAACGTGCTGTATCATACCGAGATTTGGCTGTGCAGCGCCTCTTGGCCAGGAGCAGGCAGCAATGTCTGACCTGCAATGACACACGGAGGACCGTCTCTCTCTGCGCACCAAGGGCATAACACAGATTCGGAGGTGCGCGGGATCCAGCCCAGCACAAGCCACGTGCATCCACAATAAGCATTTTTCCTTTCGGCTCACAGATGCAGTGGGACCTGTTATCTGATTTGAATTCGAAGCTTAAGGCTTTTAATATGGCTAAAAAGAATTATTTTCTGATCAGAATACAAAACCTTGCGGGGGCTTTCTTTTAGGCAGCCTAGTATGGATTGTTATATTTGCTATATAGAAATGATGAGGCGATAGACATTTTTGCCGTCATCTCAAGCAAGATCCTGAGCTGGTACTATGAATCACCGCAGCCCCACTGAAACCTGCGGATTTACACCTTCTGAGCGCCTGACAGCATCACAGCATTTTCTGTTGGAGGGAGAGGGTGGTGGTGTTTTACATTTTAAAGCATGTGCCCCCTCTGAAAAAGAATCACAGAGAAATAGCGCCCCAGGACTTCACGTTTATTACGTCCCAGCGATTTCTGTGTCCTGTATGCTCAGGATCCGTTTTACAGACAAAAGGATGTTCTGCGCGAGCTCGGGAGATAGGCCGTGGTTTTGACCGAGGTCTTGACCCACTCGTCCCGCGCTCTGAGCGCAAAAGGAGCCCTCCTCTTTTTGTACGTGACCATCAGTAACAACTCTGGAAGCCAAGATACGCCCCGTGTCACGCTGGGCCAGCTCCATTGCCTGGCAGGTGTTTGTTTGCCCTGCTTAGCCGCGCCGGTTCTGCTGGCCCAGGGCGTGCACGCCTCTCCTGCGCACCCGTGGATACCCACCGAGAGTGGATGGATGCCCGCTGAGAGCGGACGGTGCCCGCTGAGAGCGGACCCCAGGAGAGAGCGAGATGCCCCTTCGGAGCCGCGACTGTGCAGAGCGGAGCTGCAGCGGGACAGCCCCGGCGGCGTCCCGGCTGGCAATGCCGAAGGGGCCTCGCCGAGCTCGTACGAAGGGCTGCGGGGAAGCTGCCTCTCGGGCTAGTCATTCGGCAGCGGGGCTCGCAGGCAGCGGGGCCGCCGCGCTCCCCGCCCGCCGCCGGCAGCCCGGCCGCCGCCGGCCGGCCCCGGGGCCCTGCGCGGCGCGGCGCGGCGCGGCGCGGGCGGCCTTCGCCGGGGCCCGGCGCGGGTCCGGCAGGTCTCCACCGCCACCTACCGCCGCCTGCCGCCGCTGCCCGGCACGGCTGGGCGAAAGGAGCGACCCGAGCGCCACCCGCCTGCCTCGGCGTGGGCTGTTGGTTTTCCACGGCGCGCACGGCTGGAAAAAATGGGAAGGGGGGAGCGGAGGGAGCAGCAGGGAGGGGGGAGCCGGCTGGGATTTTTCCGCCGAGCCTCTCAGCGAAGCGCGTTTCGTTAAACTATTAAGCGTTATGCAACATTTGTACAGCTTAATTACAACTTTTTAAAACAAGCCGAACGCAACCTTTTCGTGGCAATAAAACATGACGAGGCATGAAAGGCGGTTCAATACTTTCTGCTTAATAGCTTGTTAGGCATGAGGCTAGAGGCCGAGAGCTCGTGACTACACAGCAAGGTGTGAATTATTGCACCATAATTCTCGCCCCGGAGTGTTTTATTGCAATTAATAACTGTTTTCATGTTTTAAATACATTTTCTCACACCATAAAAAGCAGAAATGGAAAGTACTTGCTAATGGGAGAAATACCGGGAGGACTGGGCACAGATCACCAACTGGAGCAACTTCCTTGGTTTCGTGCTATTTTGATCTGCTTTTAAATGATTTTGGAATCCTGTTTGGCTTTAAAACTGTGTGGGCCCGCAGCCCTGTTATTTCCCTTTGTTGAAGTAGCTCTCCCTGCAAATCTCTTCACAGATATTCTGAGTTGGGCAGCAACTCCCATTTATTTGCAGCATATTTTCACCAAATTAACGTTAGCCACACATGCGGTTCCCCACGCCAAGCTGCTACCTTCTGAGATGCGCACCTCTTTATTTTGAAAGCAGAAAGGAGATGGATTCGGAAAGAGTTTGTTGCCTTTTTGTGCAGCCTAGTCCTGTGGCAAATTTGAACCCATTCCAGTTTAATTTCAGGTAACCTGAAAGCTGAAGAAAAGCAGATATCACGAAAATAAAATGCTGTTTGAGGCCCCTGATCCAGATCCTACTGAAGCTGCTGGAAATGCAAACCTTGCCTGTACTGGGAGCTGAGTCTGCCTCTTGATACTGAAATGGTGCCATAAAAATGCTATTACAGTGATACTTTCCTCCACTTGTTATTAAAAAACCGTGAAGGTGATGCCTGGGGTTAGTCAGCACAACCCGCTTTAATATCTGTATATAATATAATGCGCTATATTAACATCACTGAATAGATTGCAACTTGTTAACCAGTCTGATGTTGAAAAGCCAATCTTTAAGAGCAAATACAGGGATTGGGAATACAGGTACCAAGATGGAAAATTGATTGGTAGTTTGAACTTTCACTTAAGAAAGACTTAATGGGATGAGGAGATTAATAACGGGGGTCTCTTGGGCTGTCTGTCACTGTTTCAAGTACCTCAGAGGTCAGTAATAACAGCAAATGGATGAGGCAGGTCAGATAGATACCTTGGTAGTCTCTTTCCGGATGCTGCTAGACACACACTTGGTCCATTATCCGGTTTCTAGTCGGGAAACAGCACAAAGCTAATTCTAGTAGCACTAAAAGAAGGAAACCTTATTTCAATTTAGTCTTGTCAGTGTTTAGTAAATCTGTGACAAGGTCTTGCTTCCTCTTCTGCTGCTGCGGCTTTTTCTGCATCTTCTTACTGTTGTTCACGTGTTTATTGCACTTGGGGCTGTTTTATGGACCAGGATCCCCTGCGTGCTGGGCAAGGTAGAGGACAAAACCACGTCTCTTGTCCTGAAGAGCCCGTAATGTAAGAAACAGGAGAAAAGTGGCAGGCCGAGCTGCCCCACCACGCAATGGCAGCTTGTAACAGGGGAAAACAGACAATACATTCCCTCCTTTCAGCCTGAAAAACAAGGATGGGTGGCAGCACCCCCTTCACACATATCCGGATCGCTCTGAAGACAGCCTTTTCCCCTCTTCTCTGCAGCGCTAAGACCTAAGATGCCAGCACCTGAAAGCAGGTGATAAAACACTTCCTCCAGCCAAAGGGGTTCAGTGGCTTCTGCAGCGACAGTGTAGAACAGAGCCCTTGAGCGAGAGCATCAGCCTGGGCAGAGCACATCCAGGGCTCCCCAGGCAGGAGGACTAGCCGAGGGAGTTTCCATCCCTGGGCTGGGATCCCTCCAGCGCAAGTACCATGAATCTAGTACTCGGCCGCACTGCTGAACTGAAATCAATGGGATTGCGTGCTGAAATGAGGGAGTAATGATTTAATTAACCGCATTTTAGAACTGAAACACACAGTGTCGTACCATTACAACGCTTGCTCTGCTGATGCTTTGTGGTATTTATCCTAATGCTACCCCTGGAGACTGGATTCCTTCATCTGTCTCCCTGTCATCTTTAATAAACACTGACCATACATTAACAATGAGATGATGTTGTAATTCAGAATAAGAGAGGCTTTGTGCCTATGCCTTTTTGTTTGTTTCTACTGAAGTCCATTTAATCCAATCGGATGTTGCTTTTCAAACAGCGTGAGTCAACTGAATTTATTTCTAAGAAAGTCTGCCTGAAAAAAAATTAAATATTAATAATATCTGAATTTGAATATGTTAGCAGAAAAATCTTTACGAGACTGTAGTTTATTCTGCAAGTGACTTCACTAGTTATGTTTTAAAAGTTTGGAGTTTTGTATAAATCTTCCCTTCTAAACAGATGAAACAAACAAAATGTAAAACTCATCTCCATAAAACACAACAAAATAATAATTTCCAGATGGGCCTTCTGATGGAAGATCAAAGTCCTTCATCTCAGATTTGGGAAATTTCCCTTCCATGCTGATATCAGTTTTATCTGAATGCAGTTCATCCAACATTTGCTTCTTTCAAAAAGGCAATTAGCTAGATGAAGCTGCAGGAGAATGCTCTTAGAGCTGAAGAAAATAGAAAAGATTCTACTAAAAATAGTAAAAAAAATTCTGGGTAGGTAAGGGGGGGAGGAATCTTTCTCACTTTGATTTATACAAAAATTAGACATTTCTATACACTGCAGAATGCTAGCTTCGTATGCAAAGATTAAATAAGCAGAAAAAAGTTGTTTCTGCATTGGTGCAACTGGTTTGGACAAACTCCCTGCTGTGCATCTCTGATTTCAAACGGCAGCCAAACTAGTCGTGTGGCTAGAAAATAATAGGTTAGTGTTTTTCCGTAAATGTTTTACGCATCTGTGCATTTGGGGATTTTGCTTCCAAGAAGCAGCAGTTTCTACAGAAAGCCTGTACTCGTAGGGTGTCTGCGTTTTCAGCTTAGCAGTGCCACAGAGTTTGTGTAAGGCTTTCCGCTTCTGAAGTTCAACCACTGCTAGTAAATGTACCCATCACTGAATTGTATTTCTGTATTTGAGCATATACAAAATAGATGTACAAAATACCTGTTCATTTCATTAAGCCTGGGATTTTCAAAAGATTGAGGAAGTCAAATTCCCCAGTCCTATTCATCCACTTAGGAGTCTGCCTTCTGGAGGACACTAGTTTCACTCTCCATCTCTGTCCCTCTCTCACACACACACATATTTTCATCTTGTTTTTCTCTCTCTACTTACACGCTTGCACAGAAACACTCACAGTTCAGTATTTTTGTCTCCTTGGTGCCATGCAAGACATGCCTTTTTGGCTAAAGGGCTGCGAACACACAGCCCGAAATACTAATGCATCTCAGCAATGAATAGTCTTTCACCTTGCAAAGCTTAATCTGCTTTTCCCTGACCGCTTTTCCCTGCTCACCGTCAATGTGAAATATCAAAAAGGCTTCACAAGAAAAAATCAACCGATCAAAACTCACAGATGCACAAATAATATTTTAGAAAGCAATTCATCTGAAGGTCTCTTGACAAAGGGGGTTATGGAACTGAAATGTAATTATCTTGGCATTTAAGTTTCTACTTCCACCACGTGGTTTGGTTCACATATTTGATTGCAAAGTTTTGTCATTCAAAACAGCCTATAGGTCTCTTTTTCATTGCAGACACAAGGCAAGTACAGCCGTCTCCGCCATGGTCCTACGACCAGTCCTACCAGTACCTGGGCTCCATTGCCACCCCCTCCGTGCACCCCGCCACGCCAATATCACCTGGCAGGGCTAGCGGCATGACATCCCTCACCGCAGAGCTTTCAAGCCGCCTGTCAAGTAAGTACCTAAAAGTTAGTCCCCCCACACCGGGCCTCACCAAAGCCTTGAGGCTGACTCCAGTGCAGACCGGTTGCAATGTCCTAGGGTGCTGCCACAGCTTTTCTCCAGTTGCAGTGAAGCCTGTTGCGGGCCCTCTGCAGCAAGCCCTCTCCAAAGCTTTGCTGGGATTTGTGCAAAGAGTAAAGAAATATGGTTTGGGGCCCAACATATCTTTGTCAAAAAAAAAAAAGAAAAAGAGGAGAAAGCACCACTTTGAAGATGTATGGAACTATAAAAATAGTTTGGAGTGCTGAAGAGCTGTCGTATCTGCCAAGAAATGAATGCCACAGATATTTCAGTTCTGTTTCCTTCCCTCGCTCTAAATTCAGACCAGAGCACAGCAGGTTATGGGTGGACACACTGACTGCAGGGTGGTGGGGTTTGACATTTTAAGTGTTGCACTGGATTGTCTTGTTACATCTTCGTCAAATTGTACAGCAGAGCTTTACAAGCCAACATAAAAATATAGCATGGAAGTGAAAGCTACCCCCCTGGTTTCCACCATACTCAACTGACCATCTGCTGATTCTAACCCACACATATTGAACCAATATGTGTGTGTGCAATAGCAGGAATTTTCTTAAAATGAATGAGAGCCATATAATTCAAATTTGCACACAGCTTTTTCAAAAATATCTTCTTTGGCCGCACATATTGCTCTCATTTGACTACTCAGGGCTTCTTCTAAGATCAGAGAGAATCACTTGAACGTGCTCCAGCCTGTCCTATTGTTGTCATATAGAGCCTGCTTTGAAAGAGTCACAGGGAGGATGCCCACCAAAAGTAAATTATTTGTTAGGTCTGGGTGCTAATTACATCTTAGAGATAGCTGAAAATACAAGAAACCTTCAGAAGAAAAGAAAAAGGAAATTTCTTGTTTTAAAAAAGGTCTATAAAAATTCTCACTCTTCAGTGACACACTCTTCTTTTAAAATGAAAAGACTCCTTTTTACTTTCTCCCCTGTGTTTCCCTCCCTTTGCACTCCTTTCCACTGGCAAAATGCAGAAACAGAGAAAACGGAGAAGGGTGAAAAAAGATCTTCTTCATAGCAACCAGAAAATTTCAAGTAAAACAAATTATTTCATCAAGTTTTTTACTTAGAAAAGTAACTTTTATTGACAGAATTGTTTGAAATCAGTATTTGCCAGCTATTTTGATTTTCAAACCCTATACAGGGGTGCCTGATGCATGTGTACTTGTAGGCGTGGATACGTGAATCAGACTGAATGGAGATGTCAATCACATTTTACCTTTACCAGTGTGGCAACTGAGGTTGCACTCAGATGAGTGAATGCACTCACTATTGAAACGCAATATTTTTTGCATTGCCGTAGTGCCCAAATGTCGTCATTGTGCACCAGGGCCCTTATTGTGCTGTGCACGGTATGAGCACCAAAGGCTTCCATGGTGGCTACCCCAGGAGTGCATAGTCTAAAAGAAGATAGCCATGTATGCGTGGAGTAACTGCATGCCGTGTTTCTTCTGTGGCACATGGTGAGCACAGAGGCAGAGCACCAGCACTAGGGCTTGTCGGTCCTTTTTGTGCCCGTGGTCAAAGTGGTTTACCTTGGGGTAGGCATAGTTTCTCCAGGACTTGTGAAGGAACCTGGAAGAGCTTCGTTCACATGTCAGCGTTCTTTCTTTCCTGTCTTAATTCTGAACACGGGGGCTCATCTCTACACATCTTAAATGTTTTTTATAATGCTTCCAAAATGTTACTTCTATATTAAATGTCATTCAGTATTCCCGGAAAAATCTTTCACAATATTTTCTCCCCGGTCCCGTTACCGTCACACCCATTTCTTGCTGTTTATCTAAGAAATTTCTCCTTGTCAGAACAAAGAGCAAATTTGAGGCTTTTTTTAGGCCCTACCATCTAAAGACACAGTGCCTCAAAAGAAAAAGCAAAGATATGGGATATACTTGAAACACCTTGACATTAAGTCTCATTATTCTGCTTTTTGCCAAACTGGGCAGAAGAAAGCCTCATCTGATAAGTGATGTGTCCAGGCAGTTCCAAGAAGTTTGATTTCTTTCTCAGGAATGAGGTGTGGATGTACCATTTAAAATCTGGCAGGTTGTCAGATGCCACCTTCAACCTTAGCTACTCTGAAGCTCCTGCCATTACATAGCATGGTGTATCTTGCCATGTTAAATCTAAAGGTGCTGGGGTCTAGGGGAAGGAAATGTGTTCAGGGGTCCCATTAATCTTCCAGAAAAAAGTGGAAGGCAAACTAAAAAAGGAAGCATACAGCATGCGTCAGAGCTTTTCTAAGAAATTTATAGAAATTCATCAAAGCGCGCTGGCTGTGTCGTTGACGAGCTTTCAGTACTTGGCGCTGGAGTGTGTCTGCTCTGGCTTTAAATCTGGTCAGAGCCAAGAGCTTTGTTTTCTCTCTGCTTCTTCTCATGAGTATTTCCTTCAGCACATGGCTCCTCTTCTGCAGACTCCACGTCTTGTCTGACAGAAGAAGTTGTCTTCTGGAAAGATTTTTTCATAATTATTATTGTTATTTTAATCATGCATAGCTGCCAACTCTAGGGACTGACACCTTCCATTAATCTGAGTCATGATGAAGATCCTTCCTAAAGAGGCCATTATCTGCTCCGCTTATTTAATCCTTGCACACCAGGGAAGGAGACGATGGGACCGGGCATATGTCCACTGATGTCAGACAAAACGGAGCAGAATTTGACTGACCTATAAAACATTTCGCTGAGCAGGATGAGAAAGGCTTCTAGCACACATGAAAGGAAGAAAAAAGGCCAACCCCCAAATATATCATTCTGCTGTAAAAAGGCAGTACTATTGTTGTCCTTTTTTACACACTCATGAGAGCCAAGATTTTCAGAAGTTAGTAACAATTACGTAGACATTATATGAGGACCCAGAAGACCTTAAGTGAACCTGATTTATCTTGACTTTGGTAGTGTTGAGAGTCGATGGGGAACTGTGCTCCTAAGTGCCGACAGCTGGGCTGAGCCTGTGTGTGTAAATCCCGCCTGCGCAGGCTCGTGTACCCGAAGGACAATCTCTGCACCGTGGAGCGTCTCGTTTGAGTCAGCAAATAAAACGGGGTGCATGGAGAGACTATGCAGAAGCTGGATAATTTATATTTAGGCCCCATCAGTGTCCCTGGTGAGTCAAGTGATGCTGGGCAAGGAGCTTGAGATCTGTGTCCCCGTTCCCCACCCACCCACCCACCCGCTGAGGATGAGGGCACTCTGGAAGTGTAGATAATGCATGTGCTGTAAGGTCTCTAGGAACAAACACATACACATACGAAACAGGGCGAGAGCTTGGTACTCCTCTGTAATTGCTGCTTTACTGAAATTAACCCAAAACATCCAGATCTGTGAGCACTACAATGACTGCATTGGAGAGCAGGTGAGGGGTAGCTCTGTTCTGGCAGCATCAGCACCGCTTCAGTTAACCATAGACCAGAGTTTGGATGTTGGTTATCGCCTCGAAAAGGTGAATCTCTGTTCTGCCAGCTCAACGGTTCTCTGTCTCCCTTCCCCACCACCCAGGTGCTTCTGACTTGACTGCGTTCAGTGACCCCCGGGTGGGAATCGACCGCTCCTTCTCCGCGCTCCCCTCCATCTCCGACCCTCGGATGCACTACCCGGGAGCGTTCACCTACACGCCGACGCCTGTCAGTTCAGGGATAGGAATCGGTATGTCTGCCATGTCCACGGCCACGAGATACCACACTTACCTCCCGCCTCCCTACCCCGGCTCGTCGCAGGCTCAAGGCAGCCCGTTCCAGACCAGCTCGCCCTCCTACCACCTCTACTACGGAACCTCCGCCGGCTCCTATCAGTTCTCCATGATCTCGGGGGGAGACCGGTCCCCACCACGCATCCACCCCCCCTGCACCAACGCCTCCACGGGATCAACGCTCCTCAACCCCAACCTCCCCAACCAAAGCGACGTGGTCGAGGCAGAAGGGAGCCACAGCAACTCCCCCACTAACATGGCGACCACGGCGAGGCTAGAGGAAGCAGTGTGGCGACCATACTGAATCAATTTTGAGTAGTTATGGGCCAGGACTAACGTGCTTTCCATTTCCCGGTGCCCGTAGGTATCCCATAAACACCTGTCTTGCTTATGGGCCCTGCCATGTTCGTACATCACTTTGAGAAGGAAACCCTCCAGAAGCCAGCGCTCCCAGGAGCGGTGGCGTGTATTAGCCAGCCCCTGGCGAAGCGACGTCGCTCCAGCAAAGCATCCCTGCCGGGGGGCTGAGCTTCTGGAAAGGAGGACGCCTGAGTTGGTGGTCCGGAGGTAGCGAGGGTGGGTAGAAAAGTACCCAGTCTGTTTCCAGGCCTGTGGCTTTCTAACGTGCCTGGGCTTGAAGGTCTCCACAGCCCTAAAGAGAGTTTCGGTTCACTTCTATTTTTAAGACTTAAAACCTAAAAAAATCTTAGTGAGTTTACTGCATCTTATGGACATATTAACTGTAAGGAAGTATAGGAAGATTCCCAGAGGGAAACTGTGAACGCTTCTGTTTTAGCAATGCTGTGAATGAGAGGTTTTATATGTTGAACTTCATTCTTTCTTTTTTTTTTTTTTTTAAACCATGTTGTATATTCCAAAGAATATGGAATTTTTTTATTGCTGGGGTTTTTTTGTTTTGTTTTGGGTTTGTTATTTTGGGGGGTTTTTTTAGGATGCAGCTCATCCTGCTTTGCATCTAATTTGTTTTATTTCTCTTGGCACCTTATAAATTGCAAAAAAAAAGATTTTACTCTTTTTTTTGTTTTAATCATGCTTGCTTCTTTCTTGCTTTGTCAACTGAAAGAATCAGCCCCTTTTTCAATGAGTTAATTTAACTTTTTTCTCTTGGACTTTTTTTTTTTAATACAACGGCTACAGCCTTGGGTCATTTTCAACTACTGTACTACTTTGATGAGTTCATTGATATTTATGCTTGATATTTAGACTTTTCTTATTTGTTGATACTATTATTATTTAAATATGCCTATATTAAAAAAGATCAGCAATTGCCTTTTTTAGTAGCAGCCAAAGTCAAATTTATCACATTGAAAAAGGCTGGAATAACGATGGGTAAAGTGACCTCCTAATTACCTAGAAATACTGTTTACAATTATCTCACTGTCATTTTACTCAGCTAACTGGGCTCAGATCCTCAAAGGCATTTAGGTGCCCGACTCCCGCTGAAGTGATTCAGGCACCAAAATCCCTGGGAATTTCTGTGCTTTCCCAGCCAGTGGAGTCATCTCTCCCTACTCCTTCCTCGCGTCTCCTTCGTCACCAGTGGTGACCCTCAGGATGTACATATTTCATAAGCAGACTCAATACTCCCTAACTAAATACATCCCCCTACGGTCCCATTCTGCTCCCGAGCTTGCCTGGGCTTCCTAACTGCACCGGTGGAGGCCTCCTAGTCTTTCAAAAGTGAAAGCCAACACGCAGCTAGCATGGCAAGGGCGAAGTCCTGGCTCCGATGGAATCGGTGTGAGATTTGCTCCTGGCTCAGCCGAGCCAAGATTTCTGCGCCGTACAAAAGCCACGTTCCAGCGTGCTGGAAAATAGATCAGTTCATGCATCACAAAATAACTCGAACTGAACAGGGTTGTCAAGCTCATCTGGAAAGCAGGCTAGCAAAGAAGGGGCCTTAACGGTTCCTCCGTCACCATCTTCTGAGGGAAGAGGAAGGGTATTTAGAACTAGTGCACACAGTATTCTGTCCTGTAGCAAATATGCAAGGCTTATACTAACAGCATGTTAGTGCAGAGTCGTCATCGTTGCCCATCGTTACAGCACAAACATATCAGATGTCACTGTAAAGTTTATGGCACTATTTTATTTGAGGGTTTGGTCTGAATGCAGTTGTTGTACTACTCATTAATTACAAACTGCTGATGTTGACACGTGTGCGTTCCAAATTAGCTGATTATTATTTAATGTACCTCTTAAATGAGTGAAACAATTGCAGGTCAACTCAGAGAGTATTTGAAAGCAGGACTTCAGATCAGTGTTTGATGTTTAAAAAAAATTAAAAGGATTCAAATTAAAAAGATCCTTGGCTGCAGGCAGCAAAACAGCTGGACTTATTTAAAACCATTTGTTTTTCAAGTTTTCTTTTTTTTAATATGATTTTGCTTCTTTGTTTAAGTCAGATGCAGTAGCACTTTGGTATTGAAAAGTTACAAATTGAAGAATTTACATTGTCAATAAGGTCATTTTTGTGCAGAAAATAGGGAGTGTTTCAAGAGATCTCAGCAAAAGTTCAAAATGGTTCTGTTAAAATACATGCATGGCCTTGTGCTTTTCATTTAGCATAATATTCTTTATCATTTTCTAGAGTTTGCTCTGAACAAAAAAGGCAGAAAAGATCAAAATTATATCAGAACAGTTAAAAATATATTTTGGAAGTATGGAGACCTTGCTGAATACGGAAATACAGAGACCCTACCTGTTGTGGCATTTACATAGCTGGAATCTCACCTCTTCAGTAGCCTAAAAAAAGTCCTTCATCACTAAACAGTAGCTCTGTTGCAGAATCCATCTTACACATTCTCTGTCGCTGTGCAATTAAAGAAATCATTTACTGCAGCTCTCACATCTGCCTTGTGACTGGACCACCCAAGTGCATAGTACTGTGAGCGTGAACCCAGAAGTGAGGGAGAGGAGAGGACCTCAGAGGAGCCAGATCCCTCACCACGGAGGGCAGGGCTGCCGTGGCCGGGTGACTTCAGCCCAGTGGCAGAAGTGAGCTTGATGTGGCTAGCACGCTCCCAGGCCTGTCTGTCGCCACAGACTGCTTCCTGCTGAAGCCCTTTGCCCCTTTTAGCCCGTAGTTTGTACTACGCACTTTTGAAACTAAAAGATCAGGGATTTACAAGAACGGGGAGTCGGCATCTCTTAGCCTGGATGTTATTCATGGGATGTTATTCATGTTAGGATGTTAGACCTAACATTGAATATTTCTTATGTCTACAACTCTACTTTGTCTTACACTTGTCCTAAAAGTGAAGATTAATTGTCCTACGACTTACACTTGTCCTAAAGATGAAGATTAATTTTACGCTCCCTGGTGTGAACAGGATGAGAAACTGCAGAACTGGTCACCACACCTACCCTGTGTCTTTACTGACACGTAACAAAACCCTAGGATTTCCCAGTGCCTCACGTGTGGTAATTGCCAACAACTAAACTTTTGAGTCTCTGTGTATGTCAAGCACAGCACAAAGCAGCACCCTCTTTATAGAGGAAAAGCTAAGTTCATTATCCTTTGCAATTAGTCCGTTTCATCACTGTGGGTTTCAGTGTATTCACACAAGTGCTTATGAGAAACCACAGCTTACTCAAATCTATATTTTTGTAGCCATTCCCTGTCCCCCTAAGGACAGCAAAGATCTTCAAGGCTGTAAGAATGCTCTCATGTCATATTAAGAGCACTTACCAGGCAGAAAGAGGACATGTGGATAAAACACTTCCCCTGTTCACACGTCTCCAAATTATAGTATATAAGTATATATTTTTATATATATATATTATATATATAGATTTATATAGTTTTATCATCCCGGTAGCTGAATGGAATCAAAAAAGAACTATTGTGCTTCTGTTCGCAAGTCGCAGTCAGCAGAGTGCCTTAGATACCTTCCCCTACCGAAATACAGTTAATGGCAGTCCTTACTATCAGCTTGTGTGTTCCTTTCACAAGACACAACTCGTTGTCCAGATGCAGCCATATAAAACAATTTTGAAGTAAATATAGGGCCTGGCTCTCATTTGCTCTAAGGCCTCAAACTTTGCTCTCAAACAACATTTATGCTCACTTCAAGAGTTCCTGCTACACTTCCAGGGCGATGTACAGGAGCTTTAGTGCAAGGGGGAGGCGGATGCAGATGCATCCCTGCTACGAAGGATGTGATTTATAGAATTATGCCAAATTACCTGCTGGAAAGGAGAAAAACGCTTTCCTCCAAATGGCCCACAGTCTTTGTCAGAGTGTTCCAAATTGCCTGCACTCTTGAAACATTCATTACTGCTTTCTGGGTGACCTTTTCCATGGGTGTATTTGAAGATTCAGGAGAAGTGGATCATTTCTCTATTTGAGCAAAACACTTGCTTGTTTTCCTGCATCTTAACATTTTTGTATTTTATTTTTGTTAACCTTGCTTGGTCAGTACCGATCACTTGGCATTTTTCTCTTTGTCCTAAAAGGGTTGCATCAACAGAGTTACTTGTATTTATGTATGTAAATAGATTTCAAAAGCTTCATAGCAAAATATTTAGTGCTTGTAATTACTCTGCTTTTTTTTCATTTTTCTGTGTTTTTAATGAACTTACTTTTGTGTTTGCCTAAATACTGTAGTGAGACTTATTTCTTTCCAAATTAGTTATTTTAGGCTTCAAGATTAACTACATTTTATTCACTTTTGTAAACAGTTATAGCATGGTCTCTATTCAACACTCTTCACTTTTTTGTGGTAGGGGAGAAATGAATGTGCAAAAATCTGTGGGTTATTTGTGGTATTCTGGGTTTGACAGTTACATCTTTCTTTAAAACAAGAACTAAACTTTCAGTCTGAGGTGGCTGTATCGTAAGTCTGAGGGGAGGACACAGCAGGAGACGCACTCCTATCAGAATGGCATCAAAGTGTATTTGTTCAGCATTTACTGGCTACGTTTACAAAACAGATGCTGCAGCATCCTGCAACAGCCACATTTTCCCTTGACACTGTCATGCTGAACATTTCCAGAAGGGGAAACTACCAGGTTCTGGAAGTTTGCTTTTTTGTTTTTGATCACCGGGGATTTTTCTTTTTGGGGGGGGGGGGGGGGGGGAGAGGGCTGCTGTTTTTTGGAACCAGATAGGAAAAGAGAATAGAGTAGATTTTTCCCCCACTACAGGAAGTCTCTACATACCACGTCAGAGTAGACTCTTGCTGTACATAGGGATGGCTGTGTCCAGCGCCATGGGAGAATTCATTACAACTAGCACGCAGAGCAGCTGGACTGCTGCGTTAGTTCTAATGAAGACTTTCTTTCTTTCTTTGTACCACAGTTTCCTCTGTAAATTCAATATCATAATTAGTGTGAATGACAAATAAAATGTTTGACAGGTATGCACATTGGCCTGGTGCGTTCTTTCATCAGGGAGAAAACAACTCTCTCAGAGAACAAGTAACCATCAGAAAAAGGATACTGAGCATGTATCACTCACATGATCAAGAGTATGTTTCCATACCTTTTACTGATTTCTTTCTTTTTTAACATAAAATGGCATTTTCCTGCTATGGAGTGACCTGGCAGAAGGCCTGCTATCCAATAGGACTATCAAAATAGGACTGAAAGGAGACTTTGCAGGTACAGAAGCCTAGTAATTGCATTATATCTCTGGCTTCTTGATTCAATTTTGATATTTCAAGGTCGTCTACAGCTCTTATTTTTCTCCCTTAATCTTTTGCCTCTTGGGTTGGATCCTTTTTGATATTGATGAGTTGAACCTTACTCCAGGAGCACCAAAACAGATAGTTTGAGGTCATATTACTTATGAGATACATTGGTTGTTTTTATCTTTAAATAAATAATGAAACAGTAGTGTTAATGAAACATTAATATGGGGGAACCAAGCTTTCAAAATGAGGAAAAAACCAGAGTCAATATTGAAAGTTCAATCTGAAAGCCTCTATCTATGCATTTATAGATATATATAAAATCTTCTCATATTGGCTCTACACAATACATTGCATTATATTAAAGAAGCTTTCGGTACTGTCCTTCTACACAATAATGTATATATACAAAGATTAACTTTCATCTACTACTCTCCTCTCAGTGAAGTGAAAAGCTACAAAGCAAGCTATTAAAGCTGTATTTTTTCTGACAACGTGTCAGGTAGCACGTCATCTCTCAAATGATAATTCATATTATCTTTTTAAAATTAGGGCCAAGACACTAAGAGAAAAGAGTTACTGAATTCCAGGTACTTAGATTTCTAATGTCTTCAGAGGTTAGAAATGCTAGCACATACCTCTGACGTGGTTACTGATTACCCTGCTCGGTATGACCATCTGATATTTCTTTCTGGCACAATCCCATGTTATCCTAACAATATTGCACTTATATTTTTGCAAAGGTCTACCCTACAGATTCTTCTCCTTACCCTATGAAACCCAAGAGCACTTCTTTAGAGGTGGATGATGAAGTAGAGCACATATTTATGTTGTTTCTTACTTTAACACAACAGGAAAAGAAGCTCCAAATAGCGACAGTCAAAACAAAAACAAAAATATTACACCCAAGGGCATCTCAGCAGAAATATTTGTAGCTAGATTTTGAAGACTATGTAGAGGGCATACCAGCAGAGTTCTCATTTTGTATAGGAGGGTCAGGCATCAGACTGCCATGGCCATTTTAACTGGATGCACATATCCCACTGCCGCTGAGGCTGCCTGTCCTTGTGAGAAAGGCCGTGTCTTTCTTACTTGACAGCAGCAGCTCAGGCATTTGTGCAGGCCAGCTGGACTGAGGAGAGTCCCTGCTAGCCCCAAGCCTGCCAGCTTTCATAGTGGTTGTGCCATTCCAGATCAGCAGCACCCGCTCTCTGCAGGGTGAAGGGAAGAAGCACGGGCAGCTGCCCTCTCCAGCCCCTCTGCTTTTCTCCCTGCCTCCCCAGCAAATGGGGAGCCGAGAGCTCCCGAGCAGGCATCAGGACTGTGCGTCAGGGCAGCCCTCTGGGATCCCTGGCCACTCGAGGTGGCCCTGCCATGCCTGTTTTGGCAGCTGAGAAAGGCCAGCTCAATCCCCCTCCTCGGGCTGCTTGAGGCGGAGGAAGAGGAAAGGGCAAAGAAGGTGATGAAGACTAAGGCTGGAGGCTGCTGTTTGTGACAGGAGGCCTTGGCAAGGGTGAACGCAAAAGGTTGTTGACTTCTTGTTGCACCTCACACCCTGACTGACAGCTTTTAATGGCCTTTAATTAGAGAGGCTATTGTCATGGGTGTTCTCCCATGCTGCTTTGTTTGACTTGCGCAATGAGGAAACAGCAGTAAGCCAGGCTCCAGAGCAAAAGCAGCTTATTAAATACTATCAGCCTGCAAGGCACCGTACAACTCAACACAGATGTCCTGGAAAGACAACACAGGTGTGTTACCTTTGGTGTACATGGCATTTTCCCTCTCTTCAGTGGCTTGTCTCACAAGATGACAGGCTTGGATTAGTGGTGCTGTTTACTGTGCCTAGAAGTGATACCCTTTTTCTGAGCAGGCATGGAAATGCTGGTTACTGGTGCAGCGTGTGGGCATAGAATGGACTATAAACTCTGTATTACCTGCTCTGAGACAGACCTCATTCACAGCATTCATAGCTTAGAAGCCTATCACCACTGCAACTGCTACGATACTGGAAGACCTTGTAATGGCACTGTGGTTTCCAGACATGACTAAAATATGACTCAGTCCAGCACTGTAAATGGGCCAAAAATACAATTTACCCATGGCCCCATACCTTTTTACAACTCAGGGCTTTTTACAGTTCCATAAGATGATTTGGGAACGTATCTCAACAATACTTTAGGTATCCCCTTCTTCTCCCTGGAAGACAGCACCTTTTTTCACTGTTTAACTATGCTGAGGGCTCACATTAACTTTGCCACTGGGATGCCCGTGGAGCAGAACTTCTAACGTAGGCAGGATCTCAGGGAAGGAATGTCCGAATTACAGCTCATCTCAACTCTTGCCTGCTGGGGGAGGGAGGCACAGTGTAGATAAAAGAATGTTTAACCCTGAGGAGAAGGAAAATAAAAGCTCAGAAGCTACAGGTCTTCATTGGAATGTCTAGCTACTGAATTAGGAAGCTTGTTTTCTGGTTTTAAGTTACAGGGACACCTAGAAGTCTCCCAGACTGGATTAGTCAGCACGAGTCACTGTCTGGGAATTGTTTGGGTTTGCGAGAGGAGGATAAAACAATTTAGAAAGAAAATCTAATACACAGATTTAAAACATAGCCTGCTTTCAGAGCAGGGAGGGGGTCAGGTCTGATTTGTGGACTTTATAAAATGCTGGTTTCTAAGTGTAGGAAGGCTGTCAAAAGAGAGAGAACCTGTTCCCTGCTGATGCAGAATTGTTTCCCGTAGCATGTAAAAAGTGCCTCCGGCTGTTTTACTTTCAAATGCCCCAAACACAGGAACATCTGTAGCTTTTCTGGGGAAGCTTAGACGCGGTCTTCCTATTATCTGCTGCTGCACTTGACACATCCTGTCAGCAGAGACGAGAGCCTGTATTCAGGGCAGCCTGCAGTTACAGTTCCTCAGGAGGTCTCTGACATCTGGGTGTGCTTCACGCGGCCACCAGGTTTATGCCTGCTGGCTGCTTAGTCCCATTTCCCCTGTTTTCTCACACCAGAGTCCCTCAGGACCAAGACCTCCCAGTTCAGAAGGCAGCTCTGTTGCCATGTGCAGGGATACCACAGGTACGAGGGTGCAGGTTTCCCAGCCCTAGCAGCTCAGCAGGTGCGTGCCTGAGGGGCACTGAACCCCATGCCACAGAGCCCAGCCCGGGTGTTCCAGCGTCCTCTAATATCACCAACAGCTCAACTTTTTTATATGGCCTTCTTCAAAGGAGCCCAGTGGTCAAACTACACTATGTCTTTGCACTGGGTGAGCATCACGTGCATGGAAGTCCTTTGAAATTGGTTGAAAATTTTCACTGGAATAGTAAAATCCCTCCATGAAGCCCCCGTGGCAAACATCACCCACTCTTAAATGTCTGTGATAAAGAGTTCCTCTGAAACAAGGCAATATGGGTTATTTTACATGGGGAAGGTTTCCTGTTTCACTTTAGCCATGTAAAACAGTAGCTAAATTTGCGAGGGGGAAAGCAACTGTCTTCCTCCCTTTCTTTTTCTATTCTGCTTCCCCCTCTAACACACGCATCTCTGATATTTCTCCAGCCTCCTTGCAGAACTGGGAGCCCGGTGATGTCAGTCCAACACATGTAACTTTGAGGGATGTATGATCACAGCCGGTCAAATGCCAGCATGACCATCCCATGGGCATTATGATTCTGGGGCTGGATGAGAGGAAGAACAGTTGTTCTATTTTGGAACAGAAACTCACATTTCCAAAACTTGCTGCACACGGCAAACATCTGTCCATGTGGTCCTGAAATAATGTTCAGTAGTATCCTTTTGAAAATGTTGAAACCAAAATGATCTTGGTTGCCAAAGGTTGGAGCCTGCCAGCTTAGCTGGGAATCCTGGGCCTTCCAGGCTCTTCACTCTGTGGGAAGCAGGCAATGCTGCTGATCGGCAGCAACAGTGAGATGGTCGGGGTGAGTCAGCATGTTGCACCACAGTTTATCAGAAATATTTCTGACCAGCCCCACGTATGAGTGGCCAAAAGGAAGCTCTTCCTACACAGGCATTTTGGCTACTTTTTAGTGCTGTCAGGGCTGTGGCTGTGATCCCATGGGCTCACTTGGGTGACCTTGCAGACCTAAGGTGTTAAAGGGGCAGATATTTTGCCTTGTAGTTCTGCCTTTCCAAATGTGATCCTTTAGTTTGACTTGATTAGTAAGATCACTTTGTAATGCCCTGTATAATTCCTAACCTCCCTGGGTCTTAAGCATATCACCTGCTGGAAAATATTTGTGTCCTTTCTCAGTGTCCTGTAGCCAAGCTTGACATTTTCTGCTTCCTAGTCTCACATGCACCTTAATTCTCCTTAAGACACACAATTTTTAGTTTTACCCTCTCCCGAGGGTAAAGTTAATAAATGAGGAGTGAATCCAGCAAAGCAGAGGTGCCTTTCACCCACAAACAGAACGTAAGAGACTTTAAAGGCTGGCTATAGCTGAACTGGTATTTGGCTTCAGCTGCTCTCTCCAGAACATACCTGCCAGTTTTCTTCCTCACCCTTAAAGAGGTGGCCTCTTCTCACTTATGTTTGCTTGCACTCTTTCCTCAGATAAGGTTACATCAGTCCATAGCTGGCAACCAGAGAGGACAGGAGATGGGGAAGGAATGAAAGGAAGAAAAATTATGAAAATCATGAAGCATGATTTGGAAGATAAAACTACAAGTATGTTGTCACTTTGCAAAGCATGTTTGTTCTCCTCAGGCAATGGTCTTTGGGGCAATCTTTGTTGCCATGTCTCCATTGCTGCCTGTCTCACAGGAGGTGACTATTCTTTGACTCTCCGACGTCTGCTTATCAGATTTTAAAGTCTTAAGACTTTATCCACATCATTTGCATGACTTATCCACACCTTGCCCTAGCATGTATACAATTACATGGTACGGTCAAGAAGTTTCCAAGTGTCCATTCAGCCAGTGTGGTTCCATTAAAGATGAAAAAGGAGTCACTAATTGCTGAGTACCCTCCCTGGGGGTGGTGAATTTTGTCACTTCTCAAGGCTCGATACAACAGTGTACTGAGACAAGAGTGGGTGGAAGAGACACAGCCCTTCAGTCGCTTCTGTGAGGGATATTTTTGTGTCCTGTTTGCAACAATATCTACAGGCATATTGAGGTTTGCCTCCCACAAGAAGCTTGGTGGTTTCAGTAACGTAGCTACACATGAGGGAAGAATGAGTTGTGTTTGGCCTGTCTTGCGGAGGAAAAGAGGGGCGTGTGGGAGGTCAAATTTATTCCAAATCTTTAAATAAGCAAAATTATGTTTCCGGTCTGTTATCCCTCCCACCTGGATTTTGTAACTAGGAAAGAGAAAGAAGTTCTAGCAGAAAAAAACAAGTTCTGTTAAAGATAATGAGGTTTTTCATTGTCTGTTAAAGAGGTGCAAGAACAGTCCCCAAAGAGTGGTTTCTCCTTCCAGTGCAGGAAGCTGTAAATAGCTGAAAAAAAGGAAAACTTCTGAAGGCTTTTTCCTATCCTTGATAAAACAAACATATGTTAGAGCTAAAGCATCCTAGGAACTAGGTTTTCCTCTCTGATGCTAATGGAGGCGGATGCTGCAAGGAAGAGAATAAGCTCATCTTCTCACAGTGATTGCTCAGCACCTCTCAGAATTAAATTCCTCAAGTGTCTCTTTTCTTGTTTGTACCACCGCTCACACACACTGTGGAGCTTTATGATCCAGAGCTCTCAGCTGCTGGTAATAACCCACCATTAGAAACTAACACGGCTCCCACAAGTTGCTTATCTCCTTGCCAGTTGTTATGATGGTATATTAAATGCAGCTATTCCTGTACTTTTCCCCCTTTCGTGTCCCTCGGAATGGCGTTCTCTCTGTTTGTCCAGCTCAACTGTGCTCTTCCATCACCTCTGGCTCATATCCACCGCTGTGCGGTCTCATCAGATGTGTCTCTGTTTCAGATGAGTCCATGGGCCGTACAGATACCTGAGAGCACGATGAGAGCATAAGCCCCTGCTGCTGCAGTAAGATGTGGCCTGTCTCAGGTGCCGTTTGTAAATTTAGACTTAGGTTTGCTGAGTGGCATATCTTAGCACAGAATGTACTCGACTAAGGATCTGCCCCTGGCTTCTTCACTTGCTGATGGCTGTAGCAAAATCCCTTTCTTCCTGTGCCTCGGTTTCCTCATCAGCAAATGGGTAGTGACACTGACATTCTTTGAGAAGCACTTTGAGCTCCATTGATGAAAAGGTCCACGGAGAGGAGGTTGTTGTTATTGTTGTCTGCAGTTTAAAAACATGCTCATAAATCATCTTTCAGGGATGGTGAAGCAGGTTTCATTGGCTCTGGAGCTGGGTGACTGAACAGAGAAGAATTTCCTTCTTTGGCATTTTCCCCTAGTTTTAATAACTTTGAACTCTTGCTTTAGATCTTGTTTACATTAGGCTGGTTTAGTAACTCTGTGTCTCCCTCCAGCAATTGTGTCCTTCTTCCCCACCTTCCTCAGGTATTTGGTTTAGGTACCAAACATCTGACTCAGGTCTTCCTGGAGAATGGCTGAGCTGGGGTGGCTGAAAGGAGGAATTATTTTTCCCTGTTGGTGAGTAGAGGGACTTAACGGGGGAAGGAGGCGGAGGCCATGACTGACATGGACACGGGCCCTGGGAACATAAAAATCTAGGCTGTCACCACACCCATTTGGCCTCTTGATGAAATGTTAAACACAAGCTGTACGGATGGCCTGTGCTAAAAATGTTCAGGTCAGAGAATTGTAATGGGTCCTTCCAAGCTTTATAAGCTACGAGGCTGCGACGCCTGCCTTTCGGGGCAGGGAGGGGAAGGGAAGCTTCTTTGAAAGCAGCAGGTCACTCACAGCTAACCTCCGGTTAGTTACACACGTGCATCTGTCATGGCGCGGCCCCCAGAACTTGATCCCTGCCAGGAACAGCATAGCTGCTTCTTGTTCGGTTTGGTTTGGAGAGGCTCTAACAAGCCACGGGGTCAGTGAGAGCCCGGTCCGAGCTATCCTGCCAGAGCAAGGCCGCTGTTCCCGAGAGGCTCAGCAGAGACGCGGGCCAGAGCCGGCACCCCGGGCCTTCGGGGCAGGCAGAGCCCTTGCTGCAAGGGGAAGCTCCCCCACCCGAGCTACGCTGCGCACCCGTGTGGGCTGGCCGCCCGGCAGGCGCTGCAAGGCCGGGCCCGGCTCCGCTGCAGGCGCCGAGGTGGCCCTGCCGCACTCACGGTCCCCAGCGGCCCCCGGCCGCCCCCGCCCGGCCGCGGCCCGGGGCTGACGGAGCCCTCCCCTCACAGCCGCGGCGGGGGCCGCTAGAGGGCCACCGCGGCTAACTGCGGGGCCCCCGCCGGCAGCCGAGGCCGCGGTGGAGCTGCCGGCGGCGGGCCGGCCCGGGGAGCTGGGGGCGGGAGGGTCCCGTAGCGCTGCTGAGGGGCCGGGGGCCGGAGGCGGCGCGGTGCGCGGCGGGCTAGCCCGAGCGGGCCAGCGCTGCGGCTGGGCGAGCAGAGGGCAGGCCCAGGGAGGCACCGACCCGCGGGGCGCGGGCGGCTGACAGCAGTGGCTCTCCGCCTGGCAGCAGCGGGGCGTGCTCCGGGGAGGAACGAGTGCCGCGGTGCCCTGACGAGGAGGGTGCGATAAGGATGGGGTGGTAGATAAGACGTGCCTCAGGGGCACCGAGTCTGCTGTGGCCGGGTAAGGTAGCCGGCAGACGGGGCTCGGCTCCAAGCATTGCTGCCTCAGCCCTTCCTCACCTGGCGGTTTGCGTGCCTAGTAACGAGCTGCGTGAGGAAACAAAGCTTTATAAAACCGGAGTCTTGTCTAGTCTGGGTGTTAGCAGAGCCCCGCATCCATTGGTGAGGTTTTCCCCAAACCTGGTTGCCGCTGGCCTCCCCAACATTTCACTCCCTCTCTGCACGGCCGGGAAGCGCTTTGCGGTCAGCGGGGCTGGAGGGCACCGGGGTCGGGGTTCGTGATTTATCCTTACGCTGCCCTTTCAAAGGGTTATCACCCTCACGGGGAGCTGCAGCGTGACGGCCCCCCAGAGCAACAAGAAACTGGAATTAAACAAATATAAGTAATTGTCCGGCATTAAATCTAACAGTACCTGAAGGCTGAGCTCCCCACAACAGGGCTCTGCTATTTGCCAGGAATCTGAAAGCTGTTTGATACGCTGCTAAATCAATAAAGGGAGAGGGGAGCGTTGGCAAAATTTGTTTGGTGTCTGTGAGCTTAGCAGATAGTTTCTCCGTTCACATGGTGCTGGCTTGCTGGGTTTAAATCGGAAAGGTCATTACATGAAGTAGTAACTAGGTGCCAGGCTTGAGGGGAACACGGTGGGCAGGAAGGCGAAAGGCCTCAGCCATTCACTGGGCCTCACAGTACAGTGCAGCCCTTCAGCTCAACAAGGATGCAGCCAGGCACTACCAAGAGGAATGGCTATACGTTAGCAGTAGCTGTAGAAAGGATAACAACAAGCTTTTCGTCCTGACAGAAGGGAAATTTTAAAAAGCCATTGACCTTGTCTGCAAGACATTTTCGCCTACTGTGTTCATTGGTGCTGGATGAGATTTTCAAAGCCATGTCAAGGGTCTATGTAGCTATATATCTCCTGTGAAAATGAATGGAATACATCCATCTGGCGTTTCTTTCCAAGTTTCAGACACGGATCCTTTCCTCGCTTCTTTGTCAGGGAAGAAGTCTTGTCACCAGCTCTGCCACCGCGTGGGGGACTTGGGCAGTACGACTCAAGGGAAGGATGGCCTGGAGCAGCCCAAAACGTGGCATTGCAAGGAGTAGGGGAAGGGAAATCCAAGGAAGAAAAGGCTCAGGCATACAGCTGAGATGAGATGGATTATTTTAAAGCTTCTGACAATTGCAGATCTCTCAATCTGAAGGAAAAAAATTCTTAACTTAGTTTTCCTATAAGAGGCTTTTCTAATTAACTGAATCCAAACCTGGCAGGAAGGTAAGCAGCATTGTATCTCTGGGCTTGGGCCTTGTAATTATGGCCCATTCAGGGAGAAATCCTGACCTTTCCAGACAGAAGGGGTAGCTGTGAATGTGCCAATCAGACAACCAGACAGATCCATAAATGCCTATGGGGAACAAATTTCAAGAAGTCTTGATCAAAACTGTCAGGAGCCATAAATGCATCCAGATGGGAAATAGCTCTGAAGAACTTCCCATTGCCACATCAGAGACCTGGAAGCTTGGAAAATGTTGAAAGTTGACTGTAATATGAGGTTCAAAGCCAATAGGCTGGGTTGTCTGCAGTATTGTGTTATGGCTGTAATCTCAGCAATGCATCAGGCGCCCTGGCTGGCTGATAGGAAGACTTCGTCTCCCGAGGCAGGCGGATTCCTACTCCTTCAACAATATGCAGAATATTAGCACTCATTGCTTGCCTTCCATTCTTTCACATCCAAACTTTTGGAGTGCCAAATACTTTGTCATCCAGGATCTGCGAGATGGCTTGAGCCCCATGACAGCATGTTTCCAGTCACATCTGATGAGCTGTCACTGAGATTTATGGCTTTTTTCAGTAGAATCCAGACCGATCCAAAAATCATAAGAAGGTACCAGATAACAAACCAGATTGTTCAGACGTGTTTCTCTGCTTTATTGATATCGTATCATCTACATGTGTGGTTTCACTTCAAGAGTAAATGAGTTACCACTTCACTGTGACTATAGCAGGTATCAAAGAGGTTCACTGGAGTATTCCTCTTGGCAAAACCAGGACCTGTAAATGTCAGGTAGTTTTTACAAACAATCTGGCAAGCAGCCTTTTTGATAAAAATTTGGCCTCGATCTGAACATATCCCATATCCCATTCTACAAGTTCAAACACAGAGGCTGGGTTGTATCTCTAAGAAAGAGGCTAATCAAAGGGAGAGACTCAGTGACAATATTTATTTCTGATGAGCATTCCCAAAAGAAGAGCAGATTATTTTGCTGATCAAAATCAGAAATTCTGATTTTGATTCTGTCAGGCACTAGCAGGCTTGAGTGTCCCTGCCCAGCCTCCCCTGGGCCTGTCCCCACCATTGCCCATGGGCCGGGAGCCCCATTTCAGTACTGGCCTGGGCTCCCAGTCCTGCCTCAGCTGTGCTTGTAGGTGTGCTCGTCTCTAGCCCTGCTGCTGGCCATGCATTGATCCTGGCCCTGGCTCGCTCCGTTGTGTCGGAGGCTGTTGGTGGACCCTGCTACCAGCCCCTGGCTCTGCCTGCTGCCTTCAGACCCTGCAGGATGGTGTGTGTCAGTGAGGGCACTGCCTGCACTGGGGTCACCCTTTTCTCCTGTATCCCCATTCCTTGGGGATCATCTGGCCCTTGCTGGTCCCTGACAGGTACCCTGAATAACAAAAAACACAACTAGTAATGTAAAAAGTCCAGCGAACAATATCTTACATCAACAAGAGGAATTTGCATCCAAGACCAGTTATCTTTCCTCGCAAGGGTAAGTGTTTTTTCATTGAAAATGCACCACAATTTGCACTAATGAGCTCTGCTGTTGATAGCTTCTGCAGAGAGGTCAAGGGCTCACCAGATGTGGAAGTTAAACTGTTTGTAACTTGGGCCAGCCCTTCTGAGGCAGAGTAACAGTACTGAGTGAGTGAACCTGCTACTACTGTTGACCAGGTTCTTCTCAGGAGCTTGCTTGTCTCCGGAGTCATCAAGCATTTCCTCTCCTAAGGGCTAAAATTAAATTTAAAATAAGATTTATGAAATCCTAAAGAAGTTAATAGAGCTATGCAGTAAGAATCACAACATTGTAATGAAAGACAGTTGTGATCTTAATACAACATGGTTTGGGCAGGTTAGAGTAGGAACTATAGGTATACTCAAGCATCCCGAATTACGTGTTAGTATTTAGGTAGCACGGTGGAAAGGCCCGTGAGGTTAGCCTGTAGTATGCAGAGGAACCTAAGTAAAATAAGCCCTCTGAGATCTTCCCAGCCAGTTTCCTAAGATCCTTGCCTTTGCCCTTTGGTTTGAAGGCATATGCCCAGAGCTAGCCACCAGTGTTGTTTCTGATAAACATTACGCTAAGGAAAGGCAGGACCTACTGCTTCTGTTCCTGGGTAACCTGGCAGGGTGTCTACAGAAAAAATTTAAAAAACCCGTGGGGTTTCTTACTGAACCCCTTATGCCCCTTGTCTGAAACCCTGGTACAGACCTAACCCTCCAAAGCAGTGTGCCGGTACCCTGCCAACCAGTACCATAAGGTAGACTGCATTTCTTTTGGTAGCACTGAGCTGGGATGCTGTTTTTCATTGCCATGCTTAACTTTTAACACTAACCAGTTCCAAACGTACGTGTAGTCTGACTAATTGTGGGTGCATGAAAGTAGGTGTGTGTTCTTTGGCTTGGTCCAGGCCTTGAAAAAGAAGCTGTACAGTAAAATACAAAACAAGGGCATTTTCTCAATTCCACATGTTTTCACAGGAGAATATTTTTTTTATAGTAGAAAAAAAAATTAACAGGCAAGGATTTACATACCTACTGCATACTGAAATTCCTTCTCTCTTTCACTTAGATGTGCCTGTCTCCAACATATAGTAAACTAGGTTTCTCAGAATCATTAATGCATTTATTTTCATTGCTGTTCTGGGAGTAAGATACGCATGAATAATAATTTTAAGCACTGTGAGTTCAGACAGCTGCGTAATAACTAGGTGCAACTCTTTCTACTGGCCAGAGCCATACAAGATGCAGGCCTGGGCAGCTGCTTCTTCAGGAGGTTTCCAGAAGTGCTGAGGTTTCTACACGGAAATGCTGCTGACCTGAGCTATCTGCCCAGCAGTGAAAATGGCCCCTGGCTGTGCGGTCCTGTTTGCAAATGCATTGTTAAGAGATTCTTTTTTTTCCTTTGACAATTGTCAGCCTTGCTTTAACAAGCAGCCTAAAAGAGAGAGCACTGGTCTCACCACCCCAAGGAAGTGCAAAAAAATAAAGAGTACTCACTCCATTGACTTCTGGTAGAGAAGAGGGGAGATAAATGAAAGGAACCGATGGGCAGGCCTGAGACATGTTTACTTTGCACATATTACTTTATTATGTTTGGGAGGCATTTCTGGTAAAAAGAGGAGCATAATTAAGCGGAGGAATGTTTGTAATTGTAACCAGGGATAGAAGTCTGGGCCAAGGAGCTACACTTCAGTGTCCCTGGGGTGAGTTGGTCACCCTCACCAGAGCAATAGCATCCAGAACTGGAATGCAGACGTTAAAGCCTCAAAAAAATAAAACAGCAAACTAAAACCAGAATGGCAGAGAGGCAAAAGAAAAAGGCTTTGATTAAAAGTTTTCTTTAAAGGGTAAAATGGAGCAGAATCTGTTTAGAAGTCTTCCCCAAAGTGAGAGACCAGAGTGGGGTGAAGGGTTTCCTGAATGCACAGGGACGGGGGTAATCTGAGATGTTGCATGCAGTCTTGCTGAAGAGCTGGAAAAACAGAAATTGTCTCCAACGCTAACTTGGAGAGTGAGGACTGGCGAGAGGGAATGGTAAGGGAGCCCACAGCCTGAATCAGACCTTGCTGCTCAGCAAGATTTGACCAACCCAAGCTGGAAGTGGGATGTTGCTGTAGGAGGTAGGGAAGCAACTGATAGCTGAGCTAACCAGCTTCTCCAAAATAGACGACTGTCAAATAGTAATATACCAGGAGTTAAATATTGTCTGCTATGCTGTTTATCTACCTTTCTTTTTCTTCCATTAATAAAACATTGTTTATTAAGTCAACTGAGTCATGTTTTACAAATGAAGAAAATTAGCTTGCTGAGAACCAGAAAGTTTAGTTTTAATTTTCCCAAGCTTCTGGATGGGCATCTGGGTTTAGAAGTGACCCCTAGGATTTGAACTCAGCCCTTGTTGCCAGTGAAGTCCCGAAAGAAGGGTTATACAAGTAATTGAAGTTTATCCGGCCCTTCCCTGCCCAAGGCCTCAAACAGCAGCTTCAGCTTCTTTTTTACATCCAGGCTATGTGGGATCCTGTCAAAACAATTCACTAGTCTCTTTCTTGTGGTTTCCTTAGCCAAAACCACAGCAAAAATCTGTCCATACTCAGCTCTGACTGCTCGCCCAAGCTTTGGTTTCAAGAAACTGCCAACAAACAGGAGGCAGTGTCACGCTGAAAAGTCGGCTCACCTGAGACCAGCCACGAGTGACCAACAAAAGGCTGAAAAAATAGCCACAGTAACCATTTGGAGAAACACAGGGCCAGATAGGGTACTATTTACTCAGTATGGATGAATTTTGGGTGAAGAGGTGTTGAGCTGGGGGAATTCTTCAGAATGAAGCTACCAGGCGTCCTCCTCAGGAAGCATTAGGTCAAGTGCATCCTTTCAGGATGGCTTAGTATTTTCTTTTTCAGTAAAAAAGACCAATCCTCTCCCCCAGCAGTGCACTTGCAATACATTTTACACGTTCTGGAAAAAAAAAAAAAAATTATGGTGAAGGTACGGGAGAAGAGAGCTGCTCTTTGTTCCCAGCACTGCTCTCAGCCCTCTCACTGTGCTTGGGGAACCTCGCTTGGATTCCGGGCTTCTTTCCCTGAGCCTCAGCAACGCTTTCCCTGCAGGAAAGCTGTGGTTTGTGAAGCAGAGAGGCCTCATTAGTCAATGGGGAACCCAATAAGTGTGCATATGGAGTCAGCTACATACCGTGTTGTCGTGGGCGGTGCAGCCCTGTGCCACAACCGAAAGGCAGCCTTTTGGTCAGTCAAATGGCAGTGCTCACTCCAAGCTGCTTCTCTCTCCCCATTGTGGTTCTGGGAGTCTTTTCCCCCGTGTTACACTGCCTGGATGTTGGGGAAGTACGGCTCAGGGTGTACTGTGAAGTTCAGCTACCATTCTGCTGCTGAGAATGCCCCTTGTAGCCTTTCCTCCGGCACCAAATGCCTCCGACACACAGGAGGAGAGCTCTTGGCTATCACTCCCTGCAAGGTGATGCAAGCTCTGGACCCAGTGGTATATCACTCCCACTCCACCTTTGGCTCCCAGCAGTCGAGTGATTTAGCCCTGCATCTGACAGATTCATCCAGGCTAGTTTCACCCCTATCTCACATTTTTATTTAGTCCCCAGGAGCACATGACGCAGTTTGGAGGCTTTGCTATTTGTTCAGTTCCTCACTGTTTGCTGTGCTGACAGCTGGTGTCACTGCTGTGTTTGAAATCTTGGCTCCTGAAGTAGTAGCCCCATTTCTTCTCTGCGCCTTGACGATGTGAATCCAAGAGATCGTCCCTGTGCTGCTGTTAGCAGTGACTGCGCTCAATCCCAAAGTTTGCATACACGTTTGAGGTTCTCCTGTTCAAGCAGTGATAGCACTCAGTTAATGTGTTTGCTCAGGCAGAGAAAAGGCTTCTGACGTTGGTGACCCTATTATTAGAGTGGCACAAAGCAAACCACAGAAAACAGAAGAAGATGCATTGCCAAATGTCAAAATGCAGATCGCTAAAGTGAAATGGGATGTGGTATTTGTTCTCCCGGTAATGAAGAAAGGCCAAGGATTTATAAGGCAGGAGATGGGATGGTTCGTTCAACCAGAGAGAAATTGCACATGAAGGAGTTTTGACAAGCTTTGTAGATAGAGGCTTCGGCACCCAGAAGATCCTGTTTGACCACAATGGCAACCAGCGTGTTGGCTAATATTCTTATTGCTGCAGTTATTTCAAATGGTTTTCTAGCAGCTGCTTCTCCAGTCGTGCCCGCAAAACCATGGCATCCAACAGGTAAGGTCTGCTTTAGCGCAGGATCACAGGGCTGTCCTGTGGTATGTCTCCACAGCATACCAGTCTCCTACCATGGGTGTAATTTTTAAGTGGGCTGGTTGGAACACGAGTTGCAGATGTAAGCAAAAAGAATGAAGAGAAGATTTTTGTATTATGGTAGGGATTACTAAGATACAAAGCAAGATATTCTCAGGTGGAGTAACTCTCATAGCCCCACTGAAGAAACTGGCTTGCTGAAGATGTTGCATTCCTTTTAATAAATCCTTTTTATTATTTAAGATTTTTTCTTTTAAATCTTGTGATTATTTATTATACTTTAATAATACAATATTCTGTTTATATTCATTTTGTTTATTATTCAATAAATTATTATTATTTAATATTTAATAATAAATTATTATTAAAGCTGTGTACTTCACAGCAAACTCTATCATTGAGCTGAACTGTACTAGAGATCTGCATTTTTCAGTAAGTGCAAGGCTACCTTTTTGAGGTAAACATATCTAAGAAGAAAAATTAGGTGTGAATCCAGCCAAACTGTAGATACAGTTTTACACGGGACATTGAAGAAGATTGTAACACTTCTTTTTTCCCCCAACCAAGCTGAGAGGCAGATGTCACTGGAGATCCCTGTAGCAGAACAACAAGAAAGGATCCTGAAATTTTTGTCATTGTTTGATGAAGCACAAAAAAGTGCCATTCCCATAGCAGACCCTAAAATCAGTGGAATCAAAGGTAACTACCAAAAAGCAATTGGTCTGGAAATTTGCAAATCCGCTACTGGTTTTGCAGAGACAAGGCTTTGTATATAGCTGATTCTGTGTATGCCTTTTTCTATAATGTATGTAAGAGATGGGTAACAAAAAGTGCTGGGTACCTTTTTGAATGGGGTAAGGTTCTTCCTTATTTCCTTGACTGTTGTTTTTAATTGTGTTTTTCTAAGGAAGGGGTACCTGTAAGTTTGTCTGTATGTTATGGGAAGATTTTTTGGGAAGGAGAGGTGAAACAAGAAAATTGTTTCCACTAAAAGCTCTTACAGGCATGCAAGTTTTCAGTGTCGGAGATATTGCTCTATGACGAAATCCAAAAACGGAGAGGAGAGCAAGCTGTGAAAAATGTTACTGCAAGCAATATGTCATTGCAGAAGTTTTTTGAGTATTTTAAGGGCATTAACATTTATTAATGTTGGTTCTGTATGTTCTACTTGTAGTACAACTTGCCATGTCATTCAGCACTAGTGACACAGCATGAGTCAAATATTGAAGAGATAATGATCATATCTGCAGGGCAGAGGTCATGTTTCAGTATAACTGGAAGCAAAAACACACTCAGGGAGGTGGAGGGATTTAAACAAGAAACAAACCCACAAGCCACAGACTTTCCATTGACTTCTATTTGGACCAGTGATCTTTTGCTTTTAAATCTTAGAAGAGGCTAAATCATTTCTTTTACTAACATTTGTAGGTCATGTTCCAGCTTCAGAAGGTGAATGCTGTATAACCTGACTCGTGTACACCATAGTATCGTGCTATAAATGAGAGTTTCCTCGCTATATTCTAGTGTGTCAGATCTACCATCTGACTGGTTAAACAAGGATCTCACTTCAGTCATAAACTTAGTGTAGGTTCAATATTTGTCCGTAGTCCTCTCGTAAAACTTTTCCACAAAGTAACAGGGAATCCGTTTTAACTTAATGAGAGCTGGAGGCGTGCAAATTGAAACAAAGAACAGGATTTATGTGCACAGTTGATGTTAAACTTGTTATTAATTGGACATGTTTAAATGAAGAACATAAGCCTGTGAGCACCGAACGCTGCTCCAAGTCATGGCATGAACATCCTGCTATGAGAACCAGCATTAAATTTTGGTAGTCCATAAGCAATACAAATTCTGTGCAACAAAACCACCCAGCTAAACCCAAACCAAAAAGAGAAAGATTTGCAGCTTTCTCAGGTCAAATTTGGTAGATGTCTCGGCACGAGAATTTTGTCTGAATTTTATGCCTTGCCTGTAGGCATCTAAAACAGTCAGCCGAATTAGACTGTGGTGATCCTGTCACTGCCAGAGCTGCCACAGTCCCCAGTAGGGGTTTCAAACAGAGGTTTTTATCGTGAGTGGGCAGTTCAGTCTGAATCGATCTGGGTTTATGCTTGTGTGACCCAGGTTGTCTGACCGAGGTATTTCTGTACCAGGACAATTCCAAAGATCCCATCAGAGCACAGAACTGCTTTCCTGGAGACTCAGGACCACCATGTGTATCTTGAAAGGCAGCTTTTGCCCTAGTGGAAAAAATGGGTGAGGTTTTATGGTAGCAAAGCAACTGATTCAGCACAGAAGAATACAGTTACCCCCCTCCGCAACTCTGCTTTCAGTTAATTGCCCTCCAATTTAGTATTTGCTTTGGAGTATACTGTGAGCAGTTTTCTGTCAGGTGCATCTACGTTGTTTCACAAGCTGCATTTTAAGCAATATTGTTTGTTGAATCGGACCGTCATGTGCTCACTGCACGGACTGTTTACAGCCACGTGATGTACTGGTAAGTAATTCTTCTCTCTCTCAGTGACTTTGGAATTTGAAATCTCAGACATATCAAGCATGTGTTGGATCTGGAAATCTCCTCATCACTCTCCTAGGCACACATGTATACTGTGGACCACTGAGGTTTCCAAGTCTGAGCTCTCTCCACCCAGCCAGCAACAAGTAGATATGCACTGGGATGGCTTATGCTGGCTTTGCTAGACATTTTTTCTAGCAGACATTATTTTTACCCTCCATCTGTCATTTAAAGGCATTGTCTTTTGTGCCTTTGCGTGTAACATTGTGTCTAGATGATTGTGACATCTCTTAAGAAGGGGTTTAAGGCTTTAAACATAAATTTGCCTCCGTATGTCTGATTTGGTTTTCTTCAGTCTTTTGTGGTCTGCTGCTTATCTTGCTGGTTCTGGCTGAAAGTGGCAAGGCGGTGTTCCTCCACTCCACTGGCTAACCCAGATTTGGGTGGCCATGCTTCTCCGTGCAGAGCAGGAGTAAGGATGCATTCACCCAGCACACACCTGATATTGCTCTTCTCAGGTCCACTGTCCACAAGCAGAGGTTTTGACGGAGAGCCTCAAATATATGTACGCGCTTCGGTGCCTTTCTCCTGGCTACCCTGTTGCCTCCTGCTCCTGAGTTAGGGCTCAGACTTGTCGTAATGCTTGTAAAAAGTTACATGCTTGGAAACTTACCTGAGCAGGGAGCTACCTACGTAAGCAATAAATGAAATACGGAGCAAGTGCCTCAGACTGAAAATAAGCCTTCTGTGCTGGTGTCTCAGGCCAGTGAGAGCCCCAGTCTCAAGCTGTAACACCTTATTTGTAGTTAGGCACTTACAGACCTGGTGTTCCTGTTGCTTAAAAAACACAGGGACTTTTACTGCTTGTGTGTAGCAGTAGCTAGTGGTTTGAGGACTTGTTCAAGAAGAGAGTTTTCAAGGTAAAATCTCTCTCCTATCTGAGCCACAATGGTGTTGTGAATCTCCAAAAAGCATCCAATTACCAAGATGTCTGCCAGTCTTAACTGTCATATAAGTAGTAAAATGTTCATTGTACTGGCAAGAAATCAAAGTAGCTTCCTGTCCACTTCAGAAACTCTCAACAACTCAGTTGTTTGTATGCTAATAAGGGATAGAAATGATGCTGGAGGTGAAGCTGACCTTTGAGGGACACATGGTAATGTTACATTTACAGAAAGCCAAGCTGCGGGAAGAGCCAGGTCTTCTAATTTTCCTCATGGATGCACCTTGTTAAATGACAGGTCATGCTGAAGTGTGCAGGAAGGAGAATCATCATCTTCCAGAACAGCTTCTAACTGTGTTCCCTTTTTGCATTTCAGCTTATGCCAAGACATACGGAAAGAAAGTTGAATCGGTGAGAACAGGCAGCTCTGTTTTCTCTTATTTGTTACTCTAGTTGTTGTTTAATACCCATATAGCTCTCATCATTATTCAGTAAAGTAAGCAATGCTGTGTTTTGTGTTTCCTGGATTGCCGGTGTTCTCAGTTTCTAGAGGCTGCCTCACTGCCATTGTCCTGCATTTGTACTGTTTTGGACAGGAAGGTGTAATTGAAGGTCCATCTGATCCTCCATCTGAACTGAGCAAGGACCTCCTGGAAATAAGTCCTTTACATGGGAAGAATTTCTGGAAGCCTTCACTGCCAACCTCCTGGAAAATTAAGAGAGGTGGGATTTAAAGAGTGATGCTGTACCTTGTTTAGCTAGTTACTGGGTCACTTTGGTACCATGGTTGGTGTTGTAGAAGGTGCTAGAAGTGCCTGACTGAAAAAATGTGTAGTGTAAACCATAGCTTTCTCACTGAAACACTTTCCCCTAACATATATCCACAGGTAAGACATCAGTTCAGTCTCTAAGGCCATCCAAACTCTGGATTCGTGCTAATCATGCCAAGTTGTTGACACCCATTGATGACACCCACAACAAAGAGGAATCTATCTGGGCCATGAAAACCATTGAACAGTAACCAGAGAGTAGACATTTTAGCCATTATCAAGTTGAATCAGATCTGACCTTATATTGCCAAGAGAACAGATGCACAGCTCCCCATGTACTTATAACAAAGTCTCTCTCAGGAAAGCTCTCAGGTGGTTGGAGTTGGAGTGTGAGAGACCTCACTTCACCACAGTTTGCCTCTTGTCTCTGGACCAGAAACATTTTCTTTGTGCCTCCTTCAGTTCTGTGGGTATGAAATGAGAATAACAGCTTTCCTTTTGTGACAAGGGTGTTGTGGGTGTGAGTATACTTCTGAGGCATTCAAATGCTACAGCAATAGGGGTGAGATAGGAAGCTGGCTAGAAATTGTTTCAACATTTTTTTGGCATGAAATCTTTTGGGATTGTTTTTTAAAAGACATCTCATTTTTAACTGGCTTTCAAACCTTTTAAAATGTCAACTTCACAAATGAGATGTTGTTTTTAATCCAGATTAATGATTTTGACTGATCGCCCATTAGATTTTATAATATAATTTAATGGCAAGTTCTTAAATTCAGGGGAGAAGAAGGGTGTTCCATTTACAACTTCTCCCACTCCTATTTTGGTCATGTAATTTCTTACAAAGTAAAGTATTGTTCCTGAACACTTATAGCCATATTCTTCAGAGAGATGGATGGATAGATGGAGTTTGCATTCTCACTGAGCGAAGGAGCACAAAACCTTAAAGGCACTCTGTGCGTGTGTATATAAAACATTGTTTATACCAGGTACATGCAGTACAAACACTGCCTATTACTCAGAAGGAACATCTCCCTTCCCTTGTCTCAGTTTACCTCTTTTTAATTTTTTTTGTTCTCTCATCTTTTCCTTTTCTACTTCTCTCTTTTCTTCTTGTCCCCTCTAGTTCCTGTGCTTTGGATTTATATTCCCGATAGATTTATAAATCAGTAATTTAGTACCTAACTAGCAGTTCATAGCCCTGAGCGGGAGTGAGAATCCCAAGTCACATTTTTCTTTTTTATGGTTTGTAATTAATTATTAGCCTTCTGCTGGTACAGAAAAGCAGGCAAAACAGAAGAGGGAACACTTACCTCTTCTGTCTGTCACACTTTTTAAGTCAGTTCAGGTCTAATTCATGATTTTTGTAGCTGAGAAGATGGATAGTGGTAGATGTACTTCACTTCAGCAGCACTTCAACATGGTATAACACACATTTGATATACTGGAAGATTTAAAAAGCCAAGCAGCAAGCAAAAAACAATTGTATAAATTAAAGTGGGCAGAGTAACGTTTTGGACCTTGTTACACCTTGGTGCCTCTTTCTGCACATTGAGTACCCCTCAGTCCTGCCTAAAGCTGTCCTTGGGTGGGATCTCCTGATTCGTGCCCCTCTTACAGTGGGGTTCAAGCACAACATGAGCCATTCACCTCACCTGCTTATCACACTGTAGGGCCAACTGAATTTGCGTCCCCTCTGGTCTATATTTCTGTGGGCCCTGGGAGAGCTTCTAGCTCAAGGTGTGCACTCAGCCCCAGCTGGCATGAGACCTGAGTGAGCAGCTCCTCGGCATGCCATAGGCAGAGACTCTATGCTCTTATGCCAGGGGCAAGAAACTCACTCTTTGAATAACGAAAAGGAGGATGGAGACTAAAGCATTCCAGTGCCTTCCCACATTTATCTAGAAACAACTCTTAACTCGGTGAGAACCACCTTGCTGTGGTATTAGGGGTGTGTCTGCATGATACAAGCAGGCTATTGTGGATACCCCTGCTCCACTGTGAAGCAGGATACTCTAACCTGGACAGGGTGTCATCTTGGTGAAGAAAATCAGGGTAACTTAGGCACTTTGGACAGCTGAACCAGGTTAGAATGCTGTCGCACAAGCCTCCAGAGCCAAGGGGACTGTCTTCATGAGGATGCAGGAACACGGTTAGCTGCTACAGCTGCTCTCACCTCTGCAGCAGCTGTAGTTCAGCAGGCTGCCTGTTTTATCTGTTCATTGATGCGGTTATCTGGGTGTGCCTTTGCTACCACATTTCCCAAGGCGCAAGCTTTATCTAGAATGAGATGGGAGAGGAAGGAAGGAGGTGGGGAGAGGCCTTCAATTTAGCTCAAGTTACATCCACAGTGATGTGAGCTCTATCAGGGGAGGGTTTGCTGATATCAGCAGAGGAGCAACCTTCAGGAAGACTTGTACTGATGCGATGGTAGGACTTTCTATCCACATCATAAGGTATTATAATGAATGCTCTTACTGTATGGACACATCCTTATCGCCTTGCAGCCCGTTAGCTCAGGCGTCCTTAGGCACAGAGGGGCTTGTGACACTATCTGCTACAGTACAGTTACGTGTGAGGCACACAGAGCTTGTACATTGTGTCAGGGGGATTTATCATGCAGAATTCTCCTTACAACCTGTGTATAGTCCGAATCCTTGCAGCCTCTCATGTGAGTATGGCTTCATTACCTGGAGCAATTTACAACTATTTCAGTGTCCTACAATGGAGTGAGCTGGAAGATCTGTTCTGTGATTATTCCTATAGGCAAAGGAGCAGCAGAGTTTTCACCTCTAGAGACCTCTTGTCTTCACTGCAGATCACTTGAGAAGAGTGAAACTTTTAATAGCTTGGTGCTGATCCTAATGTTTTCAAAATGAAGAACAAGAAGTTGGACGAAAGCAACTTTTCAAATATTTTTCAACAAAAGAAGATAGATGTTTAGTTTAGGTCTTGTTTTACTTTTTAATCTTGAGTTGAAAACCAAGGTTTGGTATTCTGTGGTCTTTTTTCTTTTCTTCTCCAGCACTTCTAGCTCTCACTTTCCCCCTTTCATCACTGAAAAAAATAAAATAAAAGGGTAGGGAATGATAGAAAGAAGAAACCCAAAAAAAACAAATACCCTCAGTTTTTGAAAAGGAACATCTATTTTGATTTCAGCTCATTGGTTTGATTTAATCAAAAAGTTGAACAATTTTCAAATTGTGAAATAAGACTCTTGTTCCCCTTAGTTCATTGCCAGAAGAGATTTTTCTGTTTGCCTTCTGCTCATCAATAAAAACATCTTAATCAGCAGGATTCCAATTTAGGCCAGGACCTGGAAGAACCTTGCTGCTTCACTTCTTTGCAGTTTGCTAGTGAAGGAAAACTGAATGTTGGTCTGAGCCATGCATTTGCAACCAGCTTGCTTTACCCCATCGCTCATGAGCAGGGTCTGCCTTTGTCACATGAGACAGCTAAGAGTAGTTCAGGGATACGATGCCAGTTAAGACTGCTGACGGGAGAACGTAGCAGTGAGCCATGTGGCAAACCTCTGCTCTCCCAGCCCTGCCACGTGTTCAGGATCTCTAACCAGGAAACTCAGTTTGTAGGGCAGCAGCTCCTGTGCGTGGTCAGTAAAGTCATGGTGAATGTCCACAGAACCACTGTGAGCCTTTAAGTAGCTTTTAAGGGTCTATGGAGTATATCTGGGTGACTGGCAGTGATTGGGTGATATCAACACTTGGGGTGGCTGGTTTAGAGGGAAGTTTGCTAACCTAGTCAAGGCTCTACCATGCTGTGGATAGTTTCTGTTGACTTGAACTTTCAGGGTCATGCCTCACCTTAGCAGTTGATAACCGGTTCTTGACAGCTTAGAAATAACCTTTCTAATAATGTAGAAAAAAACTTGGCTTTAAAACTAAACTTCAACCAGTTGTAAGGAGCTTGTGAAATGTAGATAATTGCTTATACTCAAACAAATAGCATGTTGATACAGATGAGGGATACTAACTTGCTTTCATGAGGTTTAGTTTTTCATTGCTTTGAAGCCATTTAAAAAAAAAAAAAGAATGCATTGGGGGAAATATAGTACAATTAGTTACCCTGCATTTCATTTTATTTCAGCTTGCTTTTGGAAATACTGCGTTGAGCGCAAGTAGTGTTTAACCTTCAAGTTGATGGGTCATGCTGAAGACTAAGATACTGAAGCTGAGAAGGACGTCTTCAAATCTTGAAGAGTTTTCTACACAAGTGGTTGAAGAGTAATTAATAAAGTAACTGTCTGACCATATTTGCCTTGTGCATAATTGGTGTTTAAAAGGGACATGTAAAAATTGTATTTAAAATGATAATATAATAAAAACATTTTTTGTACAAGCAACACCACACAGGAACTATTTGTGCTAATAAGCATTTGGAAATCAGTAGCTTTATCTCTGCAAACATGCCTTTAAATAATGGAACATGATCTCTGCCTTGGCATGGGATCAAGCACTACAAATCTGTGTCTAGATATTACATCTTATTGCATGTCAAGGCCACTCAGACAGCTGGTGATGCCATTAACACCACAACTTGCTTTTTCTCTCCCTTTACCTCATCTAATTTGTTCTCCAGTAAATTGTTTAAAAAATATATTTCAATGGTCTTTTAAGAATAGAATAACTCAAATATGGACAAAGGTGTTTTCTTAAAATAATGTGTTTTAAGAAGGGCCAGACTCAGGCACTCTAAATGTGTAATAGATATGGATTAATTTACTATGGGATTGTGTGGACACTTTGGCTCACCCCATCCCAGGACAAATGAAGTGACTTCAGTTTTCTGATATGCTTGGTCATTTCTATCACGTCTTTACCCACATTTTCTCCCTGTGTGGCCTGAAATATGCAAACACCAACCATAATGTGCTGTTTTAGGTAGCATTGTGTGTGCCTAACAATCCATCATGGAGGGCTGGAGCCGTGAGCTTTTGCATGAGTAAGAGGAGTAAGGAAACCACAAAACATTAGGTTTCAAAACTACCAGTGGCCACAAGCATTTAATCAAATATCCTTCCAAGCAATGTCAGATTTTAAGGAAAAACCTCAGCTGTTTGCTGAGTGTCTGAGGCTTTTTTTCCCTTCACCTGACAGTACTGGAAGTGCAGGCATGTGATTCTGATGAAGCCTTGGAAAAAGAGGACAGGGTTAGGGAGGTTAAATGAATGATCTGGAGGCAAAAAGAAGTTTCATGGTGTCTATAAACCATAAACATGGGCATAACACAAAGCAGCATGGTGTTTCAGGCAGATACGGCTCTTGCTCTTTTCAGTCAGTAAGGACGAATGGTGATGGGCTACCACTGAGCCCTGGCACGCTAGCTCCTAAGCTGCAGGCAGCTCCGGATGCGGACACAGGTGCTGTGTTTGGGTTGGGAAAGCAGGCAGAGCCATGCCACGGGGCAGTTGTTACCATGGGTCCAGGGGAAGGAAGCCACTGTGGGACCTTATGGAAGAGAAGGGTGATATTTATTCTAAACGGCATGCATTTTACTCACTTTCAGCATCCCATGGGTCATCTGCACCCAGACACCCTGTGTGTGAGGTGGCAGGCCAGTGCCACCGGCTGTGGAGTCCTGGCACGTCTCTTCGGTTCTTCGCTGGTGACAACAAGCTGTTTTGTGGATGTGCCTTTTATACCCCCTGGGGATCTGTCAGGATCCTTAAGTCAAAGGCAAAGTTCCTGCTTCCCATGGTTCTGTTGTTTTCTTTATCAGGATGTTTTATGGCTCCCCTCCTGTTCCTCCTCATCTCTTTACCTTAGCTTGAGGCTTCAGTTTGTTCTTTGCCTTCTTGCTATCAGGTCCTTCAAATGAAATTACTTCTACAGTGCCCCGTAGCGATTAACCTATTCCTTTTTTTAAACCCTTGTTTTTCTGTCCTTCTAGTGCTTTCAGAAGCACATTTTCATTCATCTTCACCAACCTCAAGACTTGTGTTACAAATACTCTGTGCCGAAGAGCATTGCTCTCACCAACATCCAGGCATGATTTGGAGATAGGTACTGTTCTCCACAACCAGCCACCTGTTTCCAGGAGGTAGAAAAGAGCCATACGGGTGTGAACCACACGTTGCTACATGCTCTCAGGGCCAGAGAATAGCCCAGGCTCGCTGTTATTTATTGATGAGAAACAGACATAACTGCATATATGGTGAGAAGTAAGAGAGGGCCAGGAGCAGGCTCATGCATTTGGATTGCTGCAAGAGCTGCCGAGCAGCGTGGACATTCCCTAGCTGCTTTGGATCATCCCACGTGGATCTCCCCGAGAACAAACAGTTACAAATGTGGCCGGCCCCAAACCAATGTGGATGTGGGACAGTTTGCGCTAGGTGGCTCGGCATCAAGGATTACACCCTGGCCCTTTAGGTTTTTATTCAGAAGTAAGGGGCAGAGCCTGTATGTATTGCTCCCAAGACCTCACTGCAGGTCTGCGACATATGTGATTCCTCCAAAATCAAAGCTGGGTTAAATTTTGCCTCTTATTTCTTAAAATCCAGGCCACTGTTGCAATGTATCGTACCGGGAAATTACCAAGGAAATAAAGACAGAACACTGTTCAAATTACTTATGAATTTGTATATTTTCTATTTAAATTTGTAAGGCATATGAAAAGAGTATACAGATTTCATTTTTCATATATTATATATATATGTATGTATTTGAAAATACAAAGTAACAGTTAGTAATATGTGATGAGTGACTGCTCAGCTATCAACCCCAATACGAGAGTTGACAGTTGAGGGTGGGAGGGGAAAGGTATTGTGTCTGTTTTCTCTAAAGGCAAACTAAACCTGCATATTGAACAATGCTTACAAATAATTGTGAAGGTAGACATTTGCATCAGAAATGTGTAGTGTGTAAGACAAAGACACCGCAGACACAATATATCTGACACCGACTATTACCATTAAGTAATGCTTTGTTAGAAAGCAAGCGCATTTTTGACATGGACAAGGACGAATGACTAGTCTATAACAGTCTTTTTGTGGATAAAGGTGCTACAAAGGCTACTTTTAGCCATTTCCGCATCTATTTTGTACATACAGGCAAAATCCATCAGAAGGAAACTTCAGGTGACCCTATGACTAAAGCATTGCACCCTCTACTCCTATGTGCTTGCTGAGGGCCTGCTCAGCAGAAAGCAGCTGTGGACATCACTTTTTATAGTCCATACGTCTCTAATAGTGCGCTCCCTGATGCCAGGCTAGAGGGCGTTTCTCACCAGTACTGGCTGCCTTGAACACAGACTCATGCAAGGCTGGAGGGGTTCATCTAATCCATCCCCTGCCTAAGGCAGGAGGTGGGTCTACGTTGTTCCTGATAGATACCTGTCTGATCAGCTGGAAAGCTCTCAGCAATGAAGTCCTAACAGCTGCCCTGGAAAAGCCAATATGCTGGAGCTCAACCAGGAAAAGTATAGAAGGACTATTTCTTTCTTAGAGCCTCCCCTCCTCTTTGCTTTCCAAAACCAAATGAGAGGCATGGAAGGATAACAGAGAGATCCTACATCAGTAGGATCACCCATCTACATCACCCATTTCTTCTGTCTACAGTGACAACGAAGCCTCTCCTTCCTCCCTTGTCGAATATTTACTATCAGATAGTCCATAGGCCAGTGACAGCCTGTGTTCCTCTCTTTGGGAGCACCAGGAGGGAAGTTCGATGGGTTATGCAGCCCTGAGAGAGGAGAAGGCAGGAAATTTTATTTATTTATGTTTAATTTCAAAGAAGACTCACGCAAGGTGAAAAGGAGTTGTTCTTCGTTGACCTGCCCTGCAGGTCTCTAGCACAGAGGAGAGGGCTTCTGGAAAGTCAGGTGTGGTCTCACCTACAGGCTGGCCTCTCTCCTGGGTTAACCAGGGTGCTGCACGGGCACCAGCTGCTGGCTTGCAGCCCTCTGAGGCTTGCAGAGAAGCAAATAGAAACTTTCCCGGTAACTGTGAAGTTTGGCAACAACTGCGAAACAGAGATCAGAGGCAGCAATAATGACGGGTTAAATGTGTGTTAGAAACAGGGCTATTTCTTTGCAAAATTCAGCAATTTAGCATAAGTCCCTAGTCTGTAAGATTGCTATAATTGTGTGACCTACACTGTTTCCCTAACTTCAACAAATGCTTTAATATTGACTGATGCCTTTAACTTGCAATGCACAACAGACATTCATGTGTGCAGACATCTGCACAGACACACAAACATATACATATATAATTTAAGACTGAGTAAATAATGCTATACAATCATTATAAAAGAAGGATTGGCCAATAGCAGAACTTAAAATTACACTGCAGAATGTATGCTGGCTTTTGTTTTTCCATCTTGGCTGGTGCCCGTCTAAATCTCAGAAGTAATAAAGAACGGAGGCATCTTCTGTTTACTTCATTCTCTTTGCAACATCCAAATATGCATACTCAATTTCTTGATCAGCAGGACAAGTGTTTGTAAATTCATCTCTTGCATATGCATTGTTCAAGTATCTTGAAATCCCTGTCATTTCAGGTGGAAAATCAAAATTTCTATATTTTTTTGCAACAACCTTTTATTAAAAGAGAAAAGAAAAATATCATTACACACATGATCTGAAAAAAACCCCAAATCTACTCTTTATGCACATTTTTAATCTTCAACACGTAAGTCTGTTGTCATATGCAACGTAGGGGGAAAGGAGAAGGAAAGACAAAAAAACCCCAGAAGACATGGGATGAAGAAAGCTAGCTAACAAGCTAACTCACTTAAAAGGACTTATTTGGTATAAATACTCTGCTGGAGCTATGCAGAGCTATGTGGACCAGTAGACCACATCTGGAAGAGATGCAGCTTAAAATAGCAAAGGAGCTAGCATAAACCAGAATTAACAGAATAATCTTACAGTAGTAAACTGGCCCACACTTGGATACTTTCACTGAGACAGAAAGGGAAAATTTGAATTAAAATACTAAATTTCAAATGGCTAGGGAAAACAACTATTGGCCAATACCTAATCCCTCCCTGTTGGCCAGCAAGGACGGTGTGACATTCATCTTCCATCAGCCTGCAGACATTCACCTGACATAAGGTGATTCTCCCTGTATTGGCTCTGCTGACCCTGCTACCTCGCGCGCTTCGCTGTGCCTGAGCTTTGCGTGGGCGTGGGAAAGGGCTCGTTCCCTTGCTGCTCTCTCTGGAATAGGTTCAACCAGGACATCTCTTGGGAAAGTTTTCACTTGTGGAGGTGTCAGAAAGCAATTCAACCCACTCTTCCTCTGACAAAATAGTAGTCAAAAAGCAAACTTTCTGAAGTGACCTTGTTTGTTTGAAAACCAATGAATTCCCAGTGTGGCCATTTCTCTTCCAGAGCCTGGTTGGCTCCAGAGTAGCCCAGGCACAGGCTGTGACAACACCCAGACATCTCGGTCACCAGGCCTGTTAGGTGGGTGCAGATGCTGCACAGCCCTGCAAGGAGAGGCTGGGAGCCTTGGCTGGAAGGCAGTGCGTGGTGGCCACCCTGCCAGTGTTATTGGTACTGGTGGTGATATTCAGCAAAGCGAGAGTTTTGGATTAAAGGTGGGACAGACAGGTTCGAATTTCAGCTTTTGCTGGCTCCTTGAATTGGCATGGACAAAATAATTTAACCTTACTGGTCCATGGCACTTTGCATACGAAATGCAAATGAAAACACTTCTCTACAGCACTGCATATAGCACCCATTTCATACTTGTGAGAGGCTTAGCAAGTGCAGTCACAGCCCAGATACGAAACCAGATGTTCTAGCTCCAGAGTCATCAATTTGAGCATCTGCCTAGCTGTGCTGTAAGGAAATGGCCTTGTGCATTAGCATTCGGTGTCCCTACACAGCTACTGTGTGGCCTCAGAATAGATAAAGGATTCCTCTGCTTTTTAGGAAAGGACTTGAGCCTTGTTGAGCCTTGAGCTGTGTTGCCCTTCTCTTCAGGAAACTAAAAAGCAAATGCAAACCTTGATTATATGGAGCTTTGGTAGGAGGTTGCAATCCGCTAAGGTGAGCTCATCTCCATCCAGGAATTTCCGGCTGGAAACAGTGATCTCCTCAGTGCTGTAAGCATCAATTTCATCAGGCAAGGGGCTATTTAAATAGTTGTCCAGCTTCCTCAGGGCTTTAAGCAAAGATTTTTCCAAATCTGGGTTAAGACAATAAAAAGATCATTCAAGCCTGTACCAAGGTCTCTCTGACACCAAGCAGAAAGGAGACTCCTGCATCCTGTCTCCTGGCACCAACCCAGCTCGCAGACACCCGGCCATGCCAACTCCTGCAATTCCTTTATCCTAAGCTTAAAACTTAATGCTGGGATAAGAGCTCTAAGGAGCTAAAGGGGGTTCTGAGAAAAACCAGACCGGAGCTGTGTTACCAGAAATGGCTCCTCAAATACCTCTGCGGAGTGTGCTTTTGCAGAGTGGCCCAGCAGAGCGGGTCTGCCTTCACATTGACTCTCGCCTTGGGAGCCACGGGGCAAGTGCCTGCCCACAGGCAAGACAGCAAGGCTGGGAGGGACGACAGCAGGCCACCGGGATGCCGCTTCGGGGTGTACGCGAAACCAGCCCATGAGTCCTGTGCTTTCGGCTAAGCACACGCGAGTGGGGTCAGGGCAGCAGGGGCTGGCAAGGGTTGGCTGGGGTTTTTGTGGGCTGGTGGTCCCCGTGTGCCACTGTGGAGAGGGGAGAAGGCAAGAGCAAAGGGAACAGGGCCAAGAGCTGGAGGAGAGAGATGAGTGAATGCGTGGTGGTAGTGAGGGTCCTGCTCTGGAGAGATGTGCCATGGGGCTAAAGTCCTCATTATTTACAGATATGGAGGAGAAAGGTAAGGTCTCAGTTCAAGCGGGCTGTGCTTTTAGCAGAGCTGTGGGGAAGGTGCAGTGTTACGGGCTTGAGACCTGGAGAAACGAGGAGGAGCTAGAGTTGGTGCTCCCATGCTGACAGTGGTATCTGTGTAAACTAACTTCGGGAATCCACAAATAAGAGAGTGAACAGGCACAGATTTCCATAGCCTTTACGCTCTGGAAATTGACTGTTTAACGTAAGCTGTAAATGGGGTATCTCCGGCACAGTGTGCTAGAATTGTACAGCTCTAATTTCTCCCAGTAAGTACCAGGGCTGACGAAAGGACTGCAGCACATACTTTCATTAGCATCTTTTCTTGGGTTCTTTATGAACGCAGAGAATTTTGCAAACACATCATTTCCTGCAGAGTTAGACTCGGGGTGGTTCGGCGCAAGTTTGGGATACCTGAGGAGTTAAAATAAACAAAAATAAATTATACGACTAAGCCCTTATTTTCATCTCCACTAATTAATATGCATTATTTACACTGCAGCGCCACAATATACGGCCACACAGGACTCTCGGAGGGAACTATCCTGAACGAAGAATCACTGAGCAAGTGCAAGTTTACACCAGTTAAACCATGTGGACGACCTCCTTTGTCTGAGGGAGATGGGAAACGCCTCTTAACGCTGCAAACACTGCTCAGGCAGCCCAGTGCCTCTCCCAGGGCTCCTCCACTGGAGGTGAGGCTGCGTGGAGCGTGGCTCCTGCCATGAGGAAGAGAGGAGGGAAAGCCCCTGCTCGCAGTAGCTGCTGCTCCTCCCAGCCTCCTCCCCTGGCCTGCTTGTGCATGAGCAAGCTCAGCGCGGCCGGTCCAGCCGCTGTTGTTGCCAGGGGCAGACAGGAAGGGAAAAGTGGAGGGGAGCAGCTGCTTGCCCAGTTGAAGTCAAGTTTGGCTGCTTGAGAAGGGAGCGCTGCGGAGGGGGCTGCTGTCCCACGGGAGAGAAGGTGCGTGGCTGGGGGACACGATGCTGCTGATGGTGGGACAGCGGGGCTTGGGGAGGGGTGGGAAGAGCTGCTGGGGTGGGGAAGGACAAGTCGAAACCCAGACCCCGCTGTGTGCTAAGATGGGCCCACCCAGCCACTCAAAATGAGCCCCAGCACGTCTGCCGTGTGGGAGGCTTTCGCTGCCCTTTTCTTCCAACTACCTGCTCCCAGTAAGCATAATTATTTGGGTAGCGTGAAAGGGAAACCTCAAATAAACACAAGTGGCGGAAAAGAGGTCAGGTTTCTGCAGCGGCAGACAGGTTTCTGCACACGCTTGCTGCAGAGGGGTGGATTTCATGCCTTGGCAATGACCGCAGCGGCACAGCAGTGAACCCGGGGAAAAGCCATGGCAGCGGCAGGAGCGCGGCCGGCGGCCGGGGCCACCCTGGGGACACCCCCTGCATGGTGCCAGGCTTCAGCACTGGCTCACTCCGAAGTTACCCCTCCCGGAAAGCTCCACCACGGCAGCCAGACCAGTCCTGCCTTGAGCATCGCAATTATAAAACGTGCAGCTCATCGAGGGCCTGACCTGCTGAAACCGAGGGGGTTTGGTCACTGACCGCCATCGAGGGCCATGAGGGGCTAAAAGTGGCCAGAAATACAGTACCGGGGCGGCGCTAGCTTTTCTTCCAAGAACTCCTCGATCTTATTGACATCGGTTTTCACTTCGCCGTCAAATGTCATGAAGGGGGGGTTTGTTCCCGGGGCGAGGTTCTGCAGGTCCGCAGGCTTTCTGATGGGAGGAAGGAGATGGGGTTAATCACAACAGGAACCACATTTGCAATTTCTACAGTTAATTGCAACGAGCTGTTTCACCTTTAAAATAGCAGGCTACTCTACGTCTTTCTTACAAAATGAAACTTAGCCAGCTGCCTCACACCAGCAGTGTGAGAATTCACTAGCCCGTATCTGAATGTGCTCTGAAATGCTTAAAAAAACCCCAAACCTTCTGTCTTATTTTACAGAGACCTACTGCAAAACAGATTGAAATCTCAACTGCTTCGAAGGAGTTAGTCCACTTTATACTAGTGAACCCTAAAGAGGAATCAGGCATCCAGACCGTTAGCCTAATGCCAAGCCACGGTGTGCATTTCAGATCTATCAGAAGAGAGTCACCCCTTAAAAGCACCATTTTTGAAAAGTTGTTCTGAAAATAAGAACTCCGGTTACAATCTCACCTTTTCAAATCCACAGTTGTGACATTAAATATGACACCTTTTAGCCACAGAATCATAAAGAGACGCTGAGAGAACGGGCAATTTCCAATACTTTCCCCATCACTGCCAGCCTACAATTAAAAAAAAAAAAGGTGAAGGTGTACATACTTCTGTGATGATAGCAAATTTTGAAAGCAGATGCAGTAGGAAAGCAGAAAACCCAGATCTGCTATGAGTACATATAGCATGTTATCTCTACTAATACATATCTTCATGCAAAGTTTCTTTATATCCTTCTCCAAACATGCACATAGATATGATGAAGAATCCTGTCATCTTGGAGATGTAGCTTTTCATTAAAATGCATACTGAATATTGCCATAAGTTAGAAAACAAACTTGAAAACACAGCAGTCCTTCCAAAGGAAATAGTCTCCACCTCATTTGTCTAGATGAACATAAATCTACCTAAGTCACTGCAAGATTAAAACAAGTTTAAATCAGTTTATGATCACAGGAAACAAGCAGAGAAAGATTTACCAGCATAAATTAAGATGTAACATCTAAAGCACTTGAGGGAAAAATAGAATAAATCAAATAATTAAGAGTTTCAAGCTAGACAAATGTGGGGCGCCCAGAGAAGGAGGGAAATTAGGCAGTAGCCTTGCTCCAGCTGAACGCACCCTTCTCTGCACTTTGCTGAACTGAGGACTAATGACGCCCAGGTGCCGCGTCCCCCTGGCTAATCCCTCCTCGTTATAGACCCAGGGCTCCCGCTTTCAAGCCTTAAGCGTGGCTGTATCCAAGTCCCATAACCTCTCTTCCTCTGTGCCCCTGTAATGATGGTCTTTTGGTTTTGGCTAAACGAATCACCAGGTGTTACTGGAAAGCACAAGAGGTGCAACTCACCGTACATGTCACCATAGAAGTGTTGCTCTCCTGTACTTTATATTGCATTTTGTTAAGAGGCTTTGTTAAAATGAGGCGAAATCTTGCGTAGTCGCTACTGGTTAAGTTAGGCTTCGTGTGACATTGTTAGAAGAGAGCAGAGGTCTAATTTTTAAGCCCTTCATATGATTCTCCTAAAGTGCAGTTTTAAAACAAGATTAAATTTAAGGGCACAGAAGTAAAAAACGAGGTGTATCATTTACTTAGTTAATAGGTTAGTTCATTAAGGTTTGCAGACCTTATAACCAAACAACACACATTAATGAAACCAGTTCTGCTTGCTCTTTCACCTTCCTCAACGCTATCAAATCAATCTCAAATATAGTAAAAAGTTCTCCATAAACAAACATTGCTGTTGGATAGCTTTACAATGCTCACCTTCACAAAGAGCTCTATGTCTGGAAACGAGCGCCTGGTCTGGAGCAGGCAGGTTTCTGCCATGGAGCTCGAGGGACGCAGGAAGGGGGACGCTCCTGCAGCTTCGTAAACCGTCTTATTCTCCATATCAACTAGAAGGATTCTCTGATAACTCCGCTGCTTTCTGCCTCTGGTACTGCAGCAAGCACTGGCTTTCTTGGTAATGAAAACCAGAATAGCCTATTGCCTTAAACACTGCCAGGGTATGAAAACGTTTAGAAATGCTAAAACACATGCTGGACCGCTGTGTTGGAAAAGACTTGTTTCGTAGGTGGCAAAAATGAAAACTGGTCAAAAGCTACTATTGTATTTTTCCTCCTACTCGGAGCACTGCTTTCCAGCACTGTACAGTTTACAGCAACGGGAAGACAGAAAACTACTGTGTATTTCATAAGACCAGGACTACAAATGCTGCTAGCATGTGCTTAAAATAGAGCTAAATACACGACACCAGCATTTTGCCTCATCCTGCCTCTTACGTCATGTTTTACTCACTCCACGAGGAAAAAAGGGGATGAAGGGTGTTGCTGTGTCCCCTCGGTGTTAGCAATGGGTACCCCACGCTCTCTCAGTGCTAGGCTGCACTAAGGGGAGAAGCCGCAGTCAGGGGATGTTGTTTGGGAGGTGCCGTGTCCGGAGGAGGCAGGCAGATAGGTCTGGCGAGGGGCTGGCTCCTGCCGGCTCCTCTCCAGCTGCCCCTCGCTCTCTGCCGCAGCCCGGTCCCAGCCCGCTGCCCTCGCACAAGCTGTGGCACCAGCAGCCAGCTGGGCTCTCAGGGAAACCCCTTCAGCAGGACACGGAGGGGACAGCAGCCCAACCTGGTACCAACCTGTGCTTTGGTGTCTTAAACAAACAGCTTATTACAGAGGAATTTAAACCATCAACCTAAGTCAGTGAAGAAATAATTTACAGTAACAGATTGCTATGGTCTGGGGAAAGGAAGAACAAGTGTCCAGAAAAAACAGTTCCTACAACTGATTTGATACGTTCATTCGGCTTTTCATAGGAAAAAATAAGTTATCTCAGCAGGGTTAATGTACCGTTCAGAAAACTTTGCAGATAGCTCTGTGGTCACGAACAGCTATGTGATCAAGTGTGACAGCAGGGTGAACTTTTCCTGATCAATTACTATCTTCCGATGGCCATTAAATACTAACATTTTGGCTCCCTCTGACTCTTACTGCTGGAGCTAAGGAAACATGGTAGTTGCTTCATTTTGTCCCACATCACCTTGGTGACAGTAAATTTCAGGGAGCCGGACGCAGCAGCCCCAGCCTGCTCTTCTGGGGAAATGCCCATAGGTAGAGTCAGAGACCCAGGTCAGGACAGATGTGTTACCGTGACAAACACAGGCACGAAGCAGGCGCTGAGTCCCAGTTTGTCCTTAGCTGGAATGAGAAATAGGCAACCAGGAAGGTGAAGGACTGGCAGCCTTGCAGATGTTACAGAAGCAACCTCCTGTCTTCTTTCTAAAGTGCAAACTTTTTAATGTCCATACCTACTTGGGAGGAAAATTTACTACAGCACTACTGATTTTCTATTCTGCAATGGATAAAATAGCAAACCACCAATCTCTCAGCCTTTTACCTTCACGCCTCTCAGCCTGCTAGCAACCTGTCACAAAAAAAAAAATCATTTGAACACTGAGGAATTGAGTAAAACAGGGGATTAAGCATCACTGATTACAGCAACGCCCTGCCAACTCTAACCACTGGGATGATTGTTTACTTGGTACTTTTTGACTGCTTCTATGGGCTAGTCCTGATGGTGTTAAACATGCTGATGAAGTCCAAAAGGCATCTGACCTTCACATACAGTGGTGTCTCCCCTGCCATGCTGCCTACAAGGGACGTCAATAGTGTACTGCTATCTTAGCTGCAGTCTGTGCAATGCAGGTACCATGGTCTCTGGTGAAGTGCTGCAGTGTTTGCCCAGCTTTGCTGTCTCCGGTGGTTATGGAAAGCACTTTGCTTTTACAGCAGAAAATAAATTCACAGGTACTAGGATGCTTCCCCATTTCTGATGTGGCCATGGTCCTTCTCACAGGCTGAGGAAATCTTCTGAGCAGTTTCCTTATGAAATCATTGCTGCACTTTATTAATATAAATCTATACTAAAAGCCCATGCTATCCAGGCTGTGTAGTACATCCCGACGTCTAAGACAGGGCCATGCTCTCTAGGGTTGCTGTGCCTGGACTGAGAACAACAGGCAGATCTTTGGGAGTTACTCAGTCAAAAGCCTCGGCTGCTGAGGCCCTACAGTAAAGGAGCCAGCAGCCACTCAGGTAGGGACAACTGGTGAGCCACATGGAGCTTTAGGAAGCTGAAAGCCAGTTAGTCCTCAGCAGCTTGAGCTCTGGGTGGGAGGTGAAGGGAGGACAAATCTCTAGACTAGCTACGCCAGGGCTCGTGGTAGATACCTCTAGGTTTCTTTCAGTTCTGCAGAGCTGGAGGCAAATTACAGTATCCCGCACAATAGCACAAGCAGTTATTAAACCTTTCCCTACCGTAACAGTGACCAGCAGACTGAAGTGACTGCAAGACCTTGAACACCAAATCTGATTAAGAACTTGACGTGGTTTGACCTGGCAGCTGAAAGATGCTACAGTTTCCTATAACCTTTGCTGAAAGCCCAGAATGTGGATATTTTGACCTGCTGTGGAAAACAGGGTGAATACAGCTAGCTAAAATGCCTTCAGATACGTCAACTTGCATTTTGACTTACAGGACACAACTCTTTTCTCCTAACTCAGCTCACCTAATCCAGGAAGCTACAATTCCTCCTGGCCATAAAAGCATCAGTTACACATGCCAAAGGTGTTAGTTCAAGTTTCCAAACAGAGAGTCTGCCATGATGACACCAGCCACTCAAAAATCACGAGCTGGGACACTGAAATAGCTTTATAGCTGTGTATCGAGCAACACGGCAATAGCTGAACTGTGCCATCATCATACGATAATGTACCTTCCAACAAAGCAAGGGTGGCCTTTTTACAGAATTGAGACTGTCAACAACTTACCTTGCAGGGACTCAATGCAGCAGTGAGAGAACCAGAAAAGACCTGCCTCTCCCTTACTGATACCCCCAGGAAGATAGTGCAGCTAGGGGCATTGCAGCCTGGGGGCAAAACTCCCTGTGTTTTTCTCCACAACACCACTCAGGGATGTGTAACTTTGAGCTGTGCTTGGTACACACGCACAATTTAATGACGCTTCCTCACTGTTGTGCTTAGTGATGATGCAGGGTGAAATCTTAACTCCGGTGAAGTCACCCGGAGTCTCCTGCTGTTGATTCAATGGTGGATTGTGTTTCCAGACTGGTTATAATCTTAATAACCAGGCAAATGCTGCTGTAATTGTAGGTAATGCTGCAAGTTGGCCTCCACCTGCAATTGTTGTGACATTCTCTTAACATCCAGATCTTGTGGGTGAAGTGGGACAAATCCCCAAAACATAAAGCTGGCTTTCATGCTCTTCTGCTGCTTAAATAGATGGCTAACCACTGTCTCGAATAAGTGGCATTTACGTTTTAATTGTGATTGGTCAGGAGGTCAATATGCTTTTTCTAGTAATACTGGGATTTAATGAGTTCATTAATCAAACAATTAAGACAGCCGTCGCTGCAGAGGAGAAAAATGTCAGGCCGTGCATAGAAACTTTCATTTCACGTGCATAGAAACTTTCACGTGCATAGAAGCCTTCAGAGCCCTAGGCAGCAATCGTATATTGTGACAGTATCGACTTATGACAGCTCTCCGTAATCATGTGCCATTACTTAATGGGATTATTAGCCTGCACTCCCTGTTTTCATTCATTTTTCACTGTTCCACTCTCTCTTCGGTCTTTTTTGTTGTTGTCGTTCTGGGTCTTACTCAAAGATGCCAGGAAAGGGAAAAGCTCTCCACGCCCTTCTTTCCACTACTGCTTAAGCTCACAGGTAGGAGCACCGCCATGCCTTAGGCTAATTGGCATAAGGAAGACCATAATTGGCATAAGAGGTTCCCAAAAGAATTATATTCAGTTTCTGGAGCTGCTGCTGCCACCTTGATTCAGCAGCTCTGCTTTTCTGAGTGGCCTTGAAGAGGTCGCTTGCCTCCACATCCTCATCCATAGCAAGAGGATAATTATGGTGACTTTACCCAGGAGTCACACACTGTATGTCATTCTTAAACCAGTAGTTTGGGCCCTCCCTGAGCTGGAGTTGCTCTGCCCCTGGAGCTGTTGTAAGCATTTGTTTTGTAACCACTTCTGTCCAAACACCTCGGGAACCAGGTTTTGGAAGGTTCTTCTATTGACCTCAAATGTTCTGTGCCTTCAAAATCGTGATGAGTGGAATTTGTTTTTCCTGGACTTTTTGTTTGCTTTTGAAGGTTAAGCACGGAAGAAACAGTTCAGAAGGAGCAGAGAAGACTTTTTTATTTGTTTTCATATAATTATATAATCCCTTTGAAGCTACAATAAAAAGGAGAACAAGGAGCATAACTTTTTTTTTTTTTCCCCAAAAGCTGAACTCCACGAGGGAGTGGAGTTCTTCGACACAAGGAAGCTAAGTTACCTCCTTTGCCATATTTATGCTGGCTGAGGCAGGTTTATCCAGCAAGTGGAGCAGAACCGCTGCCTACTGGGAGACAACGAACCGTCCAGCTGGGACCAGCATCGTGGATCTGCCCCTGCCTGTTCTGCTGAGCTAGCTGTCTCAGGCTGAACTGGAACTTTCCTCCAAGTTTCCTTATTCGCTCCTCAGCTACCAGGCAGTTTTTGTGTGCTCTTCCTTCTCATACCACACCAACAACTCCCCTCTCCTTTTTCACAACGCATTTGATCTCCTGTCAAAGAACGGGAACCACAGCACCCAGCTCAAAACTACTGCCTGAAAAACTACAAGGAGTTCACAAGCTTGGGCCGCCTGTGGGAAGCAACTTTAAGGCTGGGTGCGACTTTCAAGACCAACAGCTATTTTGCTTTAATTCCTTCTACAGACTCATTTGTTCTGCACTGGCATGGATTAACTGAGCCCACTGCATTCCTAGCACTGACTCTTGCCCTGAACTAAGCCCTGCAATGCCAGCCTGACTGCAGTAGCTGCTACGAGTAGCTACCACTGGCTCTGCACACATAGCGGCAATGCAAGAAAGGCCCCTGTGGTAGACAGCTCTGCTTCCTGCCCTGCTGCACCACTGAGACCAGCCATTGAACTTGGCTGCACGACAGCCAAGGAGAAAGGGGAGGGGAGCTCCCAGTGCCTCCCCTCTCCTCCTCACCCCTGAGAGGAAATCCCACTGCCCTCTGGTTTACCATGAAGTGCCCAGGCCCTTTTTTTATGAGCATTTTTTTAAGATCACAGGCAGAAAGACAGAGGGAAGCGGTATGACTGCACTCCCATACTCCCACTAGCGCAAAGACCTCCTTCAGCCTTGGCAATAGGTTCTGAGAAGCACATGGGTTTGAGTGCAGCTACCCTAGAAAATGTCTGTTTTCTAGACATAACCATGTTCTGTTAGTATGCTGTGACAGATATACTGTTTTAATTTTAAAAAAAAAGTATCTACTCCTCAAAGACACAAAGCGTGTTTTACATTCTTGATACCTGCTACAGTATTCATGCAGATTCCTATAGTATCACATCACTGAAAAAAAACAAAATTGGCAATATTACTTCTGTTATGAATGCAATAAAAATATAGTTACAAGTCATTTGGGTTCACTGAAGGCAACTGTAATGCACTTAATAACATATGGTATTCTGTGCAAGGCACAGAAGCACCACAGGCATGTCATTTGGGTCAGATCGTGTTCAAACCAAAGCTTTTTGCGAGGAAGAGACAGATTACCTGGAATTTTCTCTATCTAAGCACTGTGTTCATTTTGCGGCCTAGGGCATGAACACCCAAATGCTGAATTTTAGAGAACTCTTTTGATGCCACCTACTGGGCTTGAAATGGAAATCTTGACTTCTGCTCTTGGAGCGATGAGCAGCGGCAGCCTCAGACGTTAGCACGTCTCATCGTGAGAGGTTCTGCCGCAGAGCCACCTCCGCAGCAAGGTGCCTTGCTTTTTGCTAATAGCACTCTTGAGAGTACTTGAGATACTGAAATCGTACTTCCAGGCTAAGTTTTAAGATAAAGCACCTGTAATTTAAAATGTATTTTAATAGACAAAGTAAAAATGTTGCCACTTATTATTGCAATACTTTTAAACAGTCATGTAGCTCTGCCTATCTGCTAATATCCAACACTTAAAACAGATATTTCCAGGTGCTATTTAATTTATTAGCCAAATAGCAGAAATATTCGTATTTAAAATGTGGCTGGTAGTTGAAATTCCTGCACATAAATCATATTTTTGGTACTTGCCAGGGTATTGCCGCGTGTGACATCCGCAATAGTGAAGTTCAATGAGAAAAGCTGTGCTAAACAGCAATTGGACACTCCTTCAGGTAAAAAAAAATAATTTCCCCTTCCCTTTCTGTCTTTTTTAAGAGCAAAACAAGCACCTTGATACTGAAAGTGTGCCATAAGGATTTTTGTTTTAAAAAGAAATGTATCTTATTTTATATTTAGAAATATTAATAACATCTATCTTTTATCTTGAACAGTATTATAGGGTTCAGAGAACACCAAACATACTTAAAGGATTACAACTTTGAACACACAAGTTCAATAACACACTTTTTGTCCTAAACCCTAATTAAGCTTTCAGGTTAAGGAGGCAACAGTAAATGTAACTACAAGCATTCTGCTAAAAATAGCTTCTTTCTCTTTCTAGGTGCTAAGACAAAAAAGCACACAGGGGAAGGAGGGAGCAAGTATACTAAAACATTTTCTCTAAAGAATGAAGGGGTGGGTTGACTTTCACCTTCCTCTCCTACAATGCCACTTGTAAGGCCCCTTTTTCCTGCTGAAGCTGGAAGTCTGCCCCTGCTGACTCAAATGCAACTGGGGACAAACCCTGAGTGCTCTCCTTCCAATGCAAACAGCTTCTAGTAGTTGAGTAGCCGAGTCTTCGATCAGAAGAGTGTCCGTGTTGAACTCCACCCCTGTAGGAAGCGCGGCCCTTTTCCACCTGAGCGGGAATTATGCCCTTCTCTACCCACTACCCCCTACATAAGAAGGACCAAGTTAGGGCTGTAAAGACTATCACAGCTGCAGCCTTCAGCTATATCATAGACAAGTTCTCACTCTACACATCCCTCCTCGAGCATGTGTTTGGCTGGTTCAGGATACGGTCTCAGCAGTGAGATCATTCAAAGCAAGACTGAAAGGATCCCCATGACCACCCATCCAAACTAAGCCATGCTTACGTGTTGCAATGGATCTTACAGGGCATGCAAAATTAGTAATCTGGACAGTCAGACGAAAAATGGACCCTGGGGCCTCTGGATGTCTTCCACTTTCTCCCCTTCCTCCTATCTCTCTTTCAAGTCACAATCAGTCAATGCATTTAGGCATGCCTGTAACTTTTAAACAAGCAAGTTGGCTCAGCAACTGCAAATAGAAGGACAGGTCCTTCAGGTTTTGTATCTGCTATATATCCTCTCGAATGACAACCTGAAATGCAGCTAGTTACGTTGGCTCAAGAGGATTTAATTTTGTCATCAGAATAAAGCAGACTTTCATGATAAGTCCTGTGCACTCAGCAGGGGAGGAGAAATGACAAAGTAGAGCATCAGTTGACTTTACATCTCAATGATCCAGTCTGCAAACTGAGGCACTTTGGGAAGAGGGGGTGTTAAAAAGGGTAGGTGCCCAGATTATTGAGCTGCACAAAACCTGAAGACGGGTGCAGGCAGAACTGCAGGAAGGAAACCTGGAGGAGGAACCAACAACTCAATTTGTGTGCACTTGGCTTGACCGTGACCTGCTACTACCCTGGAGGGGAAGAGCCTGGTTTTGTAACAGAAACATGAAGCCCTCTCCATCCAGGTCAACGGATGCCATGTGCTACAGGGAGAGGCAGCAGTGCAGAGAGTCCCACTGCACAGAACAGAATGTGATTAACCAAAAAGCACATGACTTCTGGAGCACCAGGGTAGCTGGAAGTGGTTCAAATCACTGGGTATGCTGGCTTTGCTGTTCTCTTCCTCCCCCTCACAAAAATGAAAATGCGCACTGGTCCAGGAGGGAGCCTTGGAGGTCCTGTCTGGCATTTCAGCAAAACATAAGGGCAAGTTTCAGTCAGAGAGATGCCGGAGAATTATCTAATGATAACAACCAGACCTGCAGATGGAGCCTGCAACCCAGGAGGCAGGAACAGCGGCAGCACCACCAGTGCTTTTTGGAACAGACTGAATACCCCACAAACTGATAACCCTGAGTGTGAGGATAATGGAAAAGCGATAAAAATGGTTACAAACTGTTATGTTACACACTGAAGCTGGAAGCCACCTCGCATAGTCAGCCAGAAGAAACAGGTCTCTGGTTAGAAGAGACAGATACATGTATAGAGAGTGAGCGGCATTCCTTGAGGATTCATCACCTTGCCTGTCTCACCCACCCACCCGCTTGGGATGTCGCGCTCTCTGGTAGTGCTGCTGTCTCCGAGTACAGTACTAAATAGCCCTATAGAGTCTAGGCATCTAATTTAACTTCAGTGAGCTGAATCCCACCCTTGGAGACTACTTACCAGCTAGAGATAACTGCTGAAAAAAAAAGAGGGGAGTGCATTATTCCCAGCATGTCTGACCCAACTGCCTGATGGAGCTGTAGGGAAAAGCTGATGTTGCCTTAGGTTACATCAAAGCTGGCACTTCCATGGAGGCAGGGCAGCGTTCAAGCCACAGCAGAAGACGCTGTACATGGTCCTGAAGAGGTCTCTGCAAAAATCTGGTCCTCCGCCTTCATGAAAGGTTAAATCAAACTCAGTCAAGCGCTACTAAGATGATGATGAAAATGAGGAACCTATTGTACAACACGGGGCAGGAAAATCTATTCTTGTTTAAATTTGGAAGGCAAAGACTGAGGGAAGATATGATTACTCAGTGCAAGTGTAATTTTTTCCCTGATAGTTGGGGGTGATGCTGAAACAAAAACAAACAGGTACAAGCTGGCCATGAATGTTTCTAGCTGACAATTAGAAGGGTTCCTAACCACCACAGCATGAGGTTTTGAACCAGGTTTCCAGTAGGATTAGCAGGTGTATCAATATGTACATGCATATGTGACAGCACAAGAGGAAAAAAAAAACACATTTTGTCTCCAGATGAGATTTGATCCCTTTCAGCAGGGACTTGGACTTATTCTCCACTGGAAGGTTCCTTGCTGCCCGTTGTTTCTTTGCACTTGACACAGACATCACTCCAAGGACAAGATGATGGCAAGTGCCATGCTTTTGTACTCCATGCCGCTGAACGTGTCCAAGTGAAAATAACGTGTAGTAAACTCCATGGCAATGATGGAAGGGAAGGGTACTGCTCAGTAAACAGCAGCAGCTATCCCAAACAGAGTTTACACTCTAAAATAATTGAAAGATTCCTTGGAAAAGGAAACAGATGATGGATATAGTATCTCTGACAGCGAGCTCCAGCCAGACACCAGACAGGGTAGGATGCTGTTGGCAATGAAGAGAGTCCATGTGTTAAGATTAGCCAGACAGCAAAAAGTAAATGGTGCCAGAGGTTATCCTCTTCTGAGGAAGAACAGGAGAGCAGTTAGCGCAAAATGGCATTTTATGTAAAGTGGCTTGAGCAAATCACTGCAAATCTAACTGCTGACGCTCTATGCTTGATGCGTGCTTACAACTAGGGATGGACACATGCTAGTATGGGCCAGTATTCATCCACTGGCCAGGTACAACTGTCCAACTTACAGAATACAAGGAGCAATGCAAGGATCCCAGGGGTGGCAACTGAAAAACCACTCTCCTCAGCCCAGGAGCCTCATGCAGCATTGGCAAAAGGCAACAGAGTCTGAGCTGCAATGGGACACAAGTCTTGAGGCTGCTACAGGATCCAAACGCAGCCCAGGATGGCTGCAGCAGCAGCATCCTCTCAGACAGCAAGGACATCCAAGCAGCTCAGGCCTAATGGAATACAGGAGGGCTCAGGACGTATCTCAGCCACCAGCTGGCCTGATTGTGGATAATCATCAAAACAAGGTATAGGCGTACATGGTACCAGAATGCCATCTAGCAGAACAGCAGCAGCGATGGATAGGGAGAAAGTCTCCTTCCTGTAAAAGCAATACCATCAAAGGGTGGGATGTTGATTCAAAGATGAGCATACCTGGAAGATTACGGGCCACCAAAAGGTTGGTGATAAGGAGTGGTAAGTTTCAGACAGGTCTAAGTCGCTGAGTGCCTGGACCAGACATCAGGAGGCTGCTCTGGGCGCTTGGGGCTGGCCGCTGCTTCGGCACAGCATGCACGTAGTCAATCCTCTTGACAAAGAGCCAAATCAACTGCTGAAACCCATCAGCAGTTGTTTGTACCCATCAGATGTTACTGCCCATCCACAAAACAGGCTATGAAGATGATATCTTAGGAGTCCTGCCTTAAAGTGCTGTCAGGATACGGAGCTCCAGGGCACAGAGCAGCTGCCAAACTGATGCAAATACAGACCTGCGGAAAAGGTGTGGCTGGGATCCTCAGACAGGAGGATTTCTTAGCCCAACTTTCCTTTTTTCCTCATGGAGACAGGGAAATGTAGACCTTTATAGTAGCATCTAGGCACTATAAATTGAGTACTGTACAAATACAGAACGAAAAGACTGCTCCTAAGTTAAAAAACAAACAGAAAACTTAAATGTAGACCATTAGCGGGGATGTGGGAATGCCGAAGGATTTTTGGAAGTCTTTTTAATAAAACTCTGTGTAGATTAAGGCTTTTAGCCAAAGCTGGGCCAAAAAGAGATGCCAAGGGAAAGAGAATGAAAGGAAATGAGCATTAGTGCAAGGCGGTAAAAGGAGTTAACTTTTCACCTGCACAGCTTCAACTGACCACAGAACACCATTAAACTGGTTTTTCTGTGGCCACGGATTATAAGTAGTAGGCTAAAGGTTGAGTCTACCTACAGACAGGACGACAATTTAGATATACCCGTCTACTGTGTTTTTAATGATGCAGCTGTACATTAGTGGTCATCTCATTATTAGTTATCTAGCTATTATTACTGATAATAAAAGATGGGCTCTGTCCTAGAGCAGGGCTCTTCTGGCACTGAATGTGAGTTCAGGCTGAGCTCCCACCTGCAGAAATAACGCAGCCCTTGCTACCTCACATTTTAACATCTGAAGCTCAGGCAAGATTTATGTCTCCCGGACTGGCCACCTATTAGCATTTCATAACATTTTCTAACAATTTCATTATTAAGGCTTTTCTCATTCTGTTAGGTTTCTGAAATTATACCGTACTTTCTTTCATGCAGTGTTTGCATTAACTTACTATGATTATCTTGGTTTATTAGATTTCATAATTCATATGTTCAGTAAGGCTCTTTGCTAGAAATGGTTCTTTGAATGCTCTTGCTCCTCAGTTCATGCTGAGGGATTAACAGTGTGTTGGAGTTTCTTTATGGGATATTTCCCTTGACCCTGTTTTTATGTAGTGAGCAGCTTAAAGGGGTTATATACATCTGGAAATTCTAATCCTCTCTAGATGACAGAAAGGAAAAGAAGTCTGAAGCTGTAATTTCCTCTGGTTTCAGTTCTCTCTCTCCCCTACATGCCAGCAGCCATTTCAGAGCAGAGAAAGCCTCCTTTATTCGAACTTTCGCTGCATTATTTACTTATTCACGGTCTGCTGGGTAAGTAATTATTGCTGAAATTAACTTAATTACTTAGTAAGTAATTAAATGGGTTTGATGCATAGGAAGAAATTTTCCTTCATTAAGAAGCAACTTTGTGGCAATAAACTTTTTACCTTTGTCCAGTTACTTTATAAATAATGAGGAACAAAAGGCCCAAACTCACTCCTGTTAGTTAGATGAAATATCCATTTACTTTTGATTTTGATATCACCGTCTGCCCAGTGCTTCTACCGAGCAGTGGGTCTGCCTGCATCCTGCCCTTCCAGTTCTGACAAAGATTATAAATAAATGAACCATTAAGTGATAATTCTGTAAAGCAAACAAAACACAAGAGAGTGCAGGTGAAAATTAAAATGTGCAGCGTCTTGTAATACATTTATAGAGGCTGTGGTTTTACTAATATTCAGTCTTATTTACATTAAAGAGATTAAAGATTAAAGTTATGTGTGTATGCACTCTTACAAAAGAGGAAAGTAAACCAGTTCTGCGATTCTACACACACTGGTGTTGCTAGCCTTGGGCCGGGCCCTTCACCTTGTCACAGGTGTTTTCAACTCGAGCTGTGGCTCTCTCCAGGGCAGTTAAAGGCAGTCCACAGGTGCTCTTAAAAAAATTCCTAAAATCAAACGAAATCACAAAGGAAAAATGCAAATTACAGACTTATTTTCTCAGCTCTCTTACAGCTACCTATACCAGGTCTGCAAATAAAGCCACTCTGGTAGCTACAGTACTGAGCATAACCTGGGACAGTGCGGAGCCTGGTTTCAGAGCGAAACCCTTGGTGCTTCTCATGATGGGAAGGCAACTAATTAAACATAGAGGATGCTTGCATCTAGCTACCTGCCATCTGCAGCACAGTAAGCATGTGGTAATAACGCAAAAGCAATCAGCAACCAGGGATCCACTGCTTCGTGAGCTCAACAATAATTTGCTTAAATAATTAATAAATAGTTGGAGTAACAAGGCCTGGCCATCCCAAGCAGAGCTGTCTGAAGGAGGCTCCTTGCACGAGCAGATCCTCTCACGCTGCGCTGCGGGAAGGGGGAAAGGGAAATCGGACGCTCCTGTGGCAACACCAGCATTTGGGGGGCATCAGAAAGAGGTTGCCCCGGGGCTGCTTCAGCTTGGAGGGGATCCAGGGATGCCCACCCGGGATCCAGGGATGCCCACCCGGGAAGGGCCCTGCGGTGCCTCCCGAGCCGCATCTCGTGCAGCCGGGCACCGAGGGAGGGAGGCCAGCGAGCCCTGGTAGAGAGCTGGGCAAAATTCAGCATTTTCCCAGGTTTCCATCTCTGGGTCGTAGTGCAGCAATCACGCCCAGCCATTCTTGGCCAGATGCTAAACCCTTTAAGGCAAAGTAAACATTCGACTGTTTTTTAGATGCCTAGCCCCCAGCAACAACACATGAATGCCGTAATACTTTGTGACAGTTTACTTTTTTTCTAAACCAGCTTGGAAAATTATCTCAACAAATAGCACTTTATCCCGTCATAATTATCAATGCATTATTACTTATTTATCTCTTATTTTACAAGGCTTGCTTAGATGACGGTGACAAGCAAGCTTCCAGGAACTGTGCACGGCAAGGAGAACAGAGGCAAGGCAAGGAAAATTAAATGTAAAAATAAATAGGAAAATTGACTTGTGGCTAGCAAAGACTGAAAAACTTCAGCTACAATTTAGTAGCATTTAAATTAATCTTGCCCAATTTAGGACTATCATTGTCCTACAGAAGTAATTGTCATATTGCATGAATTATACTTGGTTTACTTTTCACTCAAAATAGCATTACTTTCAGTCATTGCTATTTGTTTAACTTTTTTAGTACACGATGATAATTAATTATATGTGTATTACTCACGCACAGTGACCACGACTTTTCAAAGCAATGTAAGTAATCATTGCCACTCCTCCAAAACGGAAGCCATTTTATTCATTGTATTTTAATGGGAGATGTGACAAAATCTCCATTGCTTGTAAAAAGAATTTTAAAAAAATTTTAAAAATCAAGTGGTTTAGTCCGAAGAGAAGGTTTTAAGCAGAGGCAAAGGAAAATGGCTGCAGAGGTGCCCCCACTCCACTTCCCCTGAAGTGAGGAGAGGGAATGCCGTCGTCCACTTTAATCACAACAGAAATATGCCAGCTAATTAATAAAAATACACAGCCCTCAAAAAGATCACTCCCCCTAATCGTTATCCATTCTTTAATTTTAAGATTCAAGATTATTTTCAAAAACCTGCCAGGAGCCTAAGAAAACCAAGAGCCTTTTAACTGAATACAGGTGAAAATCAGAGCTGGGAAACGCCGCCCAGTTACAGATCACTGGCTTTAATCTTATACCAACTAGTTCAAAAACTGAATTTCCTTCTGCTGTGAATTCTGTCTACAGAGTTCGTGCTGTCTGTGTTTGTGTTAATGGGAACATTACCAGGTCACAAGCACACAAGCAGCAAACCAAATGCTATTAGCTATTTATCCTGTTACAAGAATTATGTTTAAATACCTCAGTGCTATTTCTAATCCGTATTTAATAACATGGCAAGATGCCAGCTGAACATTCTACATGGAGACAAAAATCTTATATCCTTTTTAAATTCTTACAGGGAATTACTTCAACAAAAGAGCATTATATTCTCGAACACATTATAGGTCTGGGGAAAACAGATTAACTGGTATTTCAGTGACACATCCTGTTTTACACTTCACCATATGATACTTAACCTGTGACACACAGCCGTGCTGTTTCAATCTAAATGCAAAAACTGTACACACATATATAAAGTATCTGTGATTTGTGTTGTAAACAAATAAGTAAATAAATAAGAAATAAATAAGCTATTTTATGCAGCTTCAGGGAGTAGGTCATTGAAGGCTTGCAAAAATAATTTGCCAATGGTATTCCTAATTCTGATGTTTAAATCAAGAGGTGAAAGTGGAAGATGAAAAGAGGGATTTGGGTTTTGTGGGGTTTTTCCCCGCTAACAGTATATGATATTTTGGTCCAAGTAGAAAATAATTCAAATGACCAGGTAAAATATTACATAAAAGCCTGTCAGCTCCAGCAGTAACTGGCAAAGACGTGTCCTGAGAGAGCAGTTAAAAACTGGGCACAAATACCAGCAAAACCCCATTAGCTTGACAGAGAGGGGGCTGGACTCTATTCCTTCCCTTCCCGATGTAAATTCAAATTCAAGGCTATTCATCCTGCCCTCCCCACCACCTCGCTTCCATTCACAGGCTTTGGGAAACTACGAGAAACACAGTATTGCTAATTAAAGTACAGTTTTTAAATAAAGATATACTGCATGAATCATCCTGCAAACCAACCAGCCCCAGTGTCTACAGCTATAACACTGATATTCCTCAAAACAAGGACCGGTCCTGAGGTCCCGGCCCCTGAGGAGCCCCTGGCCCCTGCGGTGCTCCTGGCAAAAAGGAGGCCGATGGTTTTGCCAAGGGGGTTGGTAGCATGTTTGTTTCTGTAGGCAGCATACGACCTGAAATTTTTACGCTTTTAGGGTATATTTGGATCCTGTTTCAAGTTTCATCTGCCACCATCATGGGAAGAAACTTGATTTTTTACAAAACGCTCAGGTTCTGTAATAGCTTTTAAAAATAATTTCAAAAATGACTACCAGCTAAATGTCAATGATTCTCCAAGACACGAATGAGAATTCTTCTGAAATCTGAGTAGATGTTTAACTTCTTGGTAACTATGCCATTTGAATAACTTGGGAAAGGGCGTGCATTTGTGACTCCAGTCCTGCTGCAGTTTACTTCGTTCCGTAACAATTGTATTTCTAGTCTACTTTGAATATTCAAATATGCTAAAATTTCAGCGTAGGAAGAGGAAAAAAACGAGATGGGAAATATCCCCTTTGCCTGTCTGAGAGGCTTGACAAGAACCATCTCCCTGCGCACGGCACATCCCACAGCCGGCCGGTACGCCAGCCCCAGGCTCCTCGCAGGGAGGAGGCTGCGACGGGCACCCTCCTCCTTGGGAAAGCCTCCGACGGCTGTGTCGGTGGCAGGCTGTACGAGCTGCTGCTGTTTGCTTTGACAAGCTAAATATTTTTCTGAAGGAATTAAAACACTTTACTGCTGACAAGGCAGGTGTTATTGAAAGCAACTGGAATGGAGTCGCTCGACTTGTTCAGGATCTTATCAGTAAATAATCAGACATTGCAAATGGAAATGCGTAAAAGTCCTTATCACAGCGTGACATTTTATTATCTGAGCAAGAAAATAATCATGTAACCTTCACATGGCATTTACTTACGCCCTTTGGGCAGAGTCAGAGGAACATGCAATCTCTTATTTTTTAAAAGAAGCAACAGGACCTCTTTAGGGGAGGCACAGAGAATACAGTCAGCGATGGCACAGGAGTAAGTCTCCATGCTTCACTTCCCCTTCCATAAAATATGTATAATATCTCCTTTCACTACCTTACTCCCTTTACTATCTCTGAAGAGGAGGGGCCTATCTCTTGCCAAAAAATATACAGCCACCAATTCAAAGCAACTTCACCTGAGATAAGCATCCTCAAGAAGTGTGGTCATATTAATAATTTGCATTATCACTTCTGCTTCACAATATTTAAACTAACTTCTGGAAAAGAGCCATAATATAATTTTGCATGGATCCATATGAGACTGTTAGAAAGGCCAAAATGCAGAGTCCCTGGGATAGCTAACCCTGGCTGGTACCCGTCAAGGTGAAGAGTCCAAAAAGGCAGAATTGTTTGTGGAAGCGGAGCGATCACAAGGCTGCCTAATCCTCTTCCTGTGAACAGGCAGCAAAGTACTGGAGAGAACTGGTTTCAAATGGAAGAAAAAGTTGGTTTAGTATTAAAGATATCTAATAGATAGAGTTAGAATTTTTTTAATCAACAAAAAATGGTTTATTTTTACTGTTAGGGATGCTAATAAAACCAAAATCCAGATTCTCAAGTGGACTGGGGACGATATGTTATACCCATGCTGCGAAGGGGACACGATACCTTTTTGTCTTTTTAATGCCTACCACATTCTGGTTTCTCAAAGCATGTGGGTAACACATCTCTTATTCCACAAGCAATCCCCAAATCCGTGGGAACCGGAGGCTACTGAATACCATTTAAAATCTACATACTGCTGTGACAGGAAATAACAGCAAATAAACCATACATTGCCTAACCATAAGGTTGCTGGATGTGCTTGGCTCCTTGCATTTCCCCTTTCCGATGCTGTCTCACTTTGCAGGTAATTATTATATGTTGATGGTGTCAAGGAGAGAGCAGGAATAACTCTGTAACTCTGTGTCTATGGCACCGGCTTGGGAGAGGGATGCACGCTAGTCTTCCCCTTATGCTCCAGGTAACATCACAACCTCAATCACCCGCATCCCACATCAGTGTCCTAAGTACGGGGCTAAAGATGCAGCTACTGCTGCCTCCTCCATTTTGGCAACTGTGCCTAAGCTCCCTGTGAATGAATCTAGGCCTAACACTGACAGGTAATATTTCCTCAGAAAAAGCTCTTTATTTTTATTTTTGAAGACCATTTCCAAAATGTCACCTGAATTTATTAATAATTTAATTTGAGTATAGTTATATTTTTCAACTAATTGGCCAAATCCCTTTCCTCCCCTCACCCAGAAAATCATTCACCACACCCTAATGTTTTATATTTGCGAATGCCATGAGCCCTGTAGACTGGTTTGTTATTCATCTATACACAAATACGAATCAAGCCTCAGGTTAAACAGGCAGACAGCATGAAAATTCCCAGGCACAGCTGCATGGCAATCACCTCATGCAGCAATCGCCAGCGTTTCTGAAGAAGGCTACACCTTTCTGACAGGATTTATGAAATGAAGGTTCACTGCAGACAACCAGAGACCAAAGGCAGAAAGTAGACAAGGACAACTTCCATCCTTGCCCCTGGTCTGTGACGATCACAGGTACGATCAGCCTTTTAATGAAGACAAAACGCAAGGAGCAGAGGCAGTATGGTTGAATTTTGGGCAGCAGGCTGATCTCATCAGCAGTTTCTGCTGGTTTCAGCCAGCAAGAAATACAGGCCGTGCCCTAGGACTGAATCAGGAAAGTGTCCCCTGTTTAGCGAAGGGCTTAAATAGCACGTAACTTTAAGCTTCTGCTTAAAGTAAAACACGTGGTGAGGTGCTTTACTGAAGCAGTGAGCCGGGAGTAAATAAAAATAGGAAAAGGTCTAGGAATGTAGCTTTGAAGATACTTACTTTATTTCAAAACTTTTTTTGCCTAAAATGAGCCTGCAGAGATCTGCAGTCACACTGAGAATAAATAGATGCTTAAGGCTTGTACAATCCTATGTGCATGTGCAGTTTTAGGACTTCCGAAGCACGGACAAAAAGATGACTCCAAGAAATATGACTAGATCATACCAAAAAAAAAAAAAACCTAGATGCAACTTCATATTTCTGATCACTTGTGTCTATCTGTTGGTTTGTGTCTTTCTGGAACAAGACTTGGCCCCTCAGTTGTCAGAACTGACACTGGCATAAACAAGCAGAGCACGCTAGTGCTCTGTTAAGCATCCCTCCAGGAGCAAAGCAGCAAAACTAATTTTGGCCTAGTTTTCAAAGCTATTCTTTAGTCAGCGGCTCCAAGGAACCTTGTTTCTTTTTAGCAGTCTAAGCTCTAAAAAGGTGACAACCTGAATGGCCGGAAAGGAAAGCATGAGAAGTAAAAATGAAAAAGATTGCACATTCAAAAAATGTGCATAGCTCTTTCAGAAAAAATATTGATATCATTGCCTTTCAAACCAAAGTCTCCCAAGCACAGTTTTAGTGAAGACTGCTGGAAGCATACTCAGCTCCCAGAAAAACTGCTGCAGGTGCACCCGGCGTGCACAATAACCTGAAGAGTTATGAAAGGAATTTGTAATGCCAGTTCCTCTTAAGCTGCATTAGGGAACCCGAAATTGCCATATTCCAGCTGAAAAAATGTAGCTGAGAAAGGGCAAACACCCATGGGAAGAGCCAGCTTCCTGCTTTGTAGGACAAAACAGGGAACAGAACCGCAAAGTGTCTTCGAACAAACACACCTCTGCTGATTCGGTACTTTGCGTACAGCTGGATATAGTCAAAGAATCAAAAACAGCATACAAGCAGCTAACTAACCAGCAGCCAGAAAAGCGGGGCTAGGCTGGGTTTGCTGGGCAGCCCCACAAGGCTCAGTCCCAACCAGCTTCGGTTTGATTCTGGTTTCAGCAGATCTAGCCTACGCGGTGCTCGTGCTCTGCTCCAGGGGAAGGGCTTTCTCCTGAATGATTTTTTCCTTCCTCTGGGATAACTTTTGTAACTACTCAGTTATAAAAGCAGACGAGTCTCATAGCCAACTGGAAAACAGAACATCCAAAAGAATGGTGGAGGGAAACAACGTATAAAAAAATGACAGGATTTTAGTGGGAGCAATGTGGCACCTGAGAAAAGCTCCTACTTTTGAAGAAGGTACACGAAATGTAGCTCGAGAAGGAGAAAAACAGAGAGTGAGGGGAAAGGAACAGATGTGTGCCTCGGGGAAAACACAGTGTGGTTTTGATGGAAAGTGACGTGCAGCAGCGGTGGTAGGGATAGGGAGAAAGAAGGGAAAGAGAAGCCATCTGTTTCCTACCATTGCCCAAACCATACCAAATGCTTCCCTGCTCATTCCACAACAATTTGTCCTCCTGTAGCATCACACAAATCCAATGTGCTCACCTTTGGCAAGCTTTGGATAGTTCCTTTTGCTTGGATAAATATCCAGTACCTAAATTTCCCCCCAAACTGCTTTTAATCCATAAATACAAAGCTAGTGTAAGTCCACACCCACAAATCTTTACTTTCACCATCCTGAGGTCATCTAAATACTGGGCTCCTACAGTGAATCTACACTTAAAAAGGACAGTAAACACCTGTCTACTTTCATTTTGATACAGGATGTCAGCTATTCTCCTTATAAACCATACTCAACTGATGTACAGACTGATTGCACCGATGAGCAAAAATCAAGGTCTTAAGCACACATACCTACTCAGTGATTATACTGTAAACGTTTACATCCAGCATCAGGTACAGCACAGAGTCCACTGAATGGGCATACAGGCTAGGAGGTTTTTCTAGGGATCTGAGCTCCTGCTGCCCACGGACTTCTTACCTACAGCACTCAAAGCCCAGAATTTCAGTTTATACTTTAAATGTAAGTTATATATAAACCACAGATCCATCACATCACAGAAAAGGAGATTCTTTTTTGTGCTCTAGTATGAAACACCCATTACCATTTAAGTTGGATACATTAACTGTGGTGTTTGGAAGCACAGATGCAAGCACCTGTTATTCCTATGTCTCTACTCACAGCAAGGCTTTTATTTTCTTGTTTATCAGCGCTTTTCATATTTCAGTGCAGCTCTAAGTATGTCAAGCTAGTCAAGCACATCTCAGGAACGGTGCAAGGAAATTCCGTATCAGTAAAGTAACCTTGGTCCCTGGTAGGAATGAAGTAACTCTCTGAATGAAGAGAAATTACTTTGATTTAGAGACCAAGAATATCACAAAACTGAATAAAGCCTATTACTTTTTGTTGGATAAGATCTATTACCTTAAGCTCATGGTCAGCTTTTACTATATACCATTTAACCCAGAAACTAACCAAGAATTGTTTTGGAAGATGAGCAACCTCAGAGAAGACCTTGTGCTGAAGCTGGGTTGTTTGGCTGACTGTTGTGTTCAGCACTTACAGATAAATCACTATCCCTAGAAATCTTTGGAATGATGAAATCTGCAGTTGTGATTCTGGTGTTTAAGTTTTCTATCTGTAAGAAAATTTAAAATTGATTGGTAGGCAACCTTGGAGCATTTTTATTTTTAGTTTAGAAATAAACTCTGAAGTCCTACATAAAGTTTAAATTGCTTAAAATTAACTGAACCATTTTGGTGAGAGTTCTGCTATATTCAAATAGTAAGATAAATTTATGCCATCTACAGACATCTTCTGACAAATAAAGGGCTTTTGCCACAGAAGAAAAAAAAAGAAGCCTACATATACCATTGACCTTAGAAGACCAGCTAGCAAGCTTCAACATCCACAAGGTGTCTTACCCAAGGTGCCAGATATGCTTAGCTGAATTACCAAAGACTGATTGGAAAGTGTATCTGGATGACCTTTGCACACTTTTGACTTTGAAACACCGGAAACATCAAATATTACTATCTAAAGGAAATATACAGTACTTGTTGTTTCATGGGAAAATGGAAATCAAATAGGCACCAAGTGAAACCCTCAAAGCAATTTTGATATGGTCTTGCTGTTATAGCCAAGGAGTCTTATGTAGTTCAGCTTCATTAAGGGCACAGTTCAGTTGCCCAAACACAGATGTCTGCTGTCTTTGCAGATGCCTTACTGTAGCCTGTCCGGCATTGAACTACTGGGCCAGAAGGACATGATAACCCATAGACGCTGCTAACCCTGCTAAGTGCTAGAGTATCTCAGGTAGCATGACATCTCAACGTTGAACCCTGGGTGTCCGAGTTCCAACTAAATAGCACTGCATAGCAACACAAATCAGCTTAAAAGCACAATTGCTGGTGCCCATGCTTGCGGGGCTAGCAGGAATTTTGCCACCCACCTCACCATGGGAGGCATGAGGTGACATGATATTCACAATATTCAAATACATATATGCAAAATTAAATGAACCAACGCAAAGCAGCAGGAAGCAGAAGAGAAAAAAAAAAGAAAAACAAACCCTCTAAAAAGAACATGCTTGACTAACAACAGTAAAACCAAGAAACACTGCTTATCATACAGTTATATCTGAAAAGTTTCTTTCTGATGGTGATGCTTCTGTTTGTTATTCTCAAAATGTTATTACTGAAAGACTACCGGGTACTTTAATGTCTGCCAAGTCTAGTGTAATGCTCTCTAGCAGGGAAAGTGCGAGGATCATTCAATCACTACTACTGTATTAGTTTCTTGTAAGTTTTCTTCTGTTATGGGACTGACATTTAACATTTCTCTGTATTTGTATAGTGCTATCAAATCTTGGCACGGGGCTCCTATCTCTAGCACTGTGCATGCAGGCACAGATAACAGGCAGACAATCCCCACCTTGACCATTTACAAGTAAGCCAAAAATCAACAGGCAGGTGAAACAAACAGAAATAGGGATGACAAAGAAATTAGGGTCATACTGAACAGGATAAACAATGATCTCAGTATTTTAAACAGCCTAATCACTGCCCAGTTTCCAGTGGCATTACAGAAGGGTAGAGTTTTAAATAGAGGTTTGAAGAAGGTCAGGGAGTTGATGGATAATATATTTACAGGGAAGCCCCCAGCTGCATGGGAGAAAGTAGACAAGGTGCTTGCTGAGAAATGCAGCAGAAGGGTGAAAGAGGTCAGCGGCACTTAAAAGTAGAGGTGGGTGTCAACATCTCAAAAGCACATAAGAGCTAACAGGCAGGCGCAGAATAGTGATATAACAGAGTATAAGAGGGGTAGTCGTGCATTAGAAACACGCATGTGAAGGGAAGTGTTTCAGGCTGGAAATGAATGTTTGCATTCAGTTTGGATCGTCTTCTCACTTCCTTAACCCTTGAGTTTTAGCACTTGCTCAGGAAGGAGCATCATTTCTGTGGACCACCTGCTGTGGTTAGATATAGAGACTCAATAATCCTCAAATGCCAGAGTTCACGCTGTCCCATATTGGAATCTGCTCTCCCCCTTTTTCCCATCAAAATACATCAGCACCTGTTTAAGCATGGCATTATGTATGCACTCTTAAAACTACTTTAAGCCACCACAGAGAAATTACAGTCTCGCCCTGTTTATATCCCCTTTCCCGCTGCCAAGAAAAGGGTAGAAAGATAGCAAGCGTGTCTCCAGGCGGCAGCAAGAGCAGAATGAACATGAACTCTCCTGAGAGCGGGAAAGAGAAGTGCTTCTCATTCCCCAGCACTGTGGCCCCGGCACATTTTGGTGAGTGGGGAGATGCTGAGCTCTCCAGTAGGCATTTTTTTCTTGCATTGAACTGGAGGAACTCGTGCCAATCTCAAACTAAAGAAACACCTAGCTCCAGGTGAGATAAAATACTCAAGCTTTGTAATACCCCTCCACTGAAATCATTAGAAGAGCAGCTGTAGTATTTTCAAGGTGTTCTTGTTACTAATGCTAAGTCAACCACAAAAATGTTCCTTCTTCTGTCTTTATTAATTCATAAATATTTTCAAAAACCATGCTTAATCCTAATATTTGGGGACTACAGACTCACAATAGGTGCTCTTATTATAGTCTGCTCTCTAATTTTGGCCATGTTGTTCTTCCATAAAGTGGGCACCAGGTGCACAGGTAGGCACAGGTAGCCTTTATGACTTTAGCCCTCTGCCACTCTCCAGCATTCCCTGATGGATTTAAGACCATAAAATGAGAATAAATAAGTTACAGATATAAGAGCATAAAATGAGAATAAATAAGTTACCAAAGTGTCCCTGCAAAAGGGGCTGTTGATCTGTGAGCCAGAAAGTCCGTAAGTCATCTCTGCCAGGCTCAACAGTAACAGCTCCCGCTGTTTGACACAAAATCACAGATTTCCACTCCAGCATTATCATCTAGCTACTGTACACCAACCTGACATACAGAGTTGCCTTTAGACCACAGAATCTGTCCCAGTCTGCGTGCTAAGGAATTGCTTAAACTGGGGACTGGCTGGGGAGTGTTCGCCAACATCAGCCGTTATTATCATTCATCTTTCCAGTATGGCATTATCCGGCACGTCCGACACTGCTACGTGTAAGCCTCAGAGCATTCCTCAGCCTTTTTTAAGTAACAATACTTCAAAGGAGGCTCAGCCTTGAAAAAAAGGAGTGTGCACTGAGGTGGGATAAATCAAGGCATAAACACTGCTTCAGCCCTAACCCCCCTCACCCAGAGGGCTGGCAATGAGTTTTTCTTTCACGGTTAATTCCGGTCGCTACAGAAGCAGCCTTGGCCAACTCAGGAGGTGCACTATTTGCGTGGGAGGTATGGCTTGTAGTGGAGAAGGTCCCAAACGCCTTCTGCTTCCCTAGTTTTAGTTTCTCAGTTTTAGGTCTACTCTGAGAAAAATATCCCACCATGCTCCGTACTTTATTTAGTCCAGAGAGGTCAGAGAATAGGGAAGAAAAACACCTTAGGATAGTTTCTATGCACAGAAATTTCACATCTGGTATTCTGTCTCTGTGGACGGATGCTGTTTCCATGCCGAGTCCCACTGATTTTGGTGGGGTTCCAAGCACAGGCTAGGAAAAAACTCTAAAGCTCTATACTATAAAATACCAGAAATTAGTTTTAAGACCATTACGATTTTTCTCTTTTTTGCCCATTTTCCTCTAACCTAAATCTTCCCTGACCAAAAATGCACAAACTGGACAATTACAAGGGATGCTACACTGCTGGGCAGTTTATTGACTCTCTGAATCCAGCCTTGCCGAACTTTGGGGCAATTATCTAAATGTTGACCATAGTTCATGTTGGGAAATCCCAATATCACATTTTAAATGATATTTTCCAGTTTCTGCCACCTCAGCCCCCATGATGTGCTGTGTGCCCTTCTTGCTATATTCTGAAGATCTTAAAATCCCTTGAGAACTCCTTATGTCACAAGTCACAGCTAGCGATTCCAAACAGATGCTGCTGGGTCCCAGCCCCACGGGGAGGAGGGCGCAGGAGAGCCCCTGAGTCCACCGAAACTGAGATCCCTGCATACCCTTTCCATTTAAACCTAAAGAAACCTCAAGTAATGCAGCACAGAGCCCACGAAGGAAAACTATGGGGGAAACCACCTCAGGTCTGTGCTTCTCTGGGTTCTGGGTTGACTGGTACCACCAGGTCCCAGGGCCGAGAGGATGGATGGGCAGCGCTGGCCTTCAGCCATCGTGTGGGAAGCCCCGTCCCGTCCTGCCTGCCACCCGCAGAAGGAACGAGGAGCCAGAGACAGGTTTATTTTCGGCATTAATAAGCAAATCACCCTAGCCAGGCTGGACTTTTGCCTGCCAGATTTAAATGCCACTCATCACAGGAGCTGCCCGGGGCTCCTGGAGGAGTGGAGGGTCGTGAACCCAGGTTTCCCCAGCAGCCCCTCGCACCCTACCTTGACGAAGAGGGAGATGTCGTGTTCCTGCTTCTCCTCATCCTCCTCTTCCTCCTCCAGGGCGGCCGGCGAGACCGTCTCGTCCTCCTCGTCCTCCGCCCGGCCCCGCACGCCGTTCAGGCTCCGACCTGCCGCGTCCCACTCGCCGCCCTCGGGGCCCGGGGACCCACCGCGCTGCCCCGCCGCCGCGCCGCCTTCCCCTGCCCCCGGGGCCGCGCTCCCCGCTCCTGCCACCGGCGGGGCACCGGCTCCCCGCTCCGCCCCCGGCGTCTCCGCTCCGTCCTCGTCGTCGGGGCCGCCCGGCGACCGGCATCCGCGGCCGGCCTCCCCGCCGGCCGGCACCGCCACCTCCGCTTCCCCGCGGCTCTCGGGAGCCATCTCGCTCCCCGCCGGGGCCGCCGCCTCCTCGGGGACTGTCCCCGCCGGGGCTGCCTCCCGCACCGCGGCTTCGGGGACTGTCCCCGCCAGGGCTGCCTCCCGCACCGCATCCTCGGGGACTGTCCCCGCCGGAGCTGTCGCCGCAGCCTCCTCGGGGTCTGTCCCCTCCGGGACTGCCTGCCTTAGCGCCTCTTCGGGGTCTGTCCCCTCCGGGACTGCCTGCCTTAGCGCCTCTTCGGGGTCTGTCCCCTCCGGGACTGCCTGCCTTAGCGCTTCTTCGGGGTCTGTCCCCTCCGGGACTGCCTGCCTTAGCGCTTCTTCGGGGTCTGTCCCCGCCGCCTCTTCGGGGTCTATCCCCGACGGGGCTGTCGCATTGGTCTCCTCGGGGTCTGTCCCTGCCGGGGTTGCCGCCGCCGCCGCCTCCTCGGGGTCTGTCCCCGACGGGGCTGCCTCCACCTCTTCGGGCTCCGTCCCCGTCGGGGCCGTGGCTGCGTCCTCCGGGTCTGTCCCCGCCGGCACTGCCTTCTCGGGCTCCGTCCCCGTCGGGGCCACCGCCGCCTCCTCGGGGTCTGCCCTCGCCGGCGCGGAGCCCTCGGGCGCGTCTACCCCCGCGGCCGCCGCCGCCGGCTGCCCTCCCGGCAGACCCTCGCCCGCCGAGGCACCCCCGGCGGGGTCTCGCTGCTCAGCCCCCGCCGGAGCCTGCTGCCCCGCGCCCGGCCCGCCCGAGGTCTCCGCCGCCCCCCCGGAGAAGCCGCTCCGCGTCCCGCCGCTGTCCCCGGGGGGCACCGCCGCCGCCTCCCCGCTCAGCTGCGGCGCCTCGCCGGGGGGGGGCCCGTCCGGGGGCTCCGCCGGCCCCTCGGGAGACACCCCGGGCTGCGGCTCCCCCGCCGCCGCCGCTTCCTCCTCTCCTCCTTCCCGCGGGAGGTCGCTCCCCTCCGGCGGCGGGGCGCCGGGCCGCCCCGGGCTCTCCGCCATGCCGGCCTCCCCCGGGGCCGCTGCCCAAGAGCGCAGCGGGGCGGGCGCGTCCGGCCGCCGGGACGAGCCGGGACCAGCGGGGACCAGTGGAGCCGCCGCCGCCGGGGATCAGCGCCGGGCACCGACGGGGGGGACGGCGGCGCCTGCGCACGGCCGCGCCCGGGGCCGCGCGTGTGCGTGGGGGCGGCAGCCACAGGTGCCCGCGCTCCTCCTCCCGCGCCTCCCCGCGGAGGGCAAGGCCAGGGGGTCCCTCGGCCCCCGGCCCCAGACCTCTCCGTCCCCGTAAATCTCTTCTCCCCCGATTTTGGCTGCAGCCGGCACGGGCGGAGGTGGCGAGAGCGTGACCGTGGTGGCACCAAGCGCTGCCAGGCTCCCCTCGGCCACCCCCTCCCTACCCGCCGGCTGCGTGCAGGTGCTCAGCGGGACTGGAGCCTTCGCAGAGTGGCCAAAAAGCTTGTCCCCCCCCAGCGGCCCCGCCGGCGCTGGCTAGGCATGCCTGCCAAGCGCCTGCTGCCTGCCCCGCCCGGGCCTCGCCTCCCACCCCAAAGCCCCCCGAGCCCCATTTCTGCCCTTGCTTTTCCCCTTGGCTGCTGCTCACGGCCTCAGGCGCAGCGTCTCTTGCAGCCCCCCAGCCACCCTGCTGCTCTCCCCAGCCACCAGCCCGGCACCCACAAGCCCTGGGCCCGCTGGCAGGTGGGGCTGACAGCCACCCAGGGGCTGAGGGCTTGCTGGCCGAGGAGAGGGACGCCGTTTTCCAAATCCAGGTTTACGAAGGGAACCACTAATACCCCCACCGCTGCTGACACACCGAAACTGGCAGAGCCCCGAAAGTCTTGCACGGTTTCTTAAAAATACAGATGAACCAATACGGCATCTCAGCAGCCACATAGTATCTGAAACGTATTCCCAAGCCATCTTTGGGCTACACCAAACGTTGTTAAGAAGGAAAATGTATCCTTATCAACTTGCAAAAGTTGCAAGAGGGAACAGTGAAACACTCTGTGTAAAAAAAAAATAGATTTGCATACTTTTAAGTAGCTTTCCTTCATATGTGACCATGTCAACTGCTATGCGCCTCTGCGAGAGTTTGCATTTAAATGTGATGAGAAGTACTGTATTCTGTGCGGAGCAGGCAGCTGGTGTGAAAGAAGCAGTAACTTTTAGTTCAGGTAAGGCAGCTGCAGATTCATCCCGCAGGCCTTCTTCTGTTCCAGATAAAAGACATCTTTTCACACTTTTGGTAATTTGTCTGGCTTATGGAGGCACTTTACACAAAAAAAAAGACAATCAGCAGGTTCTGGTGTGAGGACAAGCTTCAGTAGTTTTGCTTGTAGGCAAGAAGTCATTTGCTAGGAGATGCAGCCTGCTCTAGTCCCACTCTTCTCAAAAGTGATTCATGTGAAAGCAGTACTTATGCTATTTGAATGCAAAATAGTCATAGTTTTCTAGGTGCAGAGAGAACAGTGGATGGGAAAGTTAGCTGACAGGTGTGAGGTATCATATTTAAAAACCATGCAATTAAACAGTCTTATGTATGTGTATATAAAACCACTTTTATATTTGAGAGTGGAAAGAGTGGGGACAGACTGAACACAGGGCTTTGGAATGGGTGCGAAGGGAGAAGATGCAGCCAACAGGAGATGGGAAATAAATAAATCATTCCATGAGGGCAAATACCTGCTTTGATAAAAATAAACAAACAGACAAATAAATAAACAATCCTGCAGCTATTTTTCATAGAATTTGTGCTTGCCCAGAGGTGCATTGCCAGTGAGACAAAAGAACGGGGGCAGTCATGGTCAGAAGGAATGTTTCTTGAAGATTTAGGAATGGAGGCTCAGCATCTGGCAATGGAGGTCTTGCAGCTGGACCCATCGTAAGGCAATTATTTCACTTCTCTTACGGGTTCTGATATCAGTAGAATGACATATCTCAGTCATCTCTATTTCTACATACTCATCCTAACCCTTGCTGAAGGGTTCTTAATCCTTGGCCTGAAGGCTGGCCACATCCCCAAGGTGCAATACAAGTCCCATCTTACAAAGCTTTCAGATATGAGGCAGAGCTGTCCTCAACTGTGCAGACCATCCACAAGCCCTGCCATGTTGTCTCCTGTCCAATGGCGGATAGGACACTGGCTGGAAGGAAGAAGGCTCACCTCAGGTTTTCATGGTGGGAATGAATAGCAAAGCAATATCCATGGCATAAAAGTGGTGGGAATTTTGCAGGAGAAATGGTTGCAGGTTATAGACACAACCACTGAAGTCAGCTGGCGGTGTTTATGTGAATACTGTGTTTGGCTGCACCCCTTGAGAAGCCCTCTCCTGCTCCCAGTCCCCATGAGCTCAGCTTTGCTCAGTTTTGGTGGCTGATGGGCCCTGACAGCTGGGTTCCCTCTGCAGCCCCATGTGGCACAGCCTCCTCTGGGTCACTGGAGCTGCCTGTTCTCAAGCGCTTCTTCTTTTCAACTGTCCCTTGGATCTGCACCACTTATCTAAATACCTCCTTTGGGTATCCGTTTCGGCTTTTGCTCAGGTTGTGAGTTTGACATGGGACTTGCACCCTGCTGATCTGATGGAACTACATGACAGATGACTGTCTCTCACCTATACTTATTCATTGCAGAGCTTATTCATTAATACCAGTATCCTATTTTTCTTTATTTGCCTATTCCCTGCTCTGTAGCTCTTAGTACAAAAAAAGGTGAGGATTTCAAGGCCAGCAAAAAACCCCTTTCAGTGATAAACACTGCCTGATTATTAACATGCGGCAATGTTTAAGTGTAACAAAAGATTAGCTCTTTAAATACTCACGGAAGTCTGACAAAAGCAGAGCAGAAAAGGACTAAGAGCTGACATAGCCAAGTTGTTAATTATCTTTGTAGGAGAGAGAAAAGTTTAAGATATAGTGTTTGATACAGTTACCATTTTTATGGCGCAATGATTGAATAGTTTGTAACAGACCTTGCTGTGTTTTTCCTCAAGTACAGGAACATCCATTTCCTAATTCTGCTGGAGCTGAGACCTAGCAATGACATGTGCAGGCATGGGGTTAATGTCGCTGCTTTAGCAGGTCACCCTGCTGGGGCTTATGCCATGAGGTCCCCGTGCAAGGAAGAGAAATAAAGTAGGAAGTCAGAGAGCCGGGGGACAGGGTAAAGTGGGCACAGTTCAGAGGAGAGCTGGCCAGTCAGCCCGACATTGCTTCTTGTCACTCTTCAGCGTCACGGTTTCACAAAGGCAGTTTGGGAAATACACCATTAAAATCAGATCTGTCCCAGTGAAATCCCGGAGCTTTGAATATCTGTTGTTCTGTGCTCTCTGCATGCAACACTCTTCCCCTCTGTCTCAATTACTTAACAATTAATCTCCCCTGCTTCACGCTCCTCCTGTACACTACTTTCAAGCTCTTTACACCCCATCTGTTTCTAAAACAGGCCCTCAGCTAATAAATATTATTTTCTCAGTTCGGCTTCAGGAGGGATTATTGCACACCTTCTTCATTTAAAAGATGAGTGCAGGTAATTAAATATCACAGATGTTAGACATTAGTGGACAACATGAAGATCCCTTTATAGTCTGTTAGTGATTGTTATGTCCCTGGGGGTTATCAATTAGGCTGTACTTGCTTGGATTATTGTAACTTCTTTTCTTTCCCTGACTGTACAGGGAGTTGCAGATCAAGATTGTAGTTCTTGCAGCCTGAGGTGAGGAAAAAATGCCTCTTGCATTACAAGGGTCTCGGAGAGAGCTCTCCCCACTGGCCTGCCTGCCTCCTGGGACAGATCAGTCCCACCGCAAAGGGAGCAGACTGGGGTATTTGTTCATGCCTCTGCGACTCCAGTCCACAGTCCTGTGCAGTGCCAAATACACAAATGCCAAATATTTAATGGTTCTCCCTAAGTCAACTGGGATAACAGAGTCAGCAAGGCTGTTCTGCCTCCCTGTGCAGGCTGCTGCCCCCCCAGAAGCCTGCTCTGCCTATTCCCTGGTGCCTGCTCCGGCTGAAGTTGTGCTGTTTCATCGAGCGTGTGCATCTGCTCTTCCCAGGGTTTGCCACATTTCAGAGGTGAAGCTACATATCCCCAGGCCAAAAGCTGCCTGCACATTATTTGAGTTCTGCTTGTTTCTGCCAGACGCTGAGTAACTGCTATTTTGCACTGAACTCAGTGGGAAATAGGGGTGAGCAGAGCCTCCGGAAATTGGGTGGCATTTAATTGGGTTCTCCACCATGGGGTGGAGGGAGCGATTTATCAGAGTAAACATAGACAGGTACAAACTGCATGTCTGCAGACCCTAGAGCCAAGAGAGATCCAGTGAGCAGAGTCAGTGAAATGATTCTTCTCATCCCAAGGTAGATGTCTAAAGCAGACCAGATGATCCTTGACAGAAAAGTGCTTATTTCTCGACACTGGCCGTACAAGGACCTGAGGGTGACTGGCTCAGGGGGATGATGTCGGTACTGGACACATCTAAACTGATATGAGGTGAATCCTGTCCCAGGTGATTCCCTTACAGACTGAAATTTGAAAATGGACAGTCAGCAAAATGTGGGCCAAAGCCCAATTACTTTTTCTGCATTATTTTTATTGCAGCTGGTGGTTTAACTGGAATTTCCACAAATTACTTGTGGTATAAAACTTTACCCCATAAAAGAATATGACTCCCTAGCCCTTTGTGATGGAAAAAAAGAAACCCCAAACTGTATTAACGTTCATATGTAAGCCAGTTCTGTATTCTCCTATTTAAAAGATGTTATTTCAACTACGGAAAAGACAAAGTTGCAAGTGAAAAAATGGTATTGGAGGACTATAATTTTTACTGCTTTCAAAATACATGTATGTTTGCTATGTTTACCCCCGGAATCTTAAACTTCTGTCAAGAAGTCGGCATGGCATTCTGCCACATGGTTGAAAGGGTGTTCGGTCCACCCAAACAAAATTGAGAGGGAGAGATGCCTTGTTGAAAATCGCAGCGGCATGCTGTGTGTTGGGGGGGTGATGCCATCTGTATTTAGCGTTCTGAGCTTCCCAGCACTAAGCTGATTAGGGGCAATCGGCTCCCTTCCCAGCTGCTTAGAGGCAGTCTGCTTGGGAAGAAGGTAGGGATGTAGACATGCAAGGGGGGAAAAAGCCTGGTTGTTGGGCTAGGAAGCACAGAAAGCCAAGCTACCTCTAACCAAGGCTGAAAAAGCAGAGAGGAAGGGCAGATGCACCTTCTTGCCAGATACCACCAGTCCCTCTCTTCCTTCTGTTTGTTTCTCAGTTCCCCGAATTCCCGGCATCCCACAAAGCTGCAGGCCCCAAAGCAGCCTGCACTTAAATTCTGAATGAATCATTCTGCAGTGTGTTAAAAAAGTAGAAGAATATCAACAACAAAGCTTTCAGAAGAATAAACTCTGTACTGCTTACTACTTTTTTAAAGTACTTAAAATCTGTTCATTCTCCAAAAGAGTCTTTGACTTTCCTATTCTTATCTTTTACTTTTATTTTTGTTACGCAGTACTGTTTTAATGAAGCAATAACGTCCTCCATGTGCCGCAGGCAAGATAACAAACAGACCTTATATGTAGTTTTTTATCATCAAGTATCATATCTAATTCAATAAAATAGTGGTTTGGAATTAACTTTGATAGTGCCCTAGAAGCATCAAAGTCCTAGAAAGTCTGATTACTGTCCTGGAGCCTCATATCGTCTCGTTTGCTAGCTAAATAAGGCCAGCTCAGCACTCACTTTGTCGTTAACAGTATGTCTGACTTGAACTCTGGACCTGCTCTCATTTTTGACAACTCCAGACCTCTGCCCAGGCTTTTGATTCTGCTTAGGAAATCCCCATCAAACTTGCTTCACTGAACTCCCTCCTCTCTACCACTTTCAAATGCCTTTCAACCATTCCAGTCCCCTACCTCATGCACCATTGCTTAGGGACGGGCGTGCACACAACACTATTTAAAGGACCACCTTGATTTGCACATGATTCAATAGGATTACTGATATGTTTAAAGCTAAGACTCTTTGCAAGGATCTGGGTCTTATTAAGTAACTGTGATTTCATTATTGTCATCCTCATCGTTCCTCCCTCCCTCTATTTTCTGACACATACTGTGGCACTGAATTTGAGGCGTGAGTTTTCAAAAGTGTTGAACTGCTCCAACTTCAGCTGAATTTCATCTGCTCAAGGCATCTGGAAACTCCTCCTTAAAAAAAGAGCTCTTCAGAGAAGAAAACATGCCTTTACTTGTTTTGCAAAGTGCCCAGGACATACTTATACTCAAAACTAAATGGACAAACCACATAGAGTGTTTCACGTTTTCTGTTATAAACGTTGCTTTTCTCACATTGACCTGGTTTACAAAATTGTATAAGAAGTTCTAATTAGATCCATCAGAGCATTTTACTGTGGAATCTGGAAATAACTCAAAGGTTTTTCTAAGGTCCAAGAGATTTTCTTCACTTTTAATAAACTGTCTAGATTTTCTTGAACTCCTCTATTATTTTAATCCCTACTACATTCAACTCATTTATTTTAAATTAGTTTCCTATTTTACTGTGCCTGTTGCATCTTGAAATAATTTCTTAAAATATAATCCCTAATCACAGCTCATTTGATCTTTTTCATACTCTTGCTTCTGTTTCAAATTTCAGTTTACCTTTCATAGATCTTAACAGCTTTTTTTTCCCCATGTAAAACAGAGTCACATTCTGTACCATTTCCACTTGAACTCGGCTTTTAATACAATTCTTTGCAAAACTCAGAGAACTTATAAAATTTTTATAACTTTTAAAATAATTATAGATTTGGGGAATAAAACTTAGAATATTTCAAAATAGCCATAAAATGATTTGAGTTAATACCTAGCTGATATAGAAGTTACATGTGCAACCCAGAGGTACAATGATCATTTGTGTTTTATTACTCGTGTTGCAATATTTGCAGATTGACTGTTACACTTACAGTTACATTACTCAGTTCATTAGAAAAACAGATCACATCCATATGTAGTTCTCTATAAATTAATATATAGCTTTCCCTTCAGCAGAATTTTCTGAAATATTTTTATACACTGTAATAATAGCCTTGAAAATAGCTTTTCATATCATCAGTAAAGAAATGGATGGTTTTGCAGACTTGTAGTGAGAGGCTGCAATGGGTGATCTCCAGAGGTCTCTTCAGCCCTACTTTACTTTTGCTTAATTCGAATGTGGAATTCCCACGACATCTATGCAGCTGACTCTTTTTTTTTTTTTTTTTTTTGAGGGGGTGTTTAATGAAGCTAGTTGTGGTGCATAATACTCTAGAAGTGATGGTAAAGGGTAGGAAACTCTAGAAAAAGGCAAGCACCATCTGCCTAGGGATAGAATTACACTCAGTTTGTTCTGTATGGGCTCAGGTCCATTTTTCACTAATGTTCATTTTATTTTATTTGCATGTAGGTTATGCCACAATCTCTCTCTTTTTCTTTTTCTTTTTCTTTTTCTTTTTCTTTTTCTTTTTCTTTTTCTTTTTCTTTTTCTTTTTCTTTTTCTTTTTCTCTTTTCTTTTCCTTTTTCTTTTCCTTTTCCTTTTCCTTTTTCTTTTTCTTTTTCTTTTTTCTTTTTCTTTTTTTCCTTTTTTCTTTTTCTCTTTTCTTTTCCTTTTTCTTTTCCTTTTCCTTTTTCTTTTCCTTTTGCTTTTCCTTTTCCTTTTCCTTTTCCTTTTCCTTCTCCTTCTCCTTTTGCTTTTCCTTTTTCTTTTTTCTTTTCCTTTTTCTTTTTCTTTTATTTTTCCTCTCTCTTTTCCTTTTTTTCTCTTTTTCTTTATTTTTCTTTTTCTTTTCCCAGGATTAGGAATCCAACTTTACTCTTTCTATTAACATGTTTGAAACAGTTTTTGTTAAAATTGTACTATATTGATTGTTCCTTTTCAGAAGTACTTACTGACAAAACCCATTTGTTCTACAGCACTTGTAAGTAAGCTCTATGGTAAATCAGTAACCAGGCTTATTACTGATTGCTCCTGAAATAAATGGCTCTTTTACCTCTACTGTGTATTACTCTTTTCTGTGTAATTTAGGAGCTGACTTACCAGGGCGTAGTTTAAAAATCAGTAAGAGGTACACGGTAACCTGCTGCATTGCTATAATGAAAAGTGTATCGTTGTGAGATCTGGGGTGGCATCCAAAGGTGGCAGTGACCTTGGGAGTCCAACCCTGCCAGGCACAATGCAAATATAGGAAGACGCATTCCAGAGCTACTTACCACCTAACTGAGAACAGTGGCAGGGAAGGAGCATAGTGAACCACGGGAGACAGGGGAGATACGTATAAAAGAGAAGAGATTATGCTGATAGGCATTTAACAAAGCAACTGATCTGAATCAGTTACATGAGCTTTGCACATTGCCTACCACTTTAAAAACTCCTTAACAAGCCATAGCTTCTGCACTTCAAGACTTTTTTGTAGCCTCCTACCCATACCAAGGTAAAGAAATCTTAGCTTCACTGTATTTATTTTATTTAACAACATTTTTTTGTGTATTTATTCTCCACCCTGGGACAACTCCTACTCTTCCAAATACTAGCAGTTCTCCTGAAAAACACTCCAGCTAATCCTACCTCTCCTGTGGGTACCAGGTCCTTCCACAAAAGACCCATCTACACAATATGGGACAGAGAGGCTATCACTCTGCTTTCTTGTTCTCACTACTGTGGTTTTGAGACAAAGAGGATCAGTCTGCACAAGTTAAAGAAGCAAAAAAAGGACGGCGTATTGTACTGTCAAATGCGGTGCACCAAATTGCTATCAGAAATAACCCTTTAGGTTGTGCTGTTGAAGACGTTTTGCTATGAGAGACAGAGTCATGAGATATTTCCAGTCAATACAGCTGGATGCAGCTAATGTAGATGGTTGATAAGATACAGGCTGCAGCAATTCCTTGAATGCTGTTGGCTACAAAGACCAAAAAACATATAGAAAAGTGATCTATACAAATTGTTCTAAGCCAACAAAAAATCAAACCTGTGGTAATGGTGTTTTAAGATGTATATTTGCCTTGGTAAGGCTCGGGGAAGGTTATCAAACTGGAGTAAGTGCGCTCAGGACACCTGGTTACTGTGGTTGCTACAGCTATCGGTGGACAGAGGCCGAGCTAAGCAAGCAGCTGAGAAGACCGCAGGCATCCAGGAGGAAAGGCGGGGTGGGGGCATGATGCTGCACAGGTGCGGCAGGAGCTTGGCAAGCAGCACTGGATGGCATCCAGACCCTCAGAGGGCAAGGGTGATGATACTCTGAAAAGGGAATCCCTTGGGATGTCTGGATTAAGTCAAGGGAAGGAAAGGGGACATGATGGGGAGAACTATGGACCAGGCGTGAAACCACTTTCAGCAGCTCTAAGAGGAAAAACACTCTTGGGAGATTTGCAGGACTGGATCTGCTTAGCTGAACAAAAAGAATAGCAAGGAGGGACTCCAACATAAAACATCAAGTACTGGGAGACTTTTTATTACAGTGGAGAAAAACATAACTAGAACAAATGGCTATCAGTGAAAACCAGGCAAATTTAAGCTAGAAAGAAAACATACCTTTAACAGCATTTAACATCAGAACAAACTGTTAAATAAGATGGGATTTTATTTATATCTATTTTACTTTGGGGGCATATGCTTGGGGGTAGTTAAAGAAAATTTATTTTAATGAAAAGAAAACTGTGTTACTGATAGCCAAAATTAATCTTCAATGTTAATATATGCATATTTTAGATATGCATAATCTTTTTTAAAGTCTACAGCCAATGAATGATTGCAGTACTGTCTTGTGAATAGGCTTCTCTGCAGGAAAAAAACCTCAAAGTCTTCTGAAGTATTGTCACTGATACCAATGGCATGTGTGTAAACTGCTAACTACATCTGCCTATGTGTAGCCACTAAACAGGTGCAATGAAAACCTATTCTAAGAAACATTAAATAAGTCAGTGGTTTAAATGAGTGTTTAGGAAGTAAAGTCGCCCATAGGACCACATGCTCAGTCTTTCTCCAAACATTTTCCATTTAGTTATAATCAACTTCCGTATAGTTTGATTTTTTTTTTCCGTGCTGGTTAGCTAGCTACTTTTCACTTGAGAAGTGAGGATTTTTGTTGCAGATGCATGTAAGGTAGCCCTTTTGAGATCCTTCGGGCTTTTCTTTCTACCACTAGATGGTAGTGTGTGTTGTTTAAAACATTGGAACGGCACTGCTCTAGTGTGCATTTAGCAATTTAGCCCAGGAATCTTTTTTCCTGTGTGTAAAGAAATCATTCTTGTTAACCACTGTCACTTACATTGAAAGATGTACTCTATCCCCAAAGCTAAGCATTGGAGTGAAGATCCCTTTTTTTCGTGGTTTACCAGCTCTTCCAGTCAAAAGCATACACTGCATTCCCTTCATATGTAACAAAAAGAAAGGATGTATCTGTCATTAAACCCCAGGTTTAGTTTTTCTTCTGAAGTCTATGACTGAATTAATGCTGGGGGTGTGTGCTCACTTCATATTTTATTTATTCGCCATATTTGTAGAACATCAGCAATGCTTGCTTTCTCTGAATTGTCTATTTGAACTTTTAAGTGCTGAGGGCAGATGGTCCTTCGGCTGTGGAGTACTGCAGCGCTTGGTACGATGTGATAATGATCTCGGTTGAGCTTTAGGTGCTATTATGATACGAATATCATCAATACCTTATTTTGACTCACGAATCTGACACCCGAGTTACAATAACCAGCTGGGGGGTGGCTTATGCCATTAGACCAGTAGTGGGTAGATGAATATTTTTCAATGGCTTTCATAATAGTAAGATGGCAGGCTGCAGTTACCGGAATTTGTTGGTGGTGAGTTTTGCTTCTTGTCTGCAAGTTTTTAAATATATGTAACAGCAGATTTCCATTCAGATCCCTCAGGTGAGATTTCTGTAGGGAAGCTAAAGCTCTTGATGCAGAGGATACAGACAGACAGTTTCTCCTCAAAGAGGCAAGCGTCACCACTCCTGTCAGGAAGCAAACCTGAGATCAAAGAATAAGGTTAAACATGCTATTAGCTTGTCTGGAGGTTTTAATGCTAATTTAGCATTAAAAAGTTTCAGCTTGTTCATATATGTGACTTTTAAGATACCATTTGTCTGAATTTTTGTGAAAACTGGTGTGAGAACATACAGACTTATGTCACTTGGCACAACTGATCATGAAAATATCCTGTATCTAAGATAAGAGCTTACCTCTACGAAAAACGCTTAAATGGTTCAAAACAGATTAGAGAGTCTGAAGAAACTTCTAACAAAAGAGGAGGGAGAAGGCAAATGATTATCTCTTCATGTGGCATTTTTCTCCTTCTTATTGTATCCTGCAAGACCTCATTAAAATTGGCTGAGACAAGAAATTCACCAGTTTAAAGACTTTGATCTGTTGGAAAAAAAAGGTCAGCAGTGCTAACTTAAGATAGGGTAACAGTGATATCTCAAGGAGTGGAGCTGTTGCCTCAGCTGTAAACTTTGCACACTGTAGATCAGTAGGTGATACAGCATTCCCAACTGTCAATATTAGTTTTTCAGAAGTTCTTTACTTCACCAAAATGTTGCTGCATTTTGGAAGAAAAGATCCGTAAGAGATTCTATTATGGCAAATGGTGTTCTACTTTGAACACCATTTGCCATAATATTTGCTGTACCATATTTTAAATAATTTATTAATGTTGCTGAACAAGTGACCAGTCATAGCCTGCATCCACATGTTTATAGTCTGGTTACAAAATCCAACCCTGTATTTGGCATAGCAATTTTTTTCCAAGTGCACACTAACAATTATTACCTACAAAAATACAGTTAAAAATCCGTGATCTAGAATACCAGACATTATGAAATGAAATACTTTTTTTTCAGTCTCTGGATAAATGATGCCTGATGACAAGATCACTATGCATGATGAAACGTTGCTTTCTAAGTGAGCCCTGTGACTCTGAGCTATAGTATAAATGCAAACTATCTCCTCACTCGTGTCTTTGAGAAGTTTCTTGTAACTGGAAATGAGAATAGGATTAGCCCCTCAGAGGCTTTCTCATGATAAGAAGGAACTCCCATGTTTTGCCATCAGTTCTCATTCTTTACAGGAACTCAAGTACATTTCACTAGTAGCCACGTTCTGGTCTTGAGCGGGTGTCAGGTGAGAAAACAGGTTTTTGACTGATGGTTCTTTCCGCTTTTCAGACCTCATTCTTTCTTACACAGCCCTGCAGGGGTAGAATATTTGGTTAGTATTTTGCCAACTACTACCCAGCATCCTCTCACTCCTTACTGCCTTTTAGTATTCTGCGTTATCCTTGTACTAGTAGAGGACGTTTGAGGTAGATGTGTGAATGTCACAATAACTTCATAAAAGCCTATGACCTCTGCAGCTCACTTTTGTGTCTTCCCCTAGAAGGCGATGCTACGTATACGTATGTAAGAAAAGTGTTTGTCTAGGGTAGTTAGGTCCGATTAACCAGCTAAGCACATTAGGTAAACTTTATTCTTCTACATAGGAATGTCTGACACAAGCAGCTCCTCGAGCGTAGCCAGGGAAGGTGCAATTGTCCTTTATGGCCTTTTGACACAGGGAAAAGAGAAAGGTAGTAAGAAAATGCATCTTTCAGGTCCAAAGTAGGGAGGAAAGGACATAGACATGGCTTTATGTGCCCTCTTTCACAAATTTTAAACTCAAAACATGTTTGGTCTTGGCCCAGCAATAGGATACCTTTGAAAAAAGTACAAAGAAAGGGTGATGGTTAGTTGCATCATTCCTCGGCAAGAGGAGATGCAACTGGTCAAACACTGTTATAACTTTTTTTTTTTCCCCTAGGCTTCCTTCCTGTTGTCTGTTCAGTGAACCACCGGCAGAACATCAAGGGTTGGCTGGCATGTCCTTAAGGCAGATAAGACAAATAACATGTACACACCAGCAACTTCTGGCTGATTTAAGTGTTTGAGTAAGGGGTTTTCAATTCATCGGCTTGTTGCACAATACTCCTTTGTCCTCTAAATCCAGACGTGTCGTTCCGTGCTCCAACCGTGCTGCAAAACACAGCCGTGCGGCGGCAGCAGGCCTTGCCCGCTCACCTGGGCCCTGGGTTACCGCGACTATCCCCGACCGGGCGGCTGCACTCACCAGGCGTGTGCCCAACCTCAGCCGCTGGGTCACCTCGCCCCCCACCCCGCCCTGATCGCCCGGCCGCTGCTGGTGCCTCCCGTGAGTGTGCCGCTGCCCCACGGGCTGCCGCCCCACGACACCCGCGGGCTCCCTCACACCCCGCAAAGCCGCCCGCTGCCCTCACTCAAGATGGCGGAAGCCGCGCCTCGCTCGGGCAGGCCACCTGTTGCTGCGGCGGCGCCTTCCTATTGGCTCACAGGGCGCCGTGCGCCCTGCGCGCGGGGGGGCGGGGCAGGAAGGCGGCGGTTATACCGGCGCGGGGGTTCGGGAAGCAAGAGGGGGGGGGCGCTGTAAGTTTTGTGTGTGCGCGCGCCAAGGCGGGGGCGCGCTCGGCGTCGCCTCAGCGGCCGCCGGGCCCCGCCCCGCGGGGGCTCCGCTCGCCCCCGGCCATGGAGAGCGGCGGTGGCGGGAGGGGCCCGGCGGGGCAGGAGGAGCTGCCGCTCCAGCAGCCGCTGCCGCCCGGGGAGGAGGAGGAGGAGGGGGCGCTCCTGCCGCCCGAGGCCGAGACGGACTGGAGCTTCGTTGACGGCGAGATGGAGGCGGTGGCGCTGCGGGACCTGCCCACCGCCACCATCGCCTGCAACCTAGACCCGCGCGTCTTCCAGGACAGCCCGTACCGGGTGAGCGCGGCGGGCAGGCCCGCCCCACGCCGGGCCACCAACGGGCAGGGCCGCGGGCCGGCTCCCTCTGCCGGCGAGGAGCCGCCGCCGCTCGGCTCGGCTCGGTCGGCTCCCGCCCGCCGGGGCCGCCGCCGCCTCAGGCTGCTCGTGTGGAGAGCGGCGGCCTGCGGCGGGGGCGGGCGCTGCGGGCCGGCGCCGTGCGGTGGCGGCGGGGGGGTGAGCGGCAGGGGGGTGAGCGGCAGGGGGCGGCCCGCCTCCGCCCGGATCTCGGCGGGCGCCTTGGTCTCGGTGGCCTCCCTTCCCTTCAGGAGTGGGGGGGGGGGCGAGGCTGTGGCTCCGCGTCCCCGCCCGCGCTCCTGACCTGAAGCGAGGGCCGGGATGTGCGGCGGCTCTGCCCCGGCTGGCCGGCCCCTCCGCGGGCGCCGTGTGTATAAAGTCTTCTCTGGGGTCCCTGTCCTCGGGTCGGATCCAGAGGCTCAGTCCGGCGGATCCACTGCCCTGAAGCCATAGGTCAGGGCGAAGAGGTGCATAGATCAGAAGGGAAAAACACTGCCCTCGACCGCTCTCTTCAGAGCGCTGCGGTTACGGTTTAGGGAGGAACAGCAGTTTGTTGGTGCACCCGAAGGTGAGGCAGGAGGCGGAAGGCAGCGTTTGGAGACCTGGCAGCGTGGCAGGCAGGCAGTTAGTAGGCAGGCTCCGAGTGGACGCAGAAGCTGCCTGCCTGCGGGCGAGGGGAGCTGCTGGGTAGCACACACAGATCTCTAGCGCTTGTCTGAGTTGTGGACCTCTTTGTTTAAAAAATAATCAAAATTACCAGCCGTTGTTCCAGAGCAGAGGACGGTAACAGCAGCTGTCAGAGGAATACTATCAACTGTCTGAAGTAAACTGCTGCTCTAGGTGTAATAAGTCGATATAAATATTTCAGAATTGCTTCTCATGTTATCTGTGGCTTTCTTGATGAGGAAGGAATTCAATTTAATCTTAATTTTTCATCCTTTTACTTGTCTCAGCCCTGGCCAGAATTAAAGAATGAGTGAAGCTAACCTTTCTCTTGGTTTTTATAGTTGGTTTTTCTGTCAAGCTCTTATTTTCTACTGGCTTTGATACCGAAGGAGATGTTTAGTTTTTAAACAGGTTGCAATTAAATGAAATGGACTTGAAAAATAAGGCAATAATTGTACTGGTTTAAAATCCTATTAAAATAATTGGCTGTCTCTTTGTGAAAAACAACTCAGAGTTGTTGTAGTGGTAGTCCAACAGCTCAACCCTGCTAACAGTAATAATGCATTAACAATGAACTGGAAATAGGAGATGCAGCTACATTGTATTCCAGTTACTTTCTAAGGTTATATAACTTTTAATGGCAACATACTTTTGTATCACTTTGGGCACCTGCAGGTGTGATGGGAATGGCACCTTTATTGGGATTTACCCTGTTTACTTTAATTCACTCCAAGTATGCTTAGGAAAATGCCTATAATCAGTTCTATGTAGTAGCATCAGTTGCATGTAGTAATAGTATTTTCTCAGATGGATACTTGTGACCTTAAAGTGCATGTTTTAAAACAGCAGTTAGATGGATGACAACGTAGATGCATAATCCCGTGCAAGACCAGGAGGTATCTGAACACTTAAAACAGAAAGGCAGAAAAATGGTTTGATTCCAAAGAATCTGTTTCCAGACACTTAATTTAGATCTAGACAAAGTCTTATGTATCCTTAACACTACAATAAAAAATTGTTTTAACTATTTTTTTTCTTGCGAAAAGATGCAGCAGGAAGGAATGCAGATTACTTAAAATAATAAATTAATTTGAGGTTAATCATCTGTGTTAATAAACTGTGTTATCTTAACCATGGATGACAGCATGTACAGTTACTGCAGCATAGCTGTTGTCTTTAAAATTTAAATTCCTATGGCAAAGAATGGAAGAATTATCTTGAACTTGAATAAATACGTATATCCAAGAGGGAAGAAAAGTCTCTCTCAAAGTTTTATAAATAAAGCAAAATTAAAAAGAAATGTTGAGATGCTTAGGACCTGGTATTTTATAAATGTGATAGGTGTACACAGACTTTTAATAGATTGAAAAAACAGCTTAGGTTTTTGCTAAGTGAATCTCAGCCATTGAAATACATAATTTAGCTTCAGTCAATACAGTTATAGAGATGGCAAGAGCTAACTCTTTAAAGCTGGAAATGTAGGACTGCTGTGTAGGAAAACAGCAGATTCATGGAGTGGATACATTTTTCATGTGTTCTGCTGGCCAATTGTCAGGCAGCTGCAAAGAGAGAAGAGGTGGGATGAGGCACTAAGGTTGCATCTCAGACTGTTTGGATGTGTGAAAGGTGGCTTCAGCATACTGCTGTTGGATGGTATGAAAAGAACAAAGTTATATTAAAAGTGGCGAAAAGATTACAGAGTCTTCCATGCATGCATCCATTTTTACCTTAGCATTTACTGATTCTGGTGTCAAAGAAAATGAAGGTGTTTCGGTCTAGAGTGACAACTTAGCATCTGAAAATGGTTCCAAGATAATAATTTTAAAAGGCTACACTTTGTTAGGCAGTTAATTTTAAGAAAATTCACTTAGTTTACTATAGAGTGTACACAGAAAAATCAAACTTGTTCTTATCAGTGTAGCAAACAGTTGTGTGGAACTCTTGTTTCTGTGATGATAAAGGAATGAGTAAAGGTAATGTAAAATATAACATCACCAGACATAGTGTTTTATAGATATTCTATGAATTTTGGTGTGCATTGTATTTTCTTCTGTTTTGTGAACTTCCTACTTTTTCCAGCATATGTAACACTCCTAAAATACCTTGTCTGCATAGTTAGTGTTTTTTTTCTCTTCAGTAGGCCCCTTAATAATCCTGGATTGCCCTATTTGAGGAGGGTTGATCCAATCAAAGGTGAGATAGGACAGCGAGGAGATGGCTGACAACAACTATTTCTATTTTGCTCTCCCCCTTCCCAAACAGTGATTTGCTCTTGGAATGCTGATTGCATGTTCTTGCTTTTCCTCTTTTTTTTTTTATTGAGGGGTTGATGTCACAGTTGAGAAATCTGAATAAGTTTTATTGGGTTTGTGATCAATCTCTTAAAAATAGACCATCCTATCAAGTAAGGTAATAGTTCTGGTAAATGCTGGTAAATAAATCTCTGCTTTATTCTCATAAGAAAGAATCTGACTTGCTTAAATACCTCATGGCTAGTTTTTCAATGTTGGTTCCAAAATCTTCCAGGGAATGCTTAAATACTTATTCTCAAGTTTTTCTAAAGCACAATTGGAGGAATACCTATAGATTCTGCATCCTCTTTTGTTTTCACTGAAGTACAATAAATTATCTTAAATGAAAACCCTTTATCTGATCTTCAAGTTGGCTATTCACCTTGGAAAAAATCCTGTTCTGATTTCCTGAAATGTCTTCTACCTCTAACCCCAGCTTTTTGGTAGTTTTAATGTTGACTCTATGCTTGAGGAATTGTAGTTCTTTCTTAGAGAAAAGCAGTATTTCTTCATGCAATATGCAGATGAGTTTGATCTATTGTGACTCTTAAAAGTGTCAGTAGCTACCTACCAGAGCCAGCAATTATGCTTTTGCATATTTCCATCCTCCTCAACTGGTATTCAATTTTTAAGAGCCTTTTTAATGTCAGTAGAGGACACTCGGGTTTTTTTATAGAACTTGTACTGTCAAATGGCAAGTCCAGTAGGTAATGTGCTTGCTTGTATCTTGTAATCCTGAAGGGATGTGGCATACTTCACTGATGACTTTAAAGTTCTGAGTACAGCCACAGGGGGGCTAAAGAACTTCATTTATGCCCTGGTAGTCTCTTGCTAAGTAGGTTACCTAGGTCTGTTCTAACTGTAAGGTTTCAATTTCAGCTTAATTGTAGACAAGTATCACTCATTTAATTTGTGAAGAGTAAAAGAGGAACATAAAGAGTATCTAGAAAGAATTCAACTTTGAGCTACTGAGAAAAGAATTGTTTTTTAGGGCTAAGAGATGAAAGATTTTTAATGCAGCTAATTTTCCTTAGAACGGGTTGAGTTCCTTAAATTCCTTTAAAATATCTATAATTGCCTTAATCTGCTAAATCTTGTAAGTTACTGCAAACTAATGAATGTAGCAGAAGGCTTCCTGTAATTAATGAAAACTTACTTTCATAGATAATTCTTGAAAACAGGCTGTTATACCATGATAATAGTTTTTCTCTGAAGCTTGCTAGGGAAAACTTCACTGAAAGCTGGGTTTTTAAAGAATCTTAGCTTGATTGCTTTTAAGTGCTCTAGAAGTAGGAGTGAGCCAGTCTCCTACAGTAGTCTGTGTCCTCACATAACCTCCACTGTAGAACTGGCAAAAGTAGAACTGGCTGTGAAACAGTGTCTGTGATTATTTATTTAAAAAAAAAGAAAGAGAAAGATTATAATAGTGTTTGAAGATAAGGCATAAATAAGGTCAGAAATCTCTGCAGTAGTATAACCAAGAAAAAAGCAGTAATGGCAGGTGCATTGAATCTTGTTAATGATTATCATAGCTTTAAAATTCTACTCTTCCTTTAGCTTTATATAGTTTTAGTATGGAAAAACTTGTTTGTGAACTGATCTGAAAATAAAGCCGTTGTTAAATGAGCCATGCTTTTAGAAACTTTTAATTGACTTACAGCCTACTGGACTAATCATGAGATGTTGAATGTATTTTGTGTTTTTTAAATACTTAGAGAATTACTTCTACTTTACAGGAAGTTTGTCAAATTTCTCAGGAGTAGTTACAAAACTGTCTTCACAAAATAGTACTTGGGTTTTCTGGTAATCTCTTCCTGTCTCAGTCGCATGCCTCATTAATCCTTTTACTTAAAGTTGTTAATCCTCTTAGACCACATTTAAAAAAATATTTTAAAAGTAAATTTTAAAAATGTGAGTGTTTTTACGTGTCTATATTTTTGTGACCACAGCTCTGTTTTTGGCAAGATGTTCCCTAATGGGAATGTAAAAATTACTTAATGGCATCTGTACTTTTCCGCTTATATTTTGAAGGTTTTCATTCTTTCTCTGCCAGTGTTTTTCACAAATCTTTTTTTCGTGACAATGTTTATAGTTCTTTCTATGCTATTGCTTTCCAAAAAAGACCAGGGTTAAGATTGTTGTTCAAAATCATATCCTAATAACCTGTTTTTACACTGAACAGTGAAACTATTAAGGACGATTTAAAAAAAATCTTCCATTATGAAAATTTTTGCAATAAAACTTCTGGAAGTATTTAGCTCCTGTACTTTCAGATGATGCAGATTTATTCTGCAGCTATTAACAGGTTAAGGCAGACTTTTGAGTGACTAGAAGTCTGGAAGCCATATAAATATAATGCTATGGCTGATGTAATAATCTTTGACATTACAGTAGAGCACAATACCATGCAAATGCAGTTTTATGGCTCCTGGGATGCATCCAGTCTGCCAAGTGCACAAGCAGAACTTGTTCATATCTCTGCATCTGAGGACAAACATGAACTCCTGAAAGTCGTTGGGATGCCTAACCTCCTCAGCTTCTGAGGATCTTTGGAAAAAATATTTTTATCTAAAAAGATGGCATACTTTATGAATAATATGAAGTTCTAACACTTTATACTGTATATGCATTCTGTATGGAAACTTTAGCAATAGTCATGAAGAGGTGAAATATCCAGAGATAGTGAAGTTAGAGCATTCCTCACTTCAAAGACAAAAGCTATACACTTTAATAGACTCAAAGTAAATAGAGATTTTAATGTTTGTAGTTTGCTTGGTGATGATGCTGTCCTGGTTTTTTTTGTCCATTCTTTCTATCCTATGCCTTAATAAGAAAATGGAATTAAAATAGGAATACTGTTCTACGTATTATCAAGTATTAAAGTTGTATTCAATCTTAGTGTGTCTGTTTAGCTTAAGGATGGTGTCTTCAGTCTTCTCACTTGAGTAGCTTTTTTTGGCCTGTGAGCCTGGAGTAGGTTTTCTAGTTGCTCCTTCCCAGTTCTCATGTGGGATGCTGAGAGGTGATTTGGATAAATTTCAAATAAATAATTCAATAAAATTCAAATCACAAAGGTGATTTGAATAAGTTTTGAGCTGAATATTCTATTTTCAGCTGGATTTGAAGAGACTGTACAGTATAAAATTTTTTGGTCAAGCAGGGCTTGACTGCTTTTTTTCATATACTTGGACTTTGAGGCATTGAATAGTGATTTAGGTGGCTTCCTTTAGCTGTTGTCCACATGTTAGTTATACTTCTTGTGAAAGTACAGATAATGCCATGAAACTGTAGTAGAAAGGCTGATTTCACAAGGGGAGGGAGAATTATTTTCATTTCTGTAGGTCTTTGTGCTCAAGGCATTTCAGAGTGCATCATAACCAGTTGAAGCCTTGATAAAATAAGGTGCTAACAGAGAACCCTTGTGCTGCAGCTTTGAGTATATTGGTCTTGTTAAGAGGAGGTATTTGAGAGCAGGTTCAGGTCTATATCACACCTGGACCCTAGGTCAGGTGAAAATAGTGAAATACTTATTTCTATGTCAAAAATTCACTACCAAAATCCTTGAAGTGTGCTGATGATTCCATTCTTTGTGCAAACAATGCTAATACTTTTATAAGTAGAAATAAAATGGAAGTATATAATATTCATATAATATGCTAAGTCATATGTAGGGTGAAAATAAGAGTAAGCAACAGTCAAATTTATGATTGTTTAGAAACAATTTCAGTAATGCTGCACAAGATGGTTGTTGGGTGGCGTAAAAATACTTAAAAATAAAAACAAGTATTGTAAAATTGTCATTAATAGCATAGGTGTTGGAGATATTAACAAAAAAATATTCCCATATGATCCAATGCTTTATTCATTAGCTCAAAGTAATGAAAAAAGATCATAGGCAAGATCTGTGCTACGACAAGATTAAGAGCTTTAATCTTCCTGGAGAATCAAATGGAAACTTGGAAGAACTTTGTCTGGTTTAAATCACTGTGCTCTGGTCACACCAAGTCTAGTATACATCAGAATGCTATGGAGTGCATTTCCTTATATTCTTTGCTATCTTTAGGAACAAATTTAGCTTTGTTCTCCAGGATTACTGGCACATACATACCCATGTAAAACAAAAAATATGAAAATAACTACAGAATGTTAGATGTGATACTAACTTGAAACTTATCCCAAACACCTATCAATAATGTAAGCATTAATAAAATGATTAAGGTCAGCAATCACTGAACTGTCCTGTGCAGAACAGGTTTAAAATGATATAAAGAAAGTGTTTTTGGCAGCAATCATACAGAAAGCTTAGTTCTACAGCAGTTTGTTACTGAAATAGCTTGTCCAGTTGGCCAAGTTTTAATAAGCCATGTTTATAAACTTATAAGTAATATTGGTCATTAATAAAGAACATGCTTTTTAGTGTCATAACTGAATGTCAGAAGAACTGAAAATGGAAAATGAGGAAAATAATTTTAAAATGGTTACACAAAGTTCATACATGGTATGTTAAATAGAAATGACAGTGTAGTTTGGGGTTTGTTCTTATGTGTGTGAAAACATACTGGAGATCTGGATGTGTGGTGTTGGTTTTTTAATGGTATTCTAATAAAGATGTGCCACCTTCCTTAACTGGGATGTTAGGTAGTTTTAATTGAGGTGGGTTTGGGTTTTTTCCTCTTGCTCTAAGTATGACCAGGTCCAAAGCATGGTTATATACTTCAATTTTTTCATGGAGATGCTTCTCAAGTTAGTGAGGAAAAATTTTTATTGTTACTGTTGCTGTATTCTGATAAATAATCCAAGAGCTGTTTTGACACCGATGTGGCAGGTAAAACCGAATGCAGAAGAAGAGTTGGTGAAGCTAGTTAGTGTTTCCGATGTACTAATTTATAAAAAAGGTAAGATAATTCAGAAGCCCTGCTTTTCACTGAGACTTCAACTTGGTGAAACAAAAGTCCCACAACCATGATGTGGAGACTGTGGGTGGTTTTTTTGAGGGTTGTTTTTTTTTACCCTCAAGACTTGATACAGCTGATTATAGAAGTATCTGAGGGATGGACCCAGCTGAGACTCTTGTAAGTAACATAAGGACTTCACTTTGTCTGTGATGAGAGGTTTCTAGACACCTCTGGCCTAAAAGCAACTAGGAATGACTTTATAATTAGTTACAGTTTTTTCCATTCAGATAGCCAGAACCTGCCCCTACCCCCCAAGGGAAACTGTATTTTTTAAGTCTGAAGAGATCATTCATGCAGTATGAATTATGGTAACCTGGCATTTATGAAGGATTTTCAAAACACAATGTTGTGTATTTTATTTTTTTGTGTGTAATGCATAATTAAACTGTGGAAGTCATTTGTCCTAGAATGTTTGGGAGTCCAGGAGCCTAATATTGAACAAGGGGTGGGACTGATTCATGAGTAGTATCTGTCAAGCACAGTGATTAGGGTATAACTGAATCCTCAGAGTTTGAAGTGCTATTGCCAGGATTAGATGGGAGAAGAGTAATCTATACGTACCTGGGTTCATACCTTTTGTCTCTTCCTCCATGCATTTGTTACTGCCAGAGATAAGTAGAATGGCTTTCTTCTTTTCATTAACTACGTGAGTCGTCATTTATTACGTGTTCTACTCATAAAAGGAGAGCTATCAATACTCAGTGTGTGCAGTGGATTTCATTTATTAAAATGTAACTTCATTGTCCAAGATAAACTTCCCTCTTCACGTTGCAGGTTTTCAGATAGTTCAGAAGTTAATAGTTGGATTTGAATTGTTTTTCCTTTTTGAGGTTTACCTTTTTTGGAGTTATTTTGACGTTGGCTGACATCCTGGAAGGAAAACGCACTCTTAGCTATTGAGCTGAGAGTACATTGCAAACCTAGCGAGTTGGATTTTAGTTACGTGTTGTTCCTGAAGTACAAAAGGTATTACGAAAATGCAACACAAACCCACACCCCCTGCAAACACCATACTGTGAGACAGTATATCTCTTTGATGCAACAGTGGTTTTAGGAGTGGTAAATGTAACCAAACTGCCCTATTATGAGAGTGAAGTAGGAGTGAGTTGAAAGTATTGCGATTTAGTTTTTCCTGTCTGTATTCAGCCTGGCTGAAGGACCTTTCTGACGGGATAAACTTGAGTCATTTGTCAGACAATTGGCAAGGAGAAGAATAAGGTGCTTTTGGCACTTCTTTCCTGGAAGCTATGTTGTAGTTGCCTTATTAGGAAGCTGCAGAGAGCTTTCTTGAGGCATACATAGAAACTGCCATAAAAGCTTAATGCTGTAATAGGTGTATGTCCAGTCTTTTAGCTGTAAATATGTTGGATTGCATGTTGGCTTTGAGTGGAGATTTTGGTGGGATGAGGATTGTTTGATAAATGGATTGAGATAGATAGATATATATATGTGTCTATATCACACTCTTTAAAAAAGAAAAAATTTAAAAAATCTTGGTATCCTTAAAAAAAAAAAAGAGTGAGACTTTGACTTTTAGGTGCTGTACAGGCAAGTAAAACAAAATCACTTTATTTTCTTTCATTGACGGAATACCATTCTGGAAGCTTCTGTGAAGGTTTGGGCCTGCTTTCAAAACAAGGCACTGTCTGGATGAAAAGGCCTCTTAAAAATCAGGATGCTTTCCAAATAAAACCTAGCTGAAAGGCATGGAGAATTGTTTCTCTTTTTCCTAGAGGTACTGTTTCCTTTCTCTGTAGAGATAGGAAGCCAGGGTAACTGAGCTGGTGAACTGCCAGAAGACACAAGCTGTATTGTTATAATAAGTTGTTTTTTTCCTCTTTCCTGGTTTTTGTAGGTGAAGAAGCCATTCATAATCCATATAGTCAAATAAAACACATCTGTGGGCTTCCAGTGAAAATACGACAAAGGGAGGGTGTAACCCAACAAATGTAGATAATATATGTTATGAAATGTGTTAAGAACAACTCCCATCTCTGATAATTCTTTATAGAATTTTGATAATTATTCAGGGCTGGTAGCTTTGCTAGGAAGCTGTAGTACTAATATGTCCATTACTAGAGAAAGCTGAGGCTACTTTTAGTCTTGCATTTTGTCTGAAAGTGGGAATACATATGTTGCAGACTGGTTTGCCCAGTTCAGGGAGGAGGATGAAATTAGATACGGGGAAAAGAAGAAAAGATGAGATAAGAACTAAAATGTGTATCTTTTGCAGGTTGCGATATTAAATAACAAGAGATATTTTCTTGTGTCAAGCAGAACATACATACTCATGAAGTATTGTGGAGAAAGCTTACATGCATGGCTTGTGTAAGCGAGAGGGAATCAATGGGAACTCACAAGTGGTATTTGTCCAACTTCTAAGGTATGTGGATGCTTCTTTGCAGGATGGATTTTCTTTTTAATCAATTTCCTATAGTTAGACTACTTGGCACTTTGGCCATATCACATCAAGCTGATAGCAAAGATCGGTTGGCTAATGGAAACTGTGATTAAGGGCTTGAATTTTCCTGAGGCTCCAGGGTGATAGTGAAACAGCTGCTGTTGCAGGCAGTGGAAAGTATGAATAACTCTTGCCTGGGGTTGTATAACCAAAAGAATAATCGGATCAGAGACTAGGTTAAATCATTGTGACTTCTATTAAAAACGCTGTTAGCCCATGTGTTCACGCCTCATTAAAGCATATAATTTAAGGACACTAAATAGAACCAACCTATTAGGCATGAATGGTTAAAGCCTTCACATCAGGAGTCAGATATTTTTCTCTTGAGAAAGGAGTGAGGGAGAAGGTCATTTGCTTAAGACGTATATAATAACTCTGAACACATTTTAAAAGTTTTTTTCTTTGGTATATGCCAAGCAAACTTTAAAAGCAGTTTTAGTAACCTAGCCCATAGCAGATTAAGTGCAGTAGTTCTTCACAGGAGACAATTTCAGGAGAGATTGTTCCTACTTGAGATGCAGCTATGTCTCTTGTTTCTTCTGTAGTAAGTTACCAAAATAAAACTCTGTATCAATATTAGACTGCAATGATGAAGTTTTCATTTCCCCTGCTGAAAAAAGTAAAAACCAAAAATTTCTGTAGGAAGGGTGGGGGAAGCAGAAAATAGAATGAAATGCAGAACTGTATTGGTTTTCAGCGATGTTAATTGAAGTATAAGTTCATAAACAAAAAACATTGCCTTGAATATTCAGGAAGCTGTTATGGTTTCAGGAGTTATTTTCTAATACTGATCTTTTTTTCCCTTAAATCAAAATGGATGTGTTCTTGCCATATAAACAAAGAAATTAAATGCATCCTGAAAGGTCTACTGTTAAGTACCTCAAAAGCTTTAAATGCCAGTGTTTTTTGTTACCAGTAGTGTTTCAACAGCAAAATTACCCTGAGGCATCTCTGATTAGGTCAGATGGTCATATATCTATTTTGCTGGGTTTTTTTAATGCCAAGATATTGCCACTAGCAGTTGAATTAATTCAGCCCTTGTGTTGCTATTGTGTGGCTGCTGCAATGAAAGGGTTAGTTACATAGGAAGCTTCACAAACTTTGCAGACAGGCTCTTTGACTGTTAAAAAGCTGTAATTGATTATATTGTATGTTTGCAAATACAGGTTATATAATTTATGACAGTATCTAGTATGTCACTAACTTAACATGCCTGAGAAAATTACAGTATATTAGACATTAACCTTATAAAAAATGCATGTGATTTAGGATACAATCCAGACTCTTCTGTGGCTCCTTTTATTATATTTATTAGTATATTTTTTAAATGCTTTTGAAATTTCTAGGTGCGCTTAGTATGTTCTGAATTGCAATTAGTTATTGTACTTCTATATTGTTCTTCCGCTACCCACCCGGAACATTCTTGAAAAATGTTTTGAAACTGTCTTCCATTCTTCCTCCCCTGACTCTAGTGGAAAATTTAATTCTTTAAAGTTCACAAAAATGCCAGCCTGCTTCTGAACAACTACTATGTTTTTCTAAAGACTCCTGTGTTAGAGTATAATTTTTTTTTCCCTTGACTTCTGTTTTTCCTTTAGTCACAGAGAGTGTATCAGAAGAGTGGTCAGAAGATGAACACTGTAACTTGCCTATGATAATATCTTTCATACTTAAGTTAAACAAATACTGTTGTCATGCTATAAAGAACTAGTCATTAAAAAAGCCCCAAAACACATGCTGTTTTCATACAGTTTAGTCCTTATCTTCCTTCTAACTTTGTGCTCCCTCAAGTAGTAGTCTTGTCATAATGTAGTTGCATTTTTAAAATGATAGTAAATAGTAATTGCAGAAGTATTTTTCGTTACATTTCATCAGGATTATGTCCATATCTTCACTCAGTGTGACAGTTCATGTACCTGTCATAGCTGAAAAAACACCATAACAATTTAGAAAAATGTTTTGGGGACAATTCCTGCTTTACTTTTCAGAAAAGACATCTAAAGATCAAAAGAAAAAAAATCACTAAAATACACATTCAAGCTGCAAGTTTAAAAAAAAAAAAAGCCAAGGTAATATCTAGATTTAGTTTCGCCTGTTAACCATCTTTGTCATTTAAAGGATAAACTGGGTATCTTAGGTAAAATTTGGCACATGTATGGAGACTGAATTTTAAATACAAGCTATATTAAGTGCACCAGAATGATAGCTGACAACATGCAGCAAAGCATATTTGTATGAGCAGAAATGCCCCAAGCTCCCACTTTGCTTTTAGAAAACAGAAGCAGCATAACTGAAAGTGAGAGGAGAAGGTTACTCCTGTCGTGTGGTGAGGGAAGTGTTGATGACTTAGGCTACTGTGGAAGCATCCTGGCAGCACCGGCCTTACAGTCTTGGAAGAGGCCATTCTTTCCGAGCAGCTGCTCTGCACTCTAGTGCCCTTATCGCTAAGGCAGGGACTTGCAGGGCTTTTGAAGGCTCTGAAGTGGGCCAAGTAGGTAACAAGGCTTCAGCTGGATAGCTGCTGCGGGTTGTGAGTTGCTTCTAATAGCACAGTTCACAGTTTCTAAGAAATGTACCTTAGAATTGTCATCAGAATTTGCGGCATTCTTAGCATTAGATTATATGTATGCATGAGCTTGTCCAGTGTTGTCAAACTATCATTGCATTCTGACGTGAATGAACTGGGTTTGTGTGAGAGCATTGCCCCTTTGTCTCTTATGTTTGTTCCTTCCCTTCTGAAAATGCCAAGCATACTCTTAAAGCCGATGACAATTCTGAGATCTGTGCATGTTCAATGGAAACAAAATTGAAATTGCCAGCTTCTTTCTTGGCAGCCTCGGAAGAGCTGCCTTCTATATACTGTAAATGACAGCACATCTTAATTTGCTAGCTGAAAATAATAACACCTATGATATTACCTACTATAATAAACCTCTGACCCCATAGATTATGCAGTTCTGAAGGTGTGTTTGAATGCTAAAAGATATACAAAATGTTTGCTAGTCAAAGTGAATTAACCAGTATAAAATTATGTGCAGCTGCTTAATTCTTACCCACTGCTGAGAGTCTGTTTTTCCCCTCCATAATGCACAGAAGTTCAGGTGTTACAGAACACCACACTGATTTTGAAGCTTTTTATCTCTGAAAATGTTCTGAACTAGCTTTTTATTTAATAGCAGACTTCTGTTAAATTAAGAATATTTTAGTGACTGTCTCGTGGTAGATTCCTGTAGAAGAAGTCAGTGCAGGAAGTAAACAGAAATACTGAACAGTCAAGCCCTGTTGTAATTTGCAATACAGGGGCGATGAAGAGTCTTGTATGACATAGCTGGGACCTGAATTGATGCTATTTAGAGAGTCCTTTGGTCTGGGAAACAGATGATGACACTGGTGTCTATTTTTTTGAGGGGTGTTTCTTTCCCACAGTTAATCAGCTATTAAAGTTATTTGTAGTAGATCCATTCTTTTAAATGCCATGGTGAGTAATGAAACAGAAGGCATGTGATGCTTTAAAAAGTAAAGTCTAATATCAATTCCAAATAAATAAATTTTAAAAATCCTAGATTATAGGAGAACCAGATGGAATGATAAGAATTAACATCTGATCACTTAGTGGTTGATTGTAAATTGGAAAGTAGAAGTTACTTAAATCTGCGCCTCTGTGCTGTCTTTGCTTTCGTGTCTCCCTTTCCTAGACCAGACCTGGTTTAAACTCCCGCAGCTCAGTGTTTGGGACCTATAGTTTAACTGTAATTATTAGGAGGGCAGTTGCCCCATCATCTTATCCTTAAAAATTGCCCAAGTATAAGCTTTAAGTATGAGGTAATGAATCCTGTGAAACACAGGAGAACAAAACCCAGCTGCAACACTTCAGTGGTTCAAAACTTCAGTGCAATACAACCACTTACAGATAAGCTATTGGCAGTTTGTGCTAATGTAGTCCAAAAGCTGAGGTAGTGTCAGCGGAGGAGCCAAGGTGCCTTTGAGGTCTCTTTGAGCTCTCTTTCAGGCCCCTGCACACCAGGGCAGCTCTGTGGCAGGAGAACCTGCTGCTTGTGGCACTGAGGAATGGGTACAGCACTGGGAACAGTTACACTGAGTGGTGGCATTAGCTTGGAAGGTCAGCCGTGTTCTTCCTGAACAACTGGACATACCTCATAGGAGTAAAGGCTAGGAAGACTGAGAAGTTAGCTGTCTGACAGACCATCAGGGCTTGGGGGGAAATAGCAGTTGGATCTATAAGTCTGAAACCAAAGAATGACCGTAAGCACGTAAGTGCTGAAAAGTCTTAATGTGTCAACCCAACCAGGTCACCTTAAATCTTGAAGTGAATAATCTTTTTTTAATAGATTGGATGTGGGACACCAAAGCTTACTACTGAACAGACAGATCTGATTGTATTTCTTTGATAGTATATTGAAGCCTCATCCATATCAGACAGAAAAGGAATTACTGTAATTGCTACATCCTGCAGTTGTGTTTAATTACGGACGAAACAGTGTGTGGTAGAGCAATTTAAAAGAGAATTGTTCCTAGTTTAGCAGTGTGGGGTGGTTTGGTTGGGTATTTTTCCTCTCCCCTATAAGGAAGAACATACCCTGGAAAGTTTTGTTATTGCAAGCTGATTTATCTTTAATGTAACTGGTAGTTTCTGAGCCTCAAAACAGGCAGCTGCCTGTTCCTGGTAGTTGACAATGTAACTTCTCTTGTAAATTCACAAGACCATGGTTTCTTAGGGGACCTGCTGGTAAGATTTTTTTTTTATTTTTTCCTCCCCACTTCTTTTTTCCAACACGCTCAATCTTTTCATGTATTTGCACATTGTTGTTTAATCTCTCTTCCCCTACTTTCCCACTTCCCTCCCCCCAACTTGTTTTAAGTATCGTTTTTTTGCTGACTGTTCTGGTTAGTACTTTGCATTGCATATTGTCTTATTTGAAGGCTGTGTAATTCTTTTGCATTTAAATCTGCAAAAACCTTGTTGTAACATTTAGGTTGCATAATGTAGAACTGGAAATGCTTGTTGTAAGCTCTTTTTTGCTCTACTTGGCAGGTTTGAAATGTCAGCTAAAATTTTCTGAGTTGGCTTTAGAAACAACCAAGGTAGTGCTTTCCTTAGAGGCTGTCAGAATTAAGTGACTTTGAGAAGAAGTGACCAGTCTGTGGTGGTTAAAAATACAGTGTTTTTGAAGCTCTGACTCCTAAAAGAGTATCTGTTAATCATGCACAAACTGTTTTTATGAAGAACAGCTGAGCACATTAGTGTGTTTTCCTCATAGTCAAACTTGTGAAATAAAACACTTCATCTCTAAGCTTTTTACAGAAGTAGTTCAATCAAAACCCAATTCATCTGGAAAAAATGATAAGCCTTAACTGTTCACATGGGAAAGATGTCGTTATTTCTGTATTTACTTAAAGGCTAGGTATACAATGGTAGTCTTTCCTTTGACTAGGACGTTATTGTTGCAGTAACTTAATGAAGTTCCTCAGAAATACCTTGGAGAGTGGCATTAATAGCAAACAGACTAAGAATAGCTCAGGGCAGCGCCCTGAAGGGAGCTGTCTGCCTTTCTTCCTTGGGCGGAGAAAAGGCTTCATGGTTGTATTTTCCAAAACAGGGTTTGGGGGACTACGAGAACAAGTAAACAAGAAATTCGAAAGCACTAGGGAAATCTGAGAAATTACATCCATGTTTAATATCACACTGAAATTTCTTTATTATTTAACCTTCACTGGGAAATAGGGACAATTTTGTAACACTGAAAACCTATTTTGATAGCACTGTTTTACTTAGATGTGTGATAACCTATGTTTCTAAAATTGGTAAAAATGAATAGAGCATAGAGTGTAAACACTTGAAGTAATTTCAAATGGAGGCTTAATGGAAGTCCAGCAGAACTTGCCTGAAGCAAGGACTGTAAAGCATTCATCAAAATGAAATTTGTAAGTCATATTCAAGCCATGAGAAATCTGAGCAGTGCTTTGTCAGACTGTCTGGGAAGGGAAGAATTGGGTAATCGATTGCCCTTTTAAGCAGGAAAGAATGTCTGGTGACAGAAATCAACCTGTTACCCCTTGAATTGCACAGAGGCAGCAACCCAGATATAAATAATGTGAAACAATGTTACATGTAGTTTCACTATACCCAGAGCTTATCTGCATACTAAACAAAATTAAGTTTCCTTAAATTTCTTAATGAAAATGGGAGGAAGATGAGGGTCCTGGGAACTACTTTGAAGACTCATTTGTTTAAGTAGTACCCTCCTGACTCAGGCTTGATCAGACAGAGTTATGAGAACTTTGATCAAGTACTGAAGTCAGCCTCCCTGGTGTGTGCTGTGTTGAACTGACACCAGAAGGGATTTTTAGAAACCAGTTGGGCAAGTAGTTTCAGGGAACTTGTAATTATTTCACAGTCCCCCTATGTAAACAAACTCTTTGTAATGTTGTGACTTCCAAGAAAAGAACAAACTTTTAATAGAAGATGCAAGTATTCAGAGAGGATCTTTCTAATTTTCCTTACAAAAAAAAAAAATTAAAAAAAAATCCTGTTTCCTAGGGCCTCGAAGGCTGGAGTTCTAGTAAATGGGGATATATAGGAAATGGAGTGAAAAATATGCATACGTTTTGGGTTTTTATATTTTTGGGGAAAAATAAGCATTGAAAATAAGCATTTAGATTTCTTTTCAAAATTTTTAAACTAAATCAAACACACCCCCTCATCCCCCCTGTCCCTGACCTCTTTCCCAGTTTCTCAAGACTTCTGTCTCAGAGGATTTGGCAGAGAATGTTTCCTCAGAGATGCTCCTTTTAAGAGGCTGAGTAAATTTCTCGCCATGGGGAACATCATTTTCACCTAAATCTTGAATCAGGCCAGTGTTTATAATTACAACCCTTCTATACAGAAGCAAGAAGAATTTTTGGGGAACTCCAATTCTGTTTGAGTATGTCTCTAGATTTGGGTTTTAAATGTATATACTTGACTGTTCATTTTCTGTTCCCACATACACACTGATAGAGGGTAAATGTTCTGCTATTCAAACACAGTAGCCCTTTCTGGGTTAATGGAAAGGGCATTAGATCTGCTGACAGCTCTGCTCTTTGAGGCTTCTTTTTGCAGGAACTGTTTATGTTTTCACTGGAGCCTAACAGCCTCTGGCTTTTGAGGTTGCCATAAAGTCTAATTGCTGTAACCTGTCCTCATAGTCTTAGCTTCAGTTGTATTAAATGGGTAACTTTTTATTGATAGTTTCAGGGTTTTTGTTGTATCATTTTGGCAGCAGCATCTAAACAGTGATAAATCCCTTCTAAGAGGAGCTTACAGATAAGGACTTGATCCTCCTTTCATTTAGGAAAGTGGCAATGTTATGGCATTAACTTTAACTGGGAACAGAATCAAGACATAAAATAGTGATGTCAGGATCAGGACGGGCAAGAGAGGATAAAACGGACTATTAAAGGATGTACTAAGTCTAGTTACATGTTGAAGTAGAACTGTGTATAAGCCAGGAGTAACTTGTTTAGGAAAACAAGCATGTGCATGTTTGCTGTGATGGCAGTTATTCTGGGTATAGGAGTGCTTGAGTTAACAAAATCATATTTGATAGAATGAAGTCACTAAAACATGCTGTTTGCTTTTAAAAAGAGAGTCTCAAAGATTCACAATTAGAAACTAGACAATGAGAATATACTACTTTACATACTGCGCAGACTTTGTGAAATGTTTTCCAGGAAAGTTGAGTACAGCCATGAATCACTTATGGAAAACCCAGTGGAATGAATTAGTCAAATATTTGAGTGACCACCCTTTGCCTTTTGGTATCAGGAAATAGTGCAGCTTTCCATGATTTTATACAAATCATGTGGCATAAATAAGAAAAGCTATAGTTAAAATAGCAAGCAATTACAGTTGCTGCTCTTTGACTTTCTCATAGCTTTCTAAAAATGCTTATTTTGAAATAAATATGAAATTTAATATCAGACAAAAGGTGTGGGTGTTTGGGGGGAAATCTTCAAGTTTTTAAGATGTTCAGGGAATTTCTCTAGTTTCTTCCCAGAACTTGCCTCTTCTGCCTGTGTTTTCCTGCTGGCATAATTTAAAAGGGGAGGGGGGGGGGGGTGGCTGTGCATTTTCACTCTCTCTTCTGAAACTATTGCTTGTCTTCTCTCCTTTGACTGTCAGGCTTTTACTTTCAGGGTAACAACTAAGCAAAGTGAAAGACCGCACAATTGAAACAACTTAACTATAGAAATGAAGGCTTCTGCATCGGTACTCCACAAGTTACATATTTGATAATGTACGTACACTGCATTATTGATTACTGTTACTCAGAGAACTGGCAGAAAATGGTATCCTCATATGCAGTAAATTGGCCAAATATTTATTTACTGGATGGTAATGAATATATTCTTTTTTTCATGTTATCAGTGTAGTTACCAGCCAAGTTCTACAGTCTGTTGTGTGTTTCACCCATGTAAATGCATTGAAGTGTGTGAACTTTCATGCTTTTTGCACTGGCAAGTGTGATCTGAACAGTGTTAATGATTACGGTATTACAAGACTAAAAGGGTATGTCTAAAATTCTGGCACTAAAAATGCCAGAAAAAAGTGCATGGGGTGAGGGAGTACAGCTTTCACTCTTCCTTGGAGTGAATCCTGCGGTAGTTTTTGTGACAGGGGCTGTTGATCCAAAAGCCTAGGGGAGCTCTTAGTGTTTGGAAGGGAGTTGCTTGGACTTACTGACATCCTTTCGTAGATATGAAGCTGTGAGTATTGAATGACTGACAAGTCTCACTTTTTGCTGCTTCCTCTTCCTTGACGAGAGCTGGTTTTGCCAAAGACTATTGCATCCAAGTTCTTTTAGGGGGCTGCATAGGAAGTTGGTTTGTGTTTTGTTTTTTTGTTTGTTTGGTGTGGGATTTTTTTGTTGTGTGGTTTGTGTGGGGGTTTTTTTGTGGGCAACAGCTTGTGCATGGATATATTCTGATTAGACCAGTTAGGTCTAGTGGAATAGGTTGAATATTTTGTTATTTAGTAAGTGAAAGCTGCTGCACTTTTCCTGTTCAGCTGTACTGGTCTGTGTCTTGCTAACTTACTGGGCTATTTTTGAAAGAGGGCAATGTAAAGGAATGGCACTTGGGCAACTTTAACTTTGAATTTCTTTGGAAAGTGGGTGGGTGCCTCATTTTCAGTTAAATACATCTGAATAAATTTAATGACAAGGGCTTTTAATTCTTAGTCATACAAGATTCCATTGAGCTGAACGCTGTCCTGCCCTGCTCTGTATACAGAACCAAGCTTGAACCTATCACTGCACTTCCCCATCCATTTGGATTCTCTTCTTCTCCTCAATTTTTGTCCACTTTACCATGTCCCAGATAGCCACTCGTAATTCTTTCTCTCACTTCTGGCTCTCGCGCTCTCATTCTTAAAACCAAAAGCGTGCATACTGTGCCAAATACACTTTTCAGATTCACATTGCTTGCTCAGTGTGCATTTCAGCCTTTATGCGCAAGTTAGGAGGTGGTCCTTCTAAATTATCCTTTGCCCTCACTCATTCTTAGCATTTGTTTTGAGCTCTGGAAACTCCTGGAAAACCAAGACAATTTTTTTCCTAAGGTAACTTCAGTGATTTTTATTTTTAAAATTTTATTATAGTGTGTGGATTAAGCGAGCCCCTAAAGCTTGCAAATTCCTTTTTACACTAAGCACATTTCACAGATTGTGGAATAATCGTGTGTCTTACTTTGCATTTGTATCCTTGGCTGTCACCTTCTACAAAGTTCTGAATTCTCCCTTCTTTACATCCTGTGACATATGCTGATACTTGTTCTAGCTTGTCTGGAGGCCCACATAAGCTGCTTGGCTGGCTTCTGCCGAGCAAAATAGCTGACAACCGGGTTCTGCATGTTTCTTCCTTGGTCTTCGTACTCTGCCAGTCCCCGATATTTTCACGTAACTCTTTATCACAAATGCTGTCCTTTCACCTTTTATCCTGGTATCATACTTGATTGAAACTTGCTAAGAGGCTCAAGACAGTCCACTTTTTGCCTGCTGTCTGATGGCTTTGAGAAAACTCTCCATATCACTTTAAGGGACATTTTTTTCTGTGAATTTATACTTGCATGAAGGAGCTCTTTCAAAGTAAAACACAATAAACAATGCCTTTTTTCCAGATCATTCTTTAAAGGATTAAGTAATGTCCTGAGCAGATTATCCCTGAATGATGTCTGAATATAGGGTTATAGGCTCTTAGTAATCCTCCAAGTGAATGTAGAGTGCTCCTCAGAAATTCCTAACCTTTTAAGATGCTATTTGCTAATGACTGTTTTCTGCTTTCCCGATGAGAATAAACTTTATGGGCTTTTCTAACATACTTCCTAGGTATACAGCAGTCATAAATATTCTTTGCTCTGTTCTTCTGTTTTCCAAAGAGACTCCAGCTACTCTGGACTGAATGGTTTGTAGCTCCCGAGTGCAGGATGGCTTTGAGGTATAGATGAGTGGGAAGGAATTCTAGTGCTGATCAGGCTCTTAGGTGGCATTACATCAATTGGTGATAACTGAGTGTCATGGTTGCTCAGTTCAGGTTAACAGCAAAATGTCACCTCTTGAACAAAGTAGAGAGGTTTCATGGAGATTTTTCTGCAGAGGGCTTCGTTCTTTCCTCAGCAGGTTTATTCATGATCAGTTTAAGATGCTGGTTTGCAAATGAGTTAGAATATTTCAATAGCCTCTGTATAATCTGTCCATACAGACTGACAGAATGCTATGCAGTTCTTACTTAATTGTTCTGGTTTTGCCTCTTCCTAAAAATATTTTTCTCAATGAAACAAACTTAATTAAACAGAAGTTGTTTATCTCTTCTAAAATGCTCTCAGCATATAAAATCCTAAGATACTTTTTTTTATAAGTCCACTATTCTATTTAGTCACTGCAATTTTGCAAACTTTTGGATGCTAGTTTTTAGCACTTAGAAGTCATTTTTCTAGGTGGAATGGTGATTTTAATATGAATAGAAAAATAGTTCCCAGTAAATATACTGTATGTTTATTTCGTTTTAGAATATTTGAATGAGGGCAAAATTGTAATCCATTTACTATGGATCATTTGAGTAAATTCCTTGCAGGAGTGGAAACATGTTGAAAAAAACTTCAAATTTTGTAATATGCTTGCCATATTAAAATTTTCTAAATTAGTCTAGTTGGTTACTCAGATATTCTGTAGTGGAATTTCCAAATTACCACTTTTATGTTACCAGTCAGTGAACAGGAATTTAGTGTTTAATGCTTGGAAATGGAAGTGTAAGTCATGGATTTTTCCAAGGAAGGAATAAGCACACTGTAGGTATTTATTTTTCAGATGGTTGGCTGGAAAACTGTCACACATTGAATCTGTAAATAGCCCTTCTGTGATAGAGCACAGCTCTTCATACTCTGTTTGAACGTACGTAGGCTACATAATGCAAGCATGACAACAGTTCATATATTTTAAGCTCCTATTAAAAAAAAAAATCTTCTAAGAGTCTATTCAGTAAAAACAGCTACTTTCCTTCTTGGCAGTGCTTTTGGAATCTGTGTTTAAAAAAAAAATCATCAGTGGGTTATTTGAATCTTTTTTTTTAATCCCTCAGTGGAGTAATTGTGGAGTGGATAGCTTCTGTGTGCAGTGAAATGGCTTAATTCAGCACTTGGCTTCATAGAAACCTCGCTGATGTTCATAGGTGATGCACACTTCTGTGGTCAAAGCTCTGGATCCCGTGGCATTATGGCTTTCTGCTGAAAGGACATACAGCTTCAGGGTACAGTCTGTAGTTTCAGACTTCAAATAAATGTTTGTAATTGCATTAAGAACTAATTTGAGTAGGATCTCTTCTTTATTCTCCTTTTGAAATAATACCAATAGATGCAAGTGACCTTCTGGAAGGTTTTTTTCTTCTGTCATGTGAAAAGCTGTTGAATTAAGATCAAGAAAATTAGTAAGTTAACTGGCATTCATTGGAGCAAGCCTGAGTTGCAATTCACATGTCTTTAATAGGTGAATTAAGTGAAGAGAGAAGAAATAAGGTTGGAACTTTCAAGAATTATTGATTAAATGGTAAACAAAATCATCTCACAGGTTTTTGGAGATCCCGTGAGGAAGGACCAATTGACTGTTCCAAACCATTCTTCACAATTCTTTTTATTCCAAAGTTTTACTCCAAAGTTGCTGTAAAGTAATCAGACAGTAGGCAAGCCAGTATGCTACTGTGGCAAATGTCATTAAAGAGTAATAATAGCTCTTGAAGATTTTGAATCAGCTGTACTCCATCTGTGAGGGGGAGTAGTCCACAGAATGACACCTGTGTATTATCTTTGGGTGTAAGACTATACCCAAATTCTCAAAAGTCTACCAGAGTAATGTTGAGAAACAGCTTCTGGGAGGAGGGAGCACCAAGACCACTGGTTTGAATAAAGGTAGCACCTTGCTGTTATGTTGGGTGAGTAAATAAAGTGTTTATTGCAGTGATGGCTCAAGCTGCCTTTTTTTTAATTTTCATTAGCCTTCAGGAGTGTGCATCTGTTCTGGAGAAACTCCAGATTGCAGAATTTCAAGGCCTTCCAATAGGAAAACACAGGTGGAACTGAGGAGTGAATACTGCTGTATCCTTCCCTACTTACTACTATTTTGTTTAACTAGCCATGGTGAACTGATTTGATTTCCCAAATGTGATCTTGGAAGATTCATTGCAGCTCAAAAGCTCTGGTTCTGTTTGAGTACAATCAGATAGGAATGACTGGGTTTTGGTTTCCACCATCAGATGTCACTTCTTTTGAAATTTTTGCTTAACATGTTATAGACATGTCATATTGCAATGCACTCTGTGGAATCTAGGAGTAGAGGTAATGGTGCAAGTCATACCAAAACACAGGTTGGTGGCATGCTGCTAGCAGCCTCCAAAATCATCACTAGAAATAACAATTGGCTTCAGAGTTTTCTTGCATTAAAGAACTTTGGAACTCCTTGTCTAACCAGTTGATCTGAAATACTCATGAGAGATCCTTGGCCATAGGTGTGGAAACCACTAAAATACTATCTGACTGTTTCAGAACAGATTTGAAAACAAAACCTTGGTTGCTCAAAGAAAATGTACTTAGGCTTCTTAAATTGGTTTATCTGAAGCTTTAATATGCAATGATTCATGCTTTATAAAGGTAACTCTTGATTTAGATGTTGAGTAGGGAATAAAGATAAGCTGACACAGATTCATTCCTTCTGCTTTTTCTCCTCTGTACTGACCTTTTACCATTATCTCCTTCATTATCTGGAATGTACAAAGTGAGATAAAAATATCTTGACTTTTTTTTTTTATTTTCAGAAAAGTTTCAATGGATATGGAAGCATACTGAACCAAAAATGCCACCTGCCTTTTAATCCTGCTGTGTGTGTGTTTCTTAAAGCCAGGGAGACAGACAAATATTTTTTCCTCAAGCAATAATCAAAAAAGTAGGATGCTGACATCAAGCTTTTAATCTAACTAACATATTATAAAATACATATATTTAGCAGCTGTAGTCTTTAATATTTGTATCTGGATCGTAACCCTGCCCAATCATCTCAAAATTTATTTTTTAATAACTCCTGTTTTGTAAAATCTATCGTGTCTTCATCACTGTACTTATACGCATATATATTGAAACAGATCACAGCTTATTGGCTTGGGTTTTTTAAATCATAAACCAAATTTAGGTTCAATGTTCTGTTAGCATTTTTAATTTGTTGTGGATGCTGCTTCTAGCTCTAGGGTGGAAGGCAGGAGTTTTGAAAGTGTGTGCTTGCTACTGGAACATCTGGATATTGGGGAGCTTTGACCACACTGGCTTCAATTTGATAGAGTTTGAATAAAATACTTTTAAGTTGTGGGACTGGATTGTGACACACTGCTGGATCACTCACGGGCATCTTTTTGCCACTTACCACAAGAGATATTTGGGGAACTTGGTTCCTGTGTCTTCACTCCACATCCTTTCTTGTAAGCTGTCATGACGTGATTGTCTTGATGCAAGAACTTCCATTCCTCATCAGTTTTTGTTTTGGCTGCTGAAGATAGTTCTATTTATGTCACTGTCAATGTTTAGATATATCTAGGTTAACACTAAAGGCCCATTCCTCTGAAATTTGGTCCCTGTTTAGTCTTCAAACATGGTATCTTTTAGATACCAGTGTACAAGCCCAGCACCAATGTTTCCTCCATGCCCCTTAGCTCACCCTAA